>NC_136411.1:208051439-208651439 GCF_051521515.1 Lactuca serriola | reverse complement strand
AAAAAATTATTTTTTTCTAACGTTAATGATGGTGATGAACATAAGATATGATGATGATGAAGCCAATATAAGAAAATCTCATTTATTTCGCTGTTAAAAACGTAAATGAAAATTATAATTAAACGACTAAAAAACTTAATTTTCCTTTATTGTAAGTCATTAGCTTGGAATAGTTATTAATGTATATACCTTAAAAACCTAAAACTACCCTAGAGAGGTAACCACTTTTTAAAGAAATAAAACAAATACCTGATGCACATGTAGAACATTGAGACGTTAAACTAACAATTTTCAAGTGTTTGACACCATCGTTAGCTATGTCCATAATATTCTGCAACTTAGAATTTTAGGATGTCGGAAATAGTTAATAACATTAAATTTATCTTTCATACATACCATCAATTTCACCAAATTTAACAAAGATAAAAGTCTACATTCACAAAAAGTTCTATGCAGTAGTTTTTAATATAAAAAGACCTAATGAGAAATTAAATATTCTTCTATAATTTTTTTTCTACCATCCTTCTATCCATATCATATGATAACAATTGTTATTTTTATTTTTTCTTAATAATATTTTAATATATGCTTTTCACCATTTAATATGGATAGAAGGATATGTAAGAAAAATTGTTGGAAAATATTTAATTTTTTTTATCAGATTTTAAAATATATTTGTTTGTTAAATCACACAATATAGAACTCAATAATGTAATTTTTTAGATTTTACGTATTAAGTGATTGATGGTTTTATCTCGAAAGTTAGATTTTCCAAATCTAACATTGAAATTCCAAACTTAAAACTAGGTTTTTTCAGCGTTTTTGATTGTTTTGTTTTCTTTTTATTTTTTCTATTTTATTTTTTTGCTTAGCTTAAATATGTAATTGCATGTATTAACTACTAAATTTATATGTTTAAAATGATTTAATTTTAGCTTAGAATTTAAGAAAAAAACGTTATAGGAATAACCCAAAAATTTTCTTTTTTGCTTAAATAAATTAATTTAAAGTTTGAAATTTAATGAATAAATGGGCCAACAGTACTATAGAATATAAAGTGAGCATAAAATGGGGAGACAGCATAGGATATAAATTGAGCGTCAATTTAGGACTTAGCAGATCCCAAAATAAAAACACTCACCGCCTAACATCACACTCCTTCCAAGTTGTGTCCTAATTAAAAAACCCTAACTTTCGACTATCATCGATCTCTGCAAGTATGGAAGTTAGCGTTCTACAGGTTTCTTTTCTTTTCTTGCAATGTGTTTAATGTGGTTTTTTTATGCACTATCATCTTAATATGAACTGTGTCTCTTACGTTCTTTCTATTCGACGCAAATGTCAATGTGGAAACAAATTACTTATATAACTAATGTTAAGATTTAAAAGCCTCCAGATGCCAGAAAAGGGTGTTAGTTTTTACAATTTCACTCTCAAAGTTGATTGGATACTTAAAACCCAGGAATAAAATAGATCGGATTTACACTAGTTGTGTTTACCTGAACGCCATATGTACTTACTTAATTCTGTTGATCCGAAATAAAACACAAACATGTTCGCTTGATGTATGTTATTGATCATTCATGCATGTTCCCTTGTGGCTATGTACATACCTGTATTTCTTCCTCGTGTTGCTGCTTACAAAAAAAAGTAATATATTATTTTGAAACAGAAATCGATGGAGGTGGCAATGAGCAAGTGCAGGAAAGAGTGTGAAGATGAACAAATGAAGAGAAAGAAAAATGATGTTCATTGGTTTGCATTTCTTCCAGATGACGTGGTTGAAGATATCCTTAAAAGGCTTCCTTATGTTTTCCTTCGTTATAACGCAAAGTATGTCTGTAGAAAATGGTTCGATATAATTAACATGATCTTGGCAGAAAATTCTTTTTTTATCCTCCAGACGTCATTTGGATTTACGATCCGCTATGTGGATGTAAGGGAAGAGGGACAAAGACTAGAAGTGAAAGAGCAAAACCTTCGCATACATTTCTTTGGAAGGATAAAGTCATGGTATAACGAGTTTCTTCTGATATTAGACCCTGCCAGAAAAAGAAAGTCACTGTATATTTTCAATATAATCACCAGGGAAAAATCATTTCTTCCCAAGCCTCCAACATTTTTTGCACATCAAGATACTAGCGTATGTGCAATGGCCCTTTTTTTTGACAGATTCAAGGGAGTATATAAGGTTGTTCACTTGTTTAATGGCCAATCACTCCAATGTCATATTCTACAATTGGAAAAAGATATTGTAGTCTCTCGTGTTTCCTCAAGGTGGAAAAAGATCAAAGTACCTTTTTACTTGGATCCTAGGAATATGGGTGAGATAGTTTCAATTCAAGTTCAAGGAAGGTACTTTCATTGGAATCTTAATTGTTCTAGGTTCCTGGTTTCTGTTGATATGATAAAAGAAGAAGTTCTCCAAATGAGCCTACCTGAACCCGGTGAGCGTAAGAGGCTCTACTATTCTATTTTTGAGATGGGTGGTTTTCTCAGCCTCATTGATGGAGTTTCTAGGGACAAAACTGACTTATGGATTCTTAAAGATTTTCAAAGTATGAAGTGGGAGAAGTTGCTTTCGATAACAGTCCAGGATCATGGCTTTGTAAGTGCTTCTTTTCGATATCCGGTTTGTGGCGTGATAAATAAGAGATATATCGTTTTCATGAGATCAAGGCACGATAAAAGTATATTTAGTTATGATCTGAAAAATAGAGTCTTTAAAAAGCTAAACATCCACATTGATTCGGGTGATCTTTGTGTGGCTCATTCATCAGGACCAAGTGGAAAAACTACAAGGGACGAGGTACCGGTGTCGTTCTAAAGTTGTTGAGTCATGGCTGATGAAATTAGAAAGTAATCCGGATTATAATTGTACTCTGGCATGTTTTATTCTTGTTTAGCTGCAGTATTAACTATTGATAATGGATACATTATCACCACTTTTGAATTTGCTGTTGTACGAATGTAAGCATAAGATCTTTTTCTTAAAAGGATAGATATTATGTTTATAACTTTGCTTGTGCTATTTAAGGTAGCCAGTAAAAGTTGACAGTCGTAGTTGTTCAAAGGTTTACTCATCACTTCCTATTGTTTTGAAAATTGGTCTTATCACTAAAGTGGACATAGTCATTCTATCAATTTGACGGTTCAACCGGTGTAAAAACAAGTTGATGTAATTATTATAATACAATTAGTATAAGATTATACTAGTTGTCTTATCATTAAAGTGGTCATAGTCATTTTTATGAGTTTGATAGTTTAACCGGGGCTAAAAACAAACTGATGTAATTGTTGCAGCACAATTAATATAAGATTATAATAGTTGTGGAACCTATGTATTACATGAGTTAATTTAAAAAAAAAAATTAGTTAAATATAAAAGTTAAAATATTTGAGAAGTTTAAATTTATAGAAAAACAAGAAAAATAATGAATTTTTATAATAGAAATGTTTTTTATCTTTTAAATTTAAACAAATAATTTATATAAAAACAAGAAATTAATGTGTTTTAATTTTGGAAATTTGAAATTAAAAGGTTCGTTCATTAATGAAATTGATATCCATTTATTACTATATTTATTGCAATTATTATATTAAAATATTATGTAAAATTTAATAAAATAGAAAAACTTAAAAAATGACATGTGGAAATAAAAATTAATTCAAAATAACTATAAAATGACATTTGACAATTTGAATGAGAGTGTGGTAATTGACAAAAAAACCTTCATTTATTAGAAGGGAATATATATATATATATATATATATATATATATATATATATATATATATATATATATATATATATATATATATATATAACAAAAAAGAAAACTCTTCAAAATTAAATTATGAGTTAAAATGTAAAACTAAAATAAAAAACTAGTGTTTGACTATCCTTTTATTTTAAAATAGAGGCGTAGACTTACTCATTTATAACATTAACTAGGTTATAACCCGTGGACACTACGGATGAGAAAATTAAAAATAATTTTATTTATAATAATACTTAATAATTGAGGAATGGTAATAAAATTTTTAATAAGTAATAAATATAGATGTCTTATGAATCATGTGATAGTGATATGATGATTCATTAAAACTACGAAATCATAATGGTATAATTTTATTTGTATATATGTTATGAAAATATCATTTTTGTAGAATTGAGTCAAAATTGAAATAAAATAAAAACAAAAATTGATATAAACAATAAAGTTGTACAAAGTTTTTATAAATTTCTAAAATTTAACAAATTATGACAATCAAAATCATAATTATTATTCAATTATTTTCAAAAAATTATTAAGTGACAAAGATATATGATTGTTATGTAACTTTATAGTGATTGTTTCAAATAAATATGTGATTCTTTAAAGTACCTGAAATAAAAACTAAAATTTTAAGCCAACGATTAGTGAGTCCCCCCAAAGTACCACTACATAAACATAACAAACAACAGAATGCATAAATGGGTCTTCATCCTGACTGGACCGCCTCGCAGGGCATACAGCCTATCTGGACCGCTCTTTGAGACTTTGACATGAATAGACCGCCTCGCAGGGCCTACAGCCTTTCCAGACTGCTTTTCGGGCCTTCATCCTGACTGGACCGCCTTGTAGGGACACAGTCTATCCGGACTGCCTCATGTATATTGGCCTTCAACACAAAGCAGGACCACTTCAACCCAAATAAACATAACATTTCAACATATACATATTAGATAAACATATAACCAATCAATAGACAAAAAGAAAGATCTACATATCACTACCGTATGCTAACATCCGATATACCAGGATACCGATCTAACAGATCTCTACAGCATAATAACATACTATCATATAACAAGATATCCAGTCCAACGGGTCGGCCTTGGTACCTTCGACACACAAGTACAGTGAGGAAGACTCACTTCAAAATCTCACGAATAACTGATCAATACCAAAAACCAAAATGTTAAGTCATTAACCATTAATAAGATTTTTCCCAAAACACCCTTGGTTAAAGTTGGTCAACAATGAGAAGTCAAGTCAACAGCTAGTCGGGTCAACCCAACTAAGCCAACCCTACTGAGTCGACACAGTCGAGTACGTTGAGCGTACTCTTCTGTATGCGGAGCGTACTCGGTGATTGATCGGGTTACGATACCCTG
Source organism: Lactuca serriola (assembly GCF_051521515.1). Lineage (NCBI taxonomy): Eukaryota > Viridiplantae > Streptophyta > Magnoliopsida > Asterales > Asteraceae > Lactuca > Lactuca serriola. The sequence continues at coordinate 208,646,278 of NC_136411.1, read as the reverse complement.
ACCCCGTACGTGCAGCGTAGCACTTGGTACGCCCAACGTATGTGACGTATTCATCCATTTTTCGTATTAAGAGCTTAATACATCACATCTGCATATCAAAAGTCAGATCCAAAGCCAACATACCCTCAAGATTCATAAAATGTTCAACTTTATGATTTTGCATGCCCATTAAGAGCTTAATACACAAATTCTCAACATGTTAATACCTTAAGACCTTCTACAGCATGCATCGAGCAAAAGTAACCATCAAGACCACATTTTTATGACTTAAGATCCCTCATAAGGTCTGAAAGGACGAATTATTAGGTCTAGAACATTCCATGCTCAAGAATCACCATTTTTGGAACAAAAAGTTTCTATAAGGAAAAAATATCTAGATCTACAAGATGGAGTGATCAAGTTAAGAACTGTATACCTTCAAGTGATGTCAAATGATAATGTGATTTTTGATCTAAGGTGCTTTACTCCTCCAAGATGGTCTCTACTTCCTTCTTTCTTCTTCAAAGACACAAAACAAACACACACAAACTCAAAAATGCTCACAAGGTAGGTTAGGGTTTGCAAAAAAAAATTGAAAGGATGGAGGCTGATGAAAGGAACCATGTTTTAGTGTTACTGAATAATAAATAGGGTCCAAACCCAAAATATTTGGGTTTGGAACTTCACCCCGTATGCCCATCGTATGCAAATGAATGCCCAATGTACGTGTCTCCCCCCGCCATTCCAAAAATGGCAATATTAGCCCATCCCAACCATAAATCTTACATAATAAGGACAAAAATTTAATAAAACCCAACATAAAGGTCAAAAGTGAAAGTACCTCAAAACAAGATGTTATAAATATCTATTAGGGCTAAATGTTGTTTGGTTCTTAAAGGCTTAGGAAGTACTTAATAAAGAGAAGACTAGAATATTTGATGGCTACTACTTGTTTTGGTGGATACATATAGAGGATTTGTAATTTGGGGGTCTTTTGTCATCTTCTTGAACTTACATGTCTCTCTTTGAGCATTCAAGGTCTACAAAGGTTGTTATTATTTTTATTCTTTGGTTGGTTTAATCTTTCGATAAATACAATGTAACATCCAGTTCCATATTGTTTTGTGATTTAAGGCCCGTGGGCCTTAATCCGAGTATGAGAAGGTTTTGAGGCATTGAAGGAGAAAGGTTTAGGCTTTTCTAGGTTATGGTTAAAGTAGGTTGTATGATAAAAGAGTTCGGTTTGTGCTTTAGATCCCAAATGTATTGTTAAAGGAGCTGGTGCGGGCTTTTTTTGAATTTTGGATCTGAGGTCGAGTAGGCTTCAGGATGAATAAAGCTGATAGATGTTTAGGGCTTCTCGTTACCTTTTCGTGGATAAAAGGATCATCGGAAACAGATTTATAATGTAGAAGTTATGGCCTTCAGAAGTTATAAGGTTTGCAGGCTTAGCCGAGTACGGTGGTCGTAATTTTGGAGTACACTGGGCGTACTGACCAGGGGTGGTCGTGAATGTTCTTCAGAGTACACTAGGCGTACTATATGAACGTTGGGTGTACGCCAATCAGAATTGAACGCTATTTTAGGGTTTTGGACCCTATTTAAGCTCCTTATCTCATAACCTAACCCTAATAACTTTAGCCTCCATCTCTCTTAACCCTAGAAATCGACCCTAAGCGTCCATTTGAGTGATTCTTGAGAATTTTGGTGATTTTGTGAGTTTTTGGTGCATATTGTGGAAGAAGGAGTTCCTTGAGGAAGCATTGCTTGGATTGGAGCTTGTGGATCCAAGCCCTAATCATGTTGATCTAGCTCCAGAAAGAATAAAATTTGAATCTTAGTGGCTTTCTCATGTGGATCTAGTGGGGTGATCACTTGTTGTGTTTGGCTTTTGAAGAAGAAGGAGCTTTGAAAGAGAATAACTTGAGCTTGCTTATTGTTCTTCTCTTGTTGGTGCATCTTCCAAAGGTATCAAGTTTTGAACTTGATTATTGTTGTGCTAGTTTTTGTTTTGGGTCCATTTTAGAGTTTTTGGTCCCAAAGCTTGAAGCTTTATGAGTTGTTGAACTCCAAAGCATAATATATGTCCCTTTGGGTATATTTAGTGGTGTTATGTCATAAAAATCCAATCTTGGTCGTTGGAATCAAGTCATGCATGAGATAGGAGGTTTTTCAGATAAGGAAGTGAGTGTTTTGGGTGTTTGTGACCTTCCCAGCCAAGAAAAGACTTAAAGTCACTGACTTTATGGAGTAAGTGCCATTAGGGAGTACATATCTAGGGATTGAGGTAATATCTTAACTGTTTAAGACCAAATGAGTAGAAAGAGTGAATCTGGGGAGTACGCTGAACGTAATTCCTGTACGCCCCGCGTACTGCCCTAATATCCCCGATGGCCAATATGGATTCGTGAGTACGCTGAGCATACCAAGAGAGGTACACCCTGCGTAACCTCACTGTGGACTTTTTGGCCTTGAGTGTTGGGCCTGGAGTTTAGACTTGTTGGAATAGAGTCTTGGACCAGAGGATTATATATATGTGCTTTGGGCCCTTGAGTTCGGTTTGCCATTAAATGTGAGAGAGTTGGGCCTCGAGAGAGCCCATTTATTATTGGACCTTGGTGGGACTAATGGGTTTTAAGTCATTGATGGGCTGGTTAGTTGACTAACTTTAGACCTAATGAGCGAGAGTTGACAATTAGTTCCTAATTGGGATAATTGTGGGTTTGGCACAGAGTTAGAGGCCGGTGCGTAGCAGCAGCGTTTGTAGGGACTGTTCATCATCTGAGGTGAGTCTTCTCACTATACTTTACCTAGAGTGGTAGTTATGTGTGTCTAGAGGGTCTTATGTGCTTGCCTGAGTTATGCAATTTATGTGTGATATGTGTTGTGTGCTATATTATGTGATATTTAGATCGGACCGGAGGGTCCAACGAGCTATGAGACCGGAAGGTCCTTACTTAGACCTGACCGGAGGGTCCAACGAGTAGTGAGACCGGAGGGTTCTCACCCAGACCGAACCAGAGGGTCCAACGAGCCATGTGACTGGAGGGCCCCACTGAGACACATCGGACCGGAGGGTCCTAAAGAGTTATAGCTTCAAGTGGCTAATATGTGTATGTGGTATTTTAGGGAATTCACTAAGCTTCGTGCTTACTGTGTTATGTGTTATGTGTTTCAGGTTATTATTAGGATTACGGGAAGGCAGCAACTCGATTGTACTCACAAGAGAAAAGAGTCATGAATGAGGATCTTGGATTTTGATAATTACTTTTCAAAAAGTATTTTGAAATATGTTATGACATCGACACTTGAGATTTTGGGAATTATTATATGTGATGTTGGTAATTTAAAATCGAAAAATTTGTTTGAAAATTTGCGGTGTTACATACAAAAGGATCATTGGAGGGTTAAAATGGTTTTAAGTTTATTTAAGTTTTAAACCTTCCGATGCCATATTTAGCGTTTTAAGAGCACAATTTCTTGAATAAAACCCAACATTTTCAAGTGACGAAATCCAAAACATGGAAAAAATATGAAGAACATCGACGCCTGCCAATCATTTGTCGTTTCCTTGACAAGGAGATGGCAAAAGGACGTAGATAGAACCTAAAAACCAACAAACAGAAATGATAGAAAAGTAAATAACATAAATTGTGCACCTATTTCATTCACAATCAACATTTTAGAGTGGATACAAAGGCATATGAGCAAATGCCTGGAGGACATGGTGGAAAAGGCGGTGGAGGACATGTCCCCGACTCCAAACCGTCTTCTATTCATAGGCGACAGCTAAACTAGGAAAGTCACGGCTGAAAACTCGACACTGCTTATAAACCAATATGGATTTTAATGTTATATATAATTAAATAGGTTACACGCAATTTAAAATGGGATAATGTATCAAATAAACTTTCTATCCGGGCATAAAGAGGAACTTGAAAAGGAGTACATTGTAACGAAGATCACATGTGGGAAAAAAATTATTTTTTTTCTAACGTTAATGATGGTGATGAACATAAGATAAGATGATGATGAAGCCAATATAAGAAAATCTCATTTATTTCTTTGTTAAAAACATAAATGAAGATTATAATTAAACGACTAGAAAGCTTAATTTTCATTTATTGTAAGTAATTAGCTTGGAATAGTTATTAATGTATACGCCTTAAAAACCTAAAACTACCCTAGAGAGGTAACCACTTTTTAAAGAAATAAAACAAATACCTAATGCACATGTAGAACATTGAGACGTTAAACTAACAATTTTCAAGTGTTTGACACTGTCGTTAGCTATGTCCATAATATTCTACAACTTAGAATTTTAGGATGTCGGAAATAGCTAATAACAATAAATTTATCTTTCATACGTACCATCAATTTCACCAAATTTAACAAAGATAAAAGTCTACATTCACAAAAAGTTCTATGCAATAGTTCTTAATAAAAAAAAAGACCTAATGAGAAATTAAATATTCTTCTATAATTTTTTTCGACCATCCTTCCATCCATATCATATGATGACAATTGTTAATTTTATTTTCTCATAATAATATTTTAATATATGTTTTTCATCATTTAATATGGATAGAAGGATAAGTAAGAGACAATTGTTGGAAGTTATTTAATTTTTTTATCAGATTTAATAATATATTTGTTTGTTAAATCTCACAATATAGAACTCAATAATGTAATTTTGTAGACTTTACGTATTAAGTAATTGATCGTTTTATCTCGAAAGTTAGATTTTCCAAATCTAACATTGAAATTCCAAACTTAAAACTAGGTTTTTTCAGCGTTTTTTTGAATGTTTTCTTTTCTTTTTATTTTTTATATTTTATTTTTTTGCTTAGCTTAAATATGTAAATGCATGTATAAACTACTAAATTTATATGTTTAAAATGATTTAGTTTTTGCTTAGAATTTTAGAAAAAAACGTTATAGGAATATATAACCCAAAATTTTTCTTTTTTGCTTAAATAAATTATTTTAAAGTTTGAAATTTAATGAATAAATGGGCCGACATATATAGTATATAGAATATAAAGTGAACATAAAATGGGGAGACAGGCAGACAGCATAGGATATAAATTGAGCGTCAATTTAGGACTTAGCAGATCCCAAAATAAAAACACCCACCGCCTAACATCACACTCCTTCCAAGTTGTGTCCTAAAAAACCCTAACTTTCGACTATCATCGATCTCTGCAAGTATGGAAGTTAGCGTTCTACAGGTTTCTTTTCTTTTCTTGCAATGTGTTTAATGTGGCTTTTTTATGCACTATCATCTTAATATGAACTGTGTCTGTTACGTTCTTTCTATTCGACGCAAATGTCAATGTGGAAACAAATTACTTATATAACTAATGTTAAGATTTAAAAACCTCCAGATGCCAGAAAAGGGTGTTAGTTTTTACAATTGCACTCTGAAAGTTGATTGGATACTTAAAACCCAGGAATAAAATTGATCGGATTTACACTTGTTGTGTTTACCTGAACACCATATGTACTTACTTAATTCTGTTGATCCGAAATAAAACACAAACATGTTCGCTTGATGTATGTTATTGATCATTCATGCATGTTCCCTTGTGGCTATGTACATACCTGTATTTCTTCCTCGTGTTGCTGCTTACAAAAAAAAGTAATATATTATTTTGAAACAGAAATCGATGGAGGTGGCAATGAGCAAGTGCAGGAAAGAGTGTGAAGATGAAGAAATGAAGAGAAAGAAAAATGATGTTCATTGGTTTGCATTTCTTCCAGATGACGTGGTTGAAGATATCCTTAAAAGGCTTCCTTATGTTTTCCTTCGTTATAACGCAAAGTATGTCTGTAGAAAATGGTTCGATATAATTAACATGATCTTGGCAGAAAATTCGTTTTTTATCCTCCAGACGTCATTTGGATTTACGATCCGCTATGTGGATGTAAGGGAAGAAGGACAAAGACTAGAAGTGAAAGAGCAAAACCTTCGCATACATTTCTTTGGAAGGATAAAGTCATGGTATAACGAGTTTCTTCTGATATTAGACCCTGCCAGAAAAAGAAAGTCACTGTATATTTTCAATATAATCACCAGGGAAAAATCATTTCTTCCCAAGCCTCCAACATTTTTTGCACATCAAGATACTAGCGTATGTGCAATGGCCCTTTTTTTTGACAGATTCAAGGGAGTATATAAGGTTGTTCACTTGTTTAATGGCCAATCACTCCAATGTCATATTCTACAATTGGAAAAAGATATTGTAGTCTCTCGTGTTTCCTCAAGGTGGAAAAAGATCAAAGTACCTTTTTACTTGGATCCTAGGAATATGGGTGAGATAGTTTCAATTCAAGTTCAAGGAAGGTACTTTCATTGGAATCTTAATTGTTCTAGGTTCCTGGTTTCTGTTGATATGATAAAAGAAGAAGTTCTCCAAATGAGCCTACCTGAACCCGGTGAGCGTAAGAGGCTCTACTATTCTATTTTTGAGATGGGTGGTTTTCTCAGCCTCATTGATGGAGTTTCTAGGGACAAAACTGACTTATGGATTCTTAAAGATTTTCAAAGTATGAAGTGGGAGAAGTTGCTTTCGATAACAGTCCAGGATCATGGCTTTGTAAGTGCTTCTTTTCGATATCCGGTTTGTGGCGTGATAAATAAGAGATATATCGTTTTCATGAGATCAAGGCACGATAAAAGTATATTTAGTTATGATCTGAAAAATAGAGTCTTTAAAAAGCTAAACATCCACATTGATTCGGGTGATCTTTGTGTGGCTCATTCATCAGGACCAAGTGGAAAAACTACAAGGGACGAGGTACCGGTGTCGTTCTAAAGTTGTTGAGTCATGGCTGATGAAATTAGAAAGTAATCCGGCTTATAATTGTACTCTTGTACTCTGGCATGTTTTATTCTTGTTTAGCTGCAGTATTAACTATTGATAATGGATACATTATCACCACTTTTGAATTTGGTGTTGTACGAATGTAAGCATAAGATCTTTTTCTTAAAAGGGCAGATATTCTGCTCTTACCTGTTTTAATTTAAGATTTATAACGGTGCTTGTGCTATTTAAGGTAGCTAGTAAAAGGTGACCATTGTAGTTGTTCCATCGTTCTGAAAATCGGTTTGATCACTGAAGTGGTCATGGTCATTTTATTAGCTTGATGGTTCAACCCGTCTAAAAACAAGTTGATTGAATTATTGCAACACAATTAAATCCACTATTTGAGAGGTAGACTTACTCTTTTATGTCATTGAAATCTCCAAAAAAATCATAATACTTTATCCTAATTTATGAAAAAATTTCAAACTAAAATTTGCTTACGAAAAAGCATGAAGTACATGTAAAAATGACGGTATGATCAAATTTTCCCGGTTTACGAGTCTTAATATTTACTTGTTTTATTAAAGTCTCATTATTTTACCGAAATTTAAAAAAACGTCACAAACTAAAATTTAGTGATGATCTGACCATTTTTTCCATGTAACATATATTTTACAGGTTTTATTTCTAACCTAGACACTTAGTCATTAAATTAGTTGATAAGATGAATATGATGAGTTCTATAATGTTACTCTTACCATAAAATTTTATGACCGTCTCATCGGTTCATTTATGACTATGCATACAGGTTCGCAATGAAACCGGTAAAATGTGTGTTTTCGAGAAAAAAATGGCGCGAAATGAGATGGTGTCAGATGAGATAGATATACTGGTTTACATTAGATTAGATGACCAATTTAAAATTTATTATAAACTTAGAAAGTGACGAAGTTGTTGCTAGTTTTTTAATTATTGCAATCTTCGGTTGATGCATTTTATATTCCAAAAAAAATATAATACATCAAAATATCAAGTTTTATGATAAACATAATATTATGTTACCTAAGATATTCATCTCATTAGCTCATTTAATGACTAAGGATCCACGTCAACTATAAAACCGGTAAAATGTATTTTATAAGGAGAAAATTGGTCAAATCATCATTAAATTTTAGTTTGGGACTTATTCGTAAATAAAGTAAAATAATAGGATTTTAATGGAAAATACATTTTATCGGTTTTATTGTTGACATGGATCCCAAGTCATTAAATGAGTTAATGAGATAGATATTAATTCATGGAACCAAGTAAGTAATGAAACCATGTAATGAGACTTCAATGGAACCGGTAAGTAATAAACTTGTAAATAATAAACTTGTAAATAATAAACTTGTAAACCAGAAAAAATAGGTTAAATCATCATTTGTACAGATAATTTATGTTTTTTCGTAAGCAAATTTTAGTTTGAGACTTTTTCCAAAATTAGGGAAAAAATATTATGATTTTTTTGGAGATTTTTTTTAATTTATTAAAAAAAGGTTAATAAAACGGTAGCCCATCTAACTTTTTGGATTTGGTCTAAAAGGCCACTAAAGTTATTCTTTAGCTTTATAAGAGCCTAAATTGGATTATTTTAAAGTTTATACCATCAAAATTCAAAATACATGATTCACCAAATACGTAACACTACTAGAAAATTTAGTGCAATAGCTACAGTACAATCCGTAGATATTCCGTAGCTATAAGTAAATAGCTACATAATTGCTACGGAAAAGTGCCTGTAACATAATAGCCTGTGGGAAAATTATAGCTACGGATTAGCTACGGAATAGCTACGGAATTTTCCGTAGCTAACATAGCTACAGAATAGCTACGGAAATAAATAATTACGGATTTCCAACAGTATAGCTACGGAAATTGATACCTACGGAATAACTACAGAACAAAATAGCTACGAAATAGCTATGGAATTGCTAGGGAAATATATAGCTACGGAATTGCTACGGCTCACATTAGCTACGGATTTTCCGTAGGTAATCCGTAGGTAATTATTTTTAATTTAAAATAAAAAAAAACAGCAAAAATTTATAAAAAATCCAATTTTTTTTTGTTCAAAATATTGAAAAAACTCATTACATTAAACTAATAATAATATTGAAATTCAACCAAAAAACAAATAACATTACAATAAACCTAATAAACCTAAAAAAGTATCAAATACAAATACATACTACTAATGAACATTGTCTAATAATACATTAAATGTGTCTAATAATACACATTAAAAGTGTCAACTACAAATGTTTATTTAAATGCTTACATACATAAATTTGAGAATTATATGGTGAATTGCTTGGCAAATTACCGAGTAAGTTGAATCGATAAAGGCCGACAAGTGTTCTTCAATTTGAGTTTTGAATAATATTGTTCCTGTTTCAACACACCATAATCAATGATCACAAAAATACCAATATAGCAATGTACATTCATTTATTTTTTTAGTATAGCCATAATTAGGAACATTTTCGAAAGTACAACGTTATAAGTAAGACAAAATGAAAGTAAGATGTTATAATAAACATGTATATCTTGCATTTAACTAGCTCAAAAATAAAAACACATTTCCTTCTAATAATCGATTATTTCATCATGTTATTGAATCACTACAATAATTGACTCATTCATCATTTTGCCATCACTAGAAGTTGGCTATCAATACCATGATCCATAATCCATAATAAAGATAGAAATTAAAGCAAATATATGCATGCACCAAGATTTAGTCATTTAAAAACCACTCACCACTCTAATATGCCATTCATGGCTACCAAAATCTTTGAAAGATGCTACATCTAGTTCCCAAAAATAACATATTTGTGTCAATTATTTATTAATAGTAAAATAAAAGGAAAGTATGTTTAAAAAAATATGAACTTACAATGGAATACATGGTCCATTAACTCTTCAAATCATAACCTCAAAATTCATCCCCAAAACGCAATAAATGCGACATGCTCGAGAAGGTGAACCTAGAATCAATTAAGCAATTAATTTCAAGTAAGTAGTGACAAAATGAGGTAAAAATAAGCAATTAATCTCCCTCCCAATTCCAAAACATCGATCTTCAGAAGCTTTAGCCAACAATCAATCTTCAACAAACAACTAAAATTAGAATTGCTAATAGAAAGACATTTAAAACCTAAGTAGATGACGATATTTATTAAAGACAGAATGACATCATATAAACTTAAATAAGAAGAAAGGGAGAAAGAGAGCTAACCAAAAGCTACAAGATGTCACAGTGGCAGGAACTTAACTTGAACTCCAGGTACATCACTGTATATGCTAGCCAAACTCAATGATCGATATTTGGTAATAATTAAAGTAAAATAGGAGGGGATCGAATGTTACCTTAATCGACAAAAAGAGTTACTAGCCGAAAAATGCAACGGTGATGGTTATCGACGGAGCGATGACGATTATGTCTTCACCTATTATATCATCAGAAAAAGACAGATGATACAGAGCGGTGAGGGTTTCGGGTGAACTTCGTCTTCCTCACTCGGTAGTGGAGGTGGCGGTAACGAGGTGGACCAATAAGGGTTTCCAGCGAGACAAAGTTGTGGTGGAGCGGTGACAGAGAGGTGCACCAATGTTGGAAGGTGAATCGATGATGGGGATAGCAGAGGGCGGAGAGCGACGTCTGAGATGGGGATGTTCGTCACCGAAGCAGCCGTTTGACGAGCAGCAAATCGAGCAGTAAGTCGACCGCCATAGCAGTCGTTTGACGAGCAGTGACCGGACCATCCGTTTGATGAGCGCTAGTCGCGTTTGGCAGCATACATTGTCACACGATTTACCATCCGGCCGGGCATGCCTCATCCGTTCACTCTAGCCCCTTAATCATTATTATACAATAGCTATTTTTCCTTTAATTTATTATTATTATTATTATTACCATTGTCATTATTATTATTATTATTATTATTATTATTATTATTATTATTATTATTATTATTATTATTATTATTACTACCATTGTCACTATTATTATTATTATTATTATTATTATTATTATTATTATTATTATTATTATTATTATTATCAGATAGTATAGTTGGGGTTGCATAAATGGGAACATAGTTTCTCATAGGTTTGCATATGTTTAAGAGATGTCATCATTGCATGTCCATTCACTAGGGGAAATATTTATATTTGTATAAGTATGTATGTATTTATATGTATTTATCTATGTATGTACGTGAGTATATGTATTTATACATATGCATATTTATATATGTGTATATATGTATGTGTGTGCTTATGTATATGTATGTGTATGTGTGTGTATGTATGTGTATGTGTGCATTTGAATGTGTATGTGTATGTTTATATTAAAAACACAAACAATTAAAAATCATACTAATAATCCTAATAATAATAATATTTATAATCATAATGATAATATATAATAATGGTAACAAATATGTTTAGCATACAACCAAACGAACAATCGAACAAAAAAAATTACATTTAACACATCAATAGGGTGAAATAATATACGTTTAGTGTACAAAGAAACATGTAACTTACCGTGTTTGTTTACTAGTTTGTTAAAGAAAACTACAAATTCTAAAAGCACAAAACAAACAATATTCAGGGTTATCTAACTTGCATCCGCGTCCCAACCAGAAGTAGAGGAATGGTCCTCCATGTTGGTTATCTAACTTGCATATGAATGACCTTCTAAAACCGAAATACTCCCTAAGAAACTCAAACCATAATCCATAGTCCCCTTGAGATAGTTAAACACTCTATTTACTATTTGCCGATGATGATGATGATGATGATGGTGATGGTGATGGTGATGGAGATGGTGATGGTGACAATGATGATGATTATGGTGATAATGATGATGATGATGGTGATGGTGATGATGGTGATGGTGATGGTGATGGTGATGTAGGTATCCCGTAGCCATTCCGTAGCTAATTAGCTACGGAATAGCTACGTATCATCTGTAGCTATTCCGTAGTTAATTAGCTACGGAATAGCTTTGGACTGACGTCCGTAGCTATTCCGTTACTAAATTAGGGCATCCCATTTTGTAGATGATGCGTAGCAATTCCGTAGCTAATTACCTACGGAAATTTTCCATAGCTATTTTCCGTAGGAAAACCCCATGTTTTCTAGTATTGTAAATACATCTATATTTAACATTAAATACACATAATATTTACTAACATGGCACATCACATATTCTGAAGCTTATTCATAATATATTGCAACTTACAGGCAATATTTTCAACATTCATTTGTTGTGGTGGGGAATCCCACAGAACATGATACGCCGATCTTCACAGCTGGGGCCACACATTCCTCTATTTTCTTTGTATTAACTACAATATATTACGTAGCTATAGCATCCTCTTGAAAAAAGTTTAGATAGTCATTATCAGTGACGTCCGTTACATGGTCTTGCAAGGCCATGTGTGCAAATTTGTGTAAGCTAAGGCCTTTGTTAAAGATGTCATTTGTTGGCCTTTTCATGTCATCATCTCGAACAACAGTACTCCAAAACTGTAGACATCCCCACTACTTGTTATCACACTCCCTACACCATACTCTGTAACTTATAAGCAGTTACTTTAATAAAGTAAATTTACTAGCTACAATTTTATATGAGCATGTGGAAATACATTAACTTTACCTGGAGGTGCATACCTAATTGTTCCTCTACTACCACTTTTCATGTGTTGGTTTGCATTTTTTCCAAGAAATTGAGTTGAATCGAAGATTCCCACATGGGCCAACATATCATCATCCAACATAATGTTGCTAGGCTTCAAGTCACGATGAACGATGGTAGGTAGGCAGTGATTGTGAAGAGAATCAAGGACAGAAGCGACATCAAGGATGATTCTTATTTTTTGATGAAGGTTTAGCATGGATGTACGTGTACTTAAATGCAACCAATCATTTAATATACCTTTTGGCATGAACTCATATAACAAAGCTTTGAAGTCATTTCCTTGAAAGTCAATACTTGAACATGAAGTTATTATCTTAAATAAATTATGGTGTCAAATACCCTTCCAGAGTACACTCTCTGCTATAATGCTTTTATAAGTACCTCGGTTTTGATGATGAAGAACTTTGAATCCAACAAATCTATCATCATGATTAATGACTCCTTTGTAGCCTTGAGAAGTTAACTGTATGGTAGTTTCCTGAACTGTCCATCCCTCGATGATAAAGATGGTTGGCTCTTCTTTTTATTAAACCAAATTAAAAAATATTAAACAGAATATGGTGAAAAGTGTGGATGCAATGAAAATGATTATTAAGAACAAAGGAAACCTTTTTTGATATTTTCTCGTCTCCCTGCATTTTGGTAACCCAAGTTTAGCCATGCCACCACAAAGCCTGGTATTCCCCGGCCAAAACAGAGAATGCACTTACATTAGCAAACACTCCAATCACTGATACTTCACCTTCAAATCATTAAATGATAGATTTACATACTCAAATGAGAATTGTTCCGAGAATTGAGGAATTTGACCTGATAAATTATGATGAGAGAGATCAAGTATTTTAACTCCTCTCGTGGAACTTAATGAAGATGGTATTATGCCTTGAAATTAGTTGTCTTTGAAAAACAAGAATACAAGGCTAATGCAACCACCAAGGCTATTTGGAATGTTACATGATAAATTATTATCAGATAAATGAAGAGCACTCAGCATCTTGAGTTGGCCAGTTTCTATTGGAAGTGACCCAAACAAGTTGTTTTGAGAAAGATCTAATGCAATGGTTAAAGATGAAAGTTAAAGAAGTTGTTCAGGTATTTTCCACTAAGTTTATTGTGAGCAATTTGTAATCGTAATAGACAATGACAATTTTCCATGCTTAATGGAATTTCCAATCTAATCTGTTGGAACTTAAATCAAGGTTAATCAACAACGATAGGTTTCCAATAGGAATTCGACCATAAAAATTGGTTGTCGTATAGAAAAACCCATTTGTAGCTTTTGAAGCTAACCAATGGCGGATGGGATTTTTCTAGTGAATCGGCTATCTAATTAATCTAAAGTGGTCAAGCTGACTATATTACATATACTTGAAGGGATGTGTGGATATAAATTATTTTTCTTTCAAGTGTAGATGAAGGTATAACATCCCAAAATCAAGGTCATTTTTTTTTTCATTTTCAGAACCAATCCAAAACCATAAATGTATATAAAACATAGTTTCCAAAAGTCATAAACATGAATCAGAGTATCCCAATATCATAATCTAAAAAAAATCCAGAATGATGTGCAGGATCAAGCCTTCACCTTGCCCCTGTCCTCTAAAGTACCTAAAACCATAACAGTCAAACTATGCCAAAGCTTAGTGAGATCCCCCAAAGTACCACACACAACCCAACAGATGATATCTTGCACATACGAGTCTACAGCTTCATTGGACCGCCTTTCAGGCCTACAACCTATCTAGACCGCTCTCCGGGCTTTCTTCCTGACTCGACCGCCTTGTAGGCCTTTAGTCTATCCGGACCATCCCAGGTATCTTGGCCTTCAACACAAAGTAGGATCACATCAACGCAACAAACCATATTACATCGACATATACAATAACAATCAATAACCAACAAGTATAGGTAATCATATAGATCTACCAGTCTAACACATAAGCAGTGAACACAAGTAGTCATACAGATCTACTAGTCTATCATAAAACCAGCGTAGCATCATGTAACGTCCCAAATTTCGAGTCCCAAAATTTCATTTTAATTAACTGATTATAAAAACATTCATAAGAAAACTACGTAAAAATATATCATTTCGTAAATCGATATATCATGTCTGAAAACCCAAATCATAAAATAGTAACATGTCAGAGTACATTCCTAGAATATCTCAAGTGCCGAAAATCAATGTGTGTGTAATATGTGCTGCTACCGCACCAGATACTTCCCCTTCGCTGAAAAGGTACCTGAAACCAAAACTATAAACTGTAAGCATGAAGCTTAGTGAGTTCCCCCATCGTACCACATACCATATAATCTTATAGCATACATACTGTTGGGCAATTTCTGGGGTGCCCGACCTACCCGGTACGACCATTCTGGGGTGCCGACCTACACATGTCAAGCCATTATGGGGTGCTGACCTACCCGTGTCAAGCCATTCTGGGGTGCTAAACTACCCGTCGGTCCTAACAACCGACCCTCGGGGACTATTCCACCCCATACTGCTACTATCACATATATCATAACATAATCATACTATCAGACATATCTGGGGTGTCCGAACTACCCTTCGGTTCTAACAACCGAACTTGGGGACTATTCCCTTCCTACTACCACTATCACATATAACATATCATTCCATCATATAAACATATCATCACATACTGTCAGACATATCTAGGGTGCCTGACCTACCCTTCGGTCCTAACAACCAAACTCTACTACTATCACATATAACATATCATGCAAACATATACCATATCAAGTAGTAGCAAACCTAGATGATATCACAAAGACGATCATCTAACATACAACTCCTACTGGTGGGCCGACAATGTGGTCGTAGACCCACCGCTACTGGAAGGTAGCTTACCTCGTACGAGTAGCTGCTGATAATCTATGCGGGAAATCTTTGTTTGCTGCTGCTCCAGAAATCCTCTGGCTATAATCCCCACAAAACACTCAGTCAGAATCTGATATCTACTCTTAGGGTAAAATGACTATTTTACCCCTGACCAAGTCCAAGTCCAAGTCAAAGTCAAAGTCAAAGTCAACTGTCCCCATCCACGTCTCTACTCGTCAAGTTGAAAATGACTTGATGAGTTCTCCTTCTATACAAGCATTGAATGATGTAACATCCCCATTTTTCACGGCCAAAAAAGACCGATTTTTGTTTATGCTTTATAAAAATCAGAGCACTTCTTTTCATAAAAATGTTGCGGATTTTGTTTAAAAAAAAAACACGATAAATACGTTATCAAAACATTTTCGAAGAAACGTATTTTATTCATTTTAAAATGTTTGGGATGTCATCGTCAATACAGAAACATAAGCATAAACAGAACTTACATTTATTTTCACTAGTGATCTACATCTCTTTAATCTCTCAGTGTAATGTGACTTCATATCAATACCCGTGATATAAATAAACTGAGTGGGTCAGGTTGGGAAACCTGGTGAGTACATAGGGTTTTCAACCCACAATAATATAATTATGTTTTATCTTCAAACAATTAATCAAGCCAATTACCCATCCCCATTATCTTCTTTACTCTTAAGGATCTACCCTAAGAATCAGTTATTCCTCGTTCATTTATTCCTAAGGATTATCCTAAGGAATAGGTACAAAGTCCATCATTACCAAGGTTTATAGATTACAACAGGTGAACACGTAGTCCAAAACATCTGGTAAACACTTAGTTCAAAAATAACCAGTGAACACACTTTGTTCAAAATACCTAGTGAACACACTCAGTTCAAATACCTAGTGAACACACTTAGTTCAAAAATAAATAGTGAACACACTTAGTTCAAAAATACCTAGTGAGCACCTAGTTCAAAAACACCTACAGATTACGAGCTTGCTAGCGTTCCACTAGACTGTCTGGTATCGTCCGTGGTCGTCATCTATACTCCACTAGATGACTGGATCACTGTCAACATTGATGTCTTTCATCGTGTTATCACAACTATTTCATCTACCCCTGTTTTACCCAACACATTTTGTAGATATAAAATACATATACAGTTTAAATCATTTAAAACATGTATAAAAATATTTCACCCAACATAAACAGCAAGTATTCAAACAATATGCACACATAGCACGTAATTCATATTAAAATACTTCATATCTATGTGTAAGATGAAAGAGACTATGCACTCACCTGGTAAGGTGGTGAGTCGGCACTCGGACAACACTTCGTTACTCTTAAAATAATAATCCCTTGATGAAACCTAGTATCATTACCACTAGAGTTTAGTCTAACGTTAACCACGACTAATTATTAGTCTAGCTATTATTACTATTATATAAGCATTAAATAACACTCAATATAACTCATAATAATATCCCTAATAATTATTTCAAGGTCCTAATAACATTAGTATATTGGAACATAAGCTATACTAAAGATATGTTAGGCGTAGCTCACTTACAGCGGGTTTTCTCGAAAACCGGGCTTCGTTACAGCAGCGTTCCCTAGACGAAAGGCTCTTTTCTTGGGACTCCAGGAGCCTCGGGTCTTCCTTCGGGTGCTAGAGGGTTTACCTATGCTTTGGGGGGGGGGGGTTAGGGAGCTTAGAAAGAGAGAGTATAGAGAGAGAAAGAAGAGGGTTGAGGGGTGAGGAAATGAGGGAACTCGACACCGCTATTTATAGGGTGAATTCCTAATGGAATCGCCGAGTTGGTGCCACGTGTCATCATCTGATGGGTTTCCTTGGAGAGAAAGCAATGGCTGTGATCGCGCCATGTCACCCAATATCGTGTATCAGCCTCCTGAATTAGAAAAATCATAACTCTCGCATACGAGCTTCGTTTTTGACGTTCTTTATATCCAAGCGTAGGTAAAATCAAGATCTACAACTTTTATTTAGACTCCGTCGGCTACTTCTCGACCGATCTTAAATTTAACAGTAGGAGGAGATTAGACTGCTAAATAACCGCGAAGAATTCGTAACTCCTTCTTCTGACTCCATTTTTGTTTATCTTTTTACTGTTGAGTTCCTATTAATGAAATCTTCAACTCTCATTTAGGTTGCGTAAGCCATAAACCACTCGAACTAAAATTCGAGTTTCGGGCCGTGCACTAGTAAGCCGAATCTTAGAAAAATCATAACTCCTCATACAAAGTCAGATTTGGGCGTTCTTTTTATGGATGTTCTCGGTTTAATGTATACTACAACTTTGGTTTAGATCACTAAGGCTAAAAAGTCCTCTATCTTAAATTTACTATTTACGTCTCCCGGTGTCGTGCCGGTTTTGCCGTAAAACTTCGATGGGCCATAACTTCTTCGTTATAACTCGAATTTCGGCGTTGTTTATATGTACGGAAACCTTGTGACATATTCTACAACTTGGTTAATATTAGTTATTCTAAATAATATTCTGTCGAAAAGTCATTTTCGACCCCTATTACCGCTAAATTGACTAGCCCGGATCTGCGGGCATTACAAATGAACCCTCATCCGACCTGCCGAGTTGTATGCACAAATCGTCGAGTTCATCCTCATCCTATGAACCAGTTGATAGGTTTTATGCATAAGAACAATCCAATGTGCTCATATAAACCCTAATTCTTGGATCTAGGTTTCTCTATTGTACATGCTTTGAGTCTAAGACTTACAACCTTATTCTATCATATATATTTCAAAATCAACATCATAAGAACATCTCTAAGTGTTTACCTCTTTCAAATAGCTTGAAATCCTTGTATTCTTCTTGATCTTGAGCTTAGAGTCACAATTGTAACTCATCTAATGGTTCATAAACCCCACAAGCAAGAAGGGAATATGAGAGAGGGTGAAAGATGCTAAAATCGGCCGTATGGTTCTCTTGGAATCAAGTGTAGCCGATTTTCATAGCCTAAGGGTCATATTTATACTGTAGGCTGCTAGGGTTTTAGTCTAAACCCTAATCGACAGCTTAGCCACCAAGTAGCCCAAGGAACCTTCTGGAATAAGGCCTTGGAAGAAAATATGATGGAGCCCCATCATTATTTCGTTCCCCCTTAAGTCCATTAGGTTTCCCAGCCCAAAACTCAACTATAATACATTTGACAGTTTATGCCCCTTTATTTAATTAATCTCTTGTAGTCACCAAATTAATTCCTAATTAATTTATGATCAATACTAAATAAAAATGATTTCTCCTTTAATATAGTATTCTTATAATATATTAATAAACAATAATATTCTCTCTCTCTCTCTCTCTCTCTCTCTCTCTCTCCCTCCCTAAATTACCTTGTCTAGTTGCTTTGGTGAAGGCAACCCAAAAGGACCATGCACAACTGGGTCGAGTACATACCAAATATAGTTACGGGCTTAGACACTAATCCAACAGTCTCCCACTTGGATAAGTCTACTAACTATATCTCACATATGACTTCAGGATCCGATTAGCAATTATAGCTCTTATATGTTGCTGTCAACTCTGATCAGCAAATTGTCCTTCAGATAAGAGATCGTATAATCCTCTGTGCTAGATAACATGTTGACAATATTTATTGTCCATCATTTGTTTCTCGATTTCTGACTTGTTCGACATAGAATTTAGTTGAACACATCAACTTCATTCTGACCGGGCCTGACACATAAGTCAAACCAAATCATCAAGTGGCCAAGATATCATCTTTATTCTCATAGAATAAAAGTAACATATTAAATTCGACTCATATGCATCTATTATTTACCAATTACATCATGCACAACAATGTGTTTTATAACATCAAGTTACTAATGCATTTACACATCATCAATGCATAACCAACCAACAAACAATAATCATATCTCTAAGTTTTAAGACTATAAGATATTATCGCTTTGCGATCACTTAAGGTAAAACACCACGAAGTGATACCAGCAAACACGGGTTTATTCCAATGCTCAAATCATATTCATAAGCACTCATGAACTTTGCAGCAAACCTTTTCTATGCCCAAAACCTTTTAGACAATCTACAAACAATTCGTGACAGTCTTCATTCACATCTACTTCCAAAATGTGAACGACTGTGGATTGTTCGAATAATCCTATCATTCAGGAAGTCAAAACATGCAAAATTGAAACAATAGATAAATAACCAATACAAGATAGTAGCTTTACTCATAAATAACACAACTTTATTTATTCATCAAATGTCAAGTACAAATTATCTATTACACGTTTCCTATCTAATCCAAACTTATATCATCCTTTAGCCCAATGCTCCGAGCGTGCTGCAAGTGTTTGACCCTACTCAGTCCCTTCGTAAGGGGATTTGCGTAAGGGGATTTGTTGGGTTTTCTTCTGATGATACCCTCTTCACAACGAGGAGTCCCTCTTCTACCTGATGTCTGATAAAATGGTATTATGTGTCACACCCCAAAACCATGAACGGCGGAAACGTTCTGGGGCAGAGGACGTCATGTACAGTATCACAACAATGAAAAGTAGTAAACAAGAAACAACATCATCCATTGCATTAATAATATAATTTTAATACAAGTGTGTTCTATCAAATTATAATAGACACTAAGGTATAATCAAAATGAAAGATGAGTCTTGAACGAACTCCATCTTCTCTAAACCTTGCATCGGTACCTATCTATCGTTGACCTGAGGATACAAGTTATTTTGAAAACGAGTATCAGCTTTAAAGCTGGTGAGATCATAAGTACTTTAGTGTCTTAATTTGTATGTAATTATTTGTACGAATGAAATGTAAGTATTTGGATGTATATGAATTGTAAGTATTTTTATGTATATGAGCTGTAAGTATGAAAACGTTTTGAACAATCCTAGAAAGCCCTATGCTTCCTACTGAGAGTAGCCTTCTACCAAGGTATCTAGTATCTGTGTGTGTGTCTCTTGTAAGAGTGTGTATTTTCCTAAATCTGACTATCATTGACCAAAAATATAGTATCTACATTACCGTGCATCGTGTGAATGTTCACGAAGTGAATGTAATGGGAAAATGAAATAGTACTATGGTGTAGTATCAAATAACTACAACCGTACTAACTACCTTAAGTCTATTGAAATCTTGTAAGTACTATAGTATTTGTAATAAGTGACTACTTCTGTACTAATATTGCCTTATTTAAGGGATAAGGCATAATGTGATGGCTAGATCCCAGGCTAGACGCTCCCCTGTCAGAGGGATTTTGGGACCTATACACAACCCCTGCATATTTGCAAGCCGTGAACATCCACATTACTATGATCATGTATACCCAATATAACTATCACAATGGGTTGTGATTCATTGGTATAGTTAGATCCTGAAATCATTCCATGCTATAGCACCTAGTGATGTCTGTCCTATTATCGTATATGTAAACGCACTCATGTAAACGTATCTATGTAAACGTACTCATGTAAGCATAATCATGTAAATGTACTCATGTAAATGTAATCATGTAAATGTAATCATGTAAATGTACTCATGTAAATGTAACCATGTAAATGTACTCATGTAAATGTAATCATGTAAACATATCTATGTAATAGTATAGTAATGTACTGTAATGTTCTGCGTGTGCTAGCTGTAACGTATGTTCTCTCTCTATCTAGCATGTATAGTAATGTACTGTGTGTACTAGCTGTAACATGTGTTCTCTCTCTATCTAGCAAGTATTGACTCATGAATGAACTGACTCATTGTATGATATCGTGTTCTAGTAATAGTTCTAGTATCTTCCTAAACTACACTTATGGTAGCTTACTAGTAATGTAACTGGTACGTATGAACATGGACGTATACCCTTGCTACCCAAGGGTATTGAATGAACTGGAAGAAACTTTATGACTATATATGTACACATGATATATAACTAATATTTAAACGACCTTCGGACGGGTACCCGATATCCCACCAGACCACATCTCAAGCGCGAAAAGGAAATAGGGTGGATAGCTTGCCTAAGTCCTTTAAAAATTTCTTATATAACTATACATATATAGACACGCAATTGACAATATAAAAACATAAAATAAGTTTTGTAAAAACATTTGAACATGATTTCTATCTAAGAAAAGATCGACTTGATGTCAATCTATAAAACGGGTTGAAAGCATGGTTTTGATAAAACAGTTGAAGTATAAAGAAACATTTGTTTGAAACACAATTGTAAATGAGTTTGAAATGAAACATACAGAGTAAAATGAATAGTTTAATAAGGAGTTTTAAACATATAAAATGTTTATGAAAATCATTTGAAGGTAACTGTTTGGTAAAACGGCTAATGAGTAGCAAATCATTTGAATGCTGCTTATTAATCACATGTGATTGATATAATAACTAGCATGATTCTACTTGTATCCCCCAATAAAGCATTTAAAAAACATTTAAAACATTGATTAAGGGGTATGAACTCACCTTTTGTGAGTGGTACAGATGAACTAAAGACGTAGGATTGCTAGGTGTCAAGTGAAGTCTTGAACACACTCTATAATCCTAGTTAACATATAATATCACATATATGTATCAAATTAGTCTATAAACAACTAATAAACAAGTAAAGACACCCTAGGACATGCTAAACACCTTTATCAAGTGTTATTATCCTCTAGGATTGCCTCTAAGTGTTGTAGGGAAAAGCTATTGTGTGTAGGGTTCAAGGAAAACTCCATAATGGAGTTCACGACCCTAATGTCACTAACAAATGAGTTTACGGTCGTAAACTCATGAGTTTACGGCCGTAAGCTCATACTTACATGACCAATTGATGTTTGAGGCTCTATAAGACCCTAAGAAGCATTTCTACTTAATGGCATGGTCTTTGGAAGAGTTTAGGGCATCATATAACTCCTTTTAGGAGTTCACGGCCCTGGGACCAAACCCCTTGGAGATTATGGCCGTAATCTCCCTTGGAAGGGTGTTTTTGGTGATTTCAAGTCCTTAATTCAACTAAGAACTAATCTAGGCTAGTGTCCAAGGATTTAGGGGAGTTTAAAGCACACTTTGGCCCTTTTGTTTGGAGTTCACGGCCTTGGAACTTCTTGGGCCGTGAACACCTTACTCTTGGTGTTCTAAGGGTATTTGCTAGGCCTAAACACATTAGGGTACAAGTCTAAACTAGTTTCATTGCAAGAGGAAGGGGCTAGGGCACTCTTTGCCCCTTAAAGAAGGGTTTACGGTCCAAGATGTTCTTGGGCCGTAAACTCTTTAATCTTGATGTTTTCCTATGATTTCTAGTGTATTAAGCACATAAGAAGCTTTATAATACCACTAGATAGAAGTACTCACTTTCCGAGACGAAAGTCCGAAGATCCTTGAGAGAATTCGGCTTTTCTCTAGTTTGGAAATATAACTAATGAATAAATATGGCTTAGAATCCAATATATACTCCTGGGATTTTTGGCAGAAAATATTTTATTCAAGAAATGAACTCTAATATCATAGAGCTTTGAAATAACAGAGCTGCACATAACCCTAGTGCATCCTCTCTCCTTATATCTCCTTAAGTGTAAATCCTGAAATACTCAAACTTATACTAAAAGTCTGGAAATTTACTGCAACTGTTCTAACTTCTATTGACTTGATATGGTTTGTACAGAATGTAAATTTCGGGTTGTCACAACATGTCGAGATCTACCATGATCTCTTGGTTCCTTGGTTAAGGCAGCCACTCCTTCATTATCATAGAAAATTCCATTGGCTCCTTTATGGATGGCATAACTCCAAGGTCTCCAATGAAGTTCTTCAACCATATAGCCTCCTTTGACGCTTCGCTCGCTGCAATGTACTCTGATTCGTACATTAAATCAGCTACGGTCTCCTGCTTGGAACTTTTCCAAGTCACTGATCCTCCAGTTAGGGTAAAGACCTAGCCCGACTGCGATCGGTAATTATCCTGATCCGTCTGAAAACTAGCGTCACTATACCCTCGTACCCTTAAGTCATCACTCCCACCAAGGACTAGAAACCATTCCTTGGTCCTTCGTAGGTACTTAGGAATATTCTTAACTGCAATCCAATGAGCTCTACCAGGGTTCCCTTGATATCTGCTGAACATGCTCAAAGCGAAGGCCACATCATGACGAGTACATGTCATAGCGTACATGATAGAGCCTACTACGGAAGTGTAAGGTACTCGACTCATATCAGCTATCTCTGCCTCTGTACTCGGGCTCTAAGTCTTACTTAGCTTGGTACTGCTTTGGATTGGCAACTCCCCTTTCTTGGAATTTTCCATACTAAAACGCTTTAGTACCTTATCCAAGTATGTATCATGACTGAGTCCTATCAGTCTCGTTTCCTTATTTCTCACTATCCTTATTCCCATAATATAAGCAGCCTCTCCGAGGTCCTTCATAGCGAAACACTTCCCAAGCCAGGACTTGACCTCCTGCAAGGTTCGGACGTCGTTTCCTATGAGCAGTATGTTATCGACATTCAATACGAGGAAGCTCACTATACTTCCACTGGCTTTGACATATACACAAGATTCATCTTCGCTTCGCAGAAAGCCAAACTCTTTAAATTTCTCGTCAAAACAAAGATTCCATCTACGAGACGCTTGTTTCAATCCATAAATGCATTTATCAAGATTGCACACTCTATTTGGATGCTTCGCATTAACAAAACCCTCTGGATGATTCATATAAACATCGTCTGCCACCTTTCCATTAAGGAAAGCGGTTTTCACGTCCATTTACCATATTTCATAATCATGAAAGCAGCTATTACGAGCATTACGCTAATAGACTTATCTTCGCAACTGGTGAGAAGGTCTCATCATAGTCACCTCCGGGAGTTTGAGTAAAGCCCTTCACAACCAATCGCGCTTTATAAGTATGCACCTTCCCATCCATGTCCGTATTCTTCTTGAAGATGCACTTGCACCCGACTGTCTTACGACCCGGTACATTATCAACCAAATTCCAAACTTGGTTATCGTACATGGACTGAATCTCGCTGTCCATCGCCTCTTTCCATTTAGCAGACTCCAGGCCTGCCATGGCTTCCTTGTAGCTGCTAGGTTCGTCCAAATTGATTAGTGTTTCATCACTAATAAACATATCCCCTTCACTAGTAATATGAAAACCATAAAACTGGGGTTGAACACTAACCCTACTAGTACGTCTAAGAGGTAAGGACTCATCAACGGGCTCAACAGGAGTTTCATCCTCGAGTTGAGTGCCAGTTTCAGAGGTTCCTTCATCGCTTTGCTCTTGAATCTCTTCACGATCAATTTGCCTCCCACTGTCCTCTTGGCTTATCAATTCCCTTTCTCAGAAAACTCCACTTCTAGCAACGAAGACAACATTATTACTCGGTCTATAGAAATGATAGCCAAAAGTCTTCTGTGGGTAGCCGATGAAATAATATTTCTCACTACGAGGTTTGAGCTTGTCGTGAGTCTCTCGTCTTATGAAAGCCTCGCAACCCCAAACCTTAATATGTGCCAAAGAGGGAGCTTTCCCTGTCCACATCTCGTGAGGAGTCTTGGTAACCTTCTTGATGGGAACTAAGTTAAGGATATAGGCGGAAGTCTCTAAGGCATACCCCCATAAAGCTATTGGTAATGAAGTCCGACTCATCATAGAACGAACCATGTCCAACAAGGTCCGATTACGTCTCTCAGCCACACCATTTAACTGTGGCGTTCTAGGAGGCGTCAATTGTGAAACAATTCCACATTCTTTTAAATAGTCGTGAAACTCAAGACTTAAGTACTCTCCTCCTCGGTCTGACCGAAGCATCTTGATTTTCCTGCCCAGCTGATTCTCCACTTCATTCTTAAACTCTTTGAACTTTTCAAAGGTTTCCGACTTTTGCTTGATTAAGTAGATATATCCATATCTGCTATAATCATCCGTAAAAGTCATGTAGAAGCAGCAACCATCCCTTGTGGTGGTTCTAAAGGGCCCACACACATCGGTGTGTATGAGATCCAATAGACCCTCACCCCTTTCACAAGTGCCTGTAAAGGGTGACTTGTTCATCTTCCCAAGTAAACAAGATTCACACATGTCATCATCCCTAAGGTCGAATGACTCCAACACTCCATCATTTTGGAGTTGGGCTAAGCGTTTCTTGTTGACATGGCCAAGGCAACAATGCCACAAGCATGATTTGTCTAGGCTAGTAGATGAATCAATATTCAAAAAATCATTTCCTAAATTATCAACAACCATCACAGATTCATAAATCCCATTACAAGGTAATGCATTGAAATAAAAGACACCATTCAAATAAACATTAATAGAACCATTACTATTATCAAAAGAATATCTGAAACCTTGTCTAAACAATCCATGAAATGAAATAATGTTTCTTACCATATTCGGAAAATAACAATAATTATTTAAATCTAGTCCTAACCCATTACTCAACATTAACGAATAAACTTTGACTTTGGTCACAGGTGATAATTTTCTGTTTCCCATAATCAAGTTCATCTTTCCATGTTCCACTTCCCTACTTCTTTTTAGGCCCTGCATATCAGAACAAATGTGGAATCCACACCCTGTATCAAGAACCCATGAAGTAGCAAATGATGAGTTGTTAGATTTAATAGAATACATACCTGCAAAGGTGGGCTTAATCTTCCCATCCTCTATATCTTGCATACACTTAGGGCGGCTTCATTTCCAGTGGCCCTTTTCGTGGCAATAGAAGCACTCTGCTTCCTTGAGATCGGAGGAGGGTTTAGCGGAGCCTGCTTTGGTTTCACTAAAGGATGAACCTTCACGGGACTTTCCCTTTTGGTGGCTCTTACATGGAGCCTTCCTCTTTTTACCCTTTCCTTGACCTATTTCCATCACAGGAGCAGCCACAGTAAGGGTGGTGCAACAGATTTGTCTTTGAGGTTGCTCTCAGCAGTCCTCAACAATCCTTGGAGCTAACTCAAGGAGACCTCCTCCTTGTTCATGTGGTAGGTCATTCTGAACTCGTTATAGCAGGAGGGCAAGGAATGAAGGATTATGTCGATAGCCAAATCCTCATTAAACTTAACATTAAGTTTGAGAAGACGATCAACATACCTCTGCATTTTTTGCAAATGAGAGGTTAGGGATTCTCCACTCCCTATCTTAGCGGTGATCATGTTAGTAATGATCTCATAGCGCTCTTGCCTCACGCTCTGGTGATACTTATCCGGCAAATCCTGATGCATTTCATACGGATACATGTCCTTATATGACTTTTGGAGTTCGAGGTTCATGGTGGCCAGCATGATGCAATGAACTTTCGTAGCATCACGCTCGTTGGCCTCAAAGGCGGCCAACTCTTCAGGAGTAGCAACATCTGGGATGATCTTTTCAAGCATTTCATCGAGGACATATTCTTTGTCCTCGTTTCATGTGATCATGCGAATGTACCTCATCCACTCGTTGAAGTTTGACCCATCAAATGTCACCTTTTGACATATGTTCATCAATGAGAATGACCCGGAAGCGTTGTTGTTGTTGTTTGTAGACATTTGTAAAGGAAAGGAGCAAAGTTTGATTAGAAATGAGTCCCTAATTAAACACCCAAATGAGAAATTAGGGCTAGGACCCAACAACATTATTTACAACTTAGAAAGGGATGCCGTACTCTAAAAGTAAATAATTTGAAGGTAAGTGAATGACGATTCACTAATTCTCACCATGAAAAACGAAAAAGAGATTTAATTTTTAAATGTATTGAAAACTCCTAGATCTTTGAGATTCATTGAACTTTTCAATGACATGTTTAAATCTCGATATGAACTTCAAATTTGCGACTAGGATACCAAGGATCGCAAACAAGTTGTCAATATCCATGCGAATCAACATGGTGCACTCAATGTCTCTATCACCTAATCAATGTGCCGGTAAACCACACACGCTCCATTGATCTATGACAAACATCGAGTCACCCTTCGCTACCAATTTCATCCCCAAATTAGTGTGCCGGTTAATCACACGCGGTCCACCAACGTTTGACAAGGGCGCAAAGTGTAAGTCCATGGGTTAGCATCATTTTCACATTTTACCCTAAAGTAACTAAGATTGGGAATTTGTAAAACATGTAGTTACATTGTATCTTACATTATAATTTTAATGAGGAGAGGATTCCCCTATCCTACCCGTTCGGCTAACGACCCTCCACCAGTCAAGCAAGCGGTGGGTGTGAGTGTACACCTATAAAGCGCCATTTTATAGGCAGCAACCTTATACCCACCTTATAGATTGACTTCGTGAATGAGGCCTACTAACGGTAAGACTAGCATTTTAAGTTATACATACATACATATATATATATATATATATATATATATATATATATATATATATATATATATATATATATATATATATATATATATTAGGCTTGTAATAATATAATAGTATATGGTTGAATTTTAAACTTGTAAAATTCTAAGGGTTTGAAATTTAAATTATTCAAAATTAAATTTTTAATCACAAAATTTAAATTTCAAAACTTGAGGACAAGTTTTGAACGTTTCAAAACACAAGGGATCAAATAACAAATAATACAAAATAAACAATTAACTTTATAATTATCTATATTTGACCTAATCCAATTTTAGTCACAAGATAATTACCAAATAATTTAAATAATCCATATTTATCATATAAACAACTAATATTTAAAAGATTTGAAATTATCTATTGTTTTGGCAGTGACAATCATTCAAATACAATACAATTTGGATTTTTCTTCAAAAAAACGATTTAGGCATTAAGCCCATTACAAAACAGCAACAAAATCCTAAAATATTGTAACGACCAAAATTTCAAAACGATTAAAACTTTTCAAAAACCACTCATTTTAATAACGTTGTTACAAAAAGGTTTTCAATACATTATTTAACAAAGTATTTTCCTAGGTTCATATCATAAAACATCAACGCGAGGAACGGTACGATCACGCCTTTGCCTTGCCACAGCCTCCTGAGAACCTGAAAACATAAAACCACAACTGTAAGCCCGAAAGCTTAGTGAGATACCCCCAAAATACCAACCACATATACGCCTTTCCAGGCCTCGACCTTCCGGTCCAAAACATATCGCCTTCCGGCCCATAACGCAATGCCTTCCGGCCCATAACATATTGCCTTCTGGCCCATAATGCAATGCCTTCCAGCCCATAACATATTGCCTTCCGGCCCATAACATATTGCCTTCCGGCCCACAACATAATAAGCATACATATCAGCATAAAGGCATACATAACCTAACAGGACATAGAACGACCCTGCATACCGGGTCACACCCCAGGTCTAGCAATCATACACATAACACATAATCATATAACAGTTCACAATCAGCAATCGATCAACAGACCACATAACATAGCATTACTCTATTCAAGATACCAGACTAACCGGTCACTAGCATAACATCACCATAAGAATCAGTCAACATACTAATTACACACATATGCCTTTCCAGGCCATGACCTTCCGGTCCACATAGCAATGCCTTCCGACCCACAACATATAACTGATAACTACCCGGATTCCCATCCGATAAAAAGGTTGGCCTTGGTGCCATAAACCCTAGTGATATAGTGAGGATAACTAACCTCAAAACTGCCGACTGAACAGATACCTCAAGCTGCTCCGATCACTGATACGATCTCCACCTCTGGACAGCCACCAATGCACTGAACTCAAACAATAAACAACAATTACCAAAATACCCGTGGAATCACTGGTCAACCCTTGGTCAAAGACAAGGTCAAAGTCAACCCCTGACTGACCCTACTCGCCGAGTCAACCCTATGACTCGCCGAGTCCCCATAATCAGAACTTCACTCAATCCGCGATCTAACTCGCCGAGTCACCCCGAGACTCGCCGAGTTCAACAACTCTGAGTCCACTCGCCCTCAACCCACCGATTCTCTAAGATTCCCTTTCTACACGTCGAGTATCCCCCTTGACTCGACGAGTTCCTCCTGGAAGAATCGCGGGGCCACCCCGACTCAACTCGCAGAGTCTGAAAAACAACTCGGCGAGTCCCAGTTAATCGTCAAGCTACTCGCTGAGTCTGTTCACCGGGCTCGGCGAGTCCATGCCATGCAACCGCTCAAACTGCTTTCTAAGGTCAGATCTGCTCCGACAATTCATAGGTCTGGCCTTCCTAGACTGGTTCATCATGTAAAGTCCTCATTTCGGTGCTCATAATACACTCCATGACTCATAATTCACATTTTGACCTAAGGCATAAGGATTCCAATCCAAAACCTCCATTGATTCCCGAAAAGCTCAGGCATGGGACCTTCTGGACTTCCAAGGGTCCCAATATAGGGTTCCAATCGCTTGGGGGACTAAGGAAACACTCAATCTAGCCACAAAAGGGTTCAATAAACCCTAAATCCATATGCACATCAACATAGAAGGGAACAACTCGGAAAATTACCTGAATAATGTTGCTCTGTGCCCCCAACCCTCAGAATATGGCTTCTCCTGTTGTTCTCTTAACCAAGTCTCCTCCTCCTTGCACAATAACACTTCCAAGATCAATAATGGTCTTCTACCTTGCTCCAGATGCTCACAATCGAATTAGGATTTCTCTCATAGGACTAGGGTGAACAATGACGGCCATAAGGCCCCTGATATATGTCCCAAACCTGGACGGTTAGGGTTTCGCTAAACAGCGCGGACTCGCCGAGTCCATATCCGGACTCGTCGAGTCCAGTCGCGAACCCGCGACCAGATCTGCGATCCTACTCGGTGAGTCTGAGCTCCAATTCGCCGAGTCCCCTCTTAAAACACCCAAAATCATAAATATAACAATACCTGGAATTCCAGGCTGTTATAATTCTCCCCCACTTATATTAGGCTTCACCCTCGAAGCCTACAGCAACTCAACTCCAAGGATATTCCGACAACGCTCCACCGGGCCTTAACCGGCCCAGGTCTCTCAAGGCATAAATATCGAAACTCGAACATACATTCCCCTCCTTCACGGTGTCCTGATCACCATCTCGAACCGGGCATCGACTGTACCCCTGATCATCACTCTCAATAACCGAGAATTACCCAAGATGCAAGTCTGCTCTAAATCGCAACGATCACTCGACCCATAAGAGCTAGAAAACCCTGAACCATCGAATCCCCAATCCGAGTTCCACTCTATCCATTCCGCGACGACGGAATGACCCATCCTCAATCTCAGAGCAACTCTCACGAGTTCCCCTCTTGCAATCGCATATTCATGCTGGACTAGCTCCTACACCCTCAGATTGGGAAAACCTGACGCACTGATAATATCCTCAAACATCTCCCAGAATGAATCACTAATATACACCCCATACCCTGATCAAAATCACACTGAGAGTTCAAGACTCTCTCTCTCTCTACATCCCTTCCGAGCCTTTTGGCTCTACACTTGCGGATTTCCCTCCGCGACCTCAGCGGTCATTCCAAACCGGATGAGCTTCTAATCCACTGCCGCAAACACGCTGCTCACTAACCATACTCGAATTGCTCTAACATAACTCTGCTCTACCACTTTCACTTCCGTGGACTTGTACTCCCTCTCGGAGTTACACACCTCTTACCTTTCTCTCTTCCTTTACCAAGGAATCCACCCTGCTACAATGTCACTCCGACAAATGCCATGGTGCTTGCCCGACGCTACACCACCCTTAGCGTGTCCGCTATCCATCCAATACACTTATTCTGACCCTCCTTGCAGTGACTCTCAAGCCCATGCACTACCTCAACTAAACAAGATCGCTACCCGGGGCCAGACCTTCCATTGCAAACACACTGCAACATACACAATCCGCAATCTCAAACTGATCCAACAATACCAGCAGAGTCTCCAGCATGACTGGACCGACTCACATAACACATATTAGCCACTCGAGGCTATATCTCTGTGGGTCCGTACACCCAAACTCTGCGAACCCTCAGGTTCTAACTCTGGGAACCTTCCGGTTCCAACTCTAGAAACATGCACAACATAAATCCCGTGGGATTAATGCAGTACAACCCATCACGTACATCAAGCATACAAATACTCTGATCACGTAACCCCGGTTACCTACTCAAACTTGATCCCGGCCTGCTCCCAGGCCTCCACAATCAAATGCCCTAGGTCTGTATCCCGCCCCGCATACCCGACACTCGCTCTTGTCAGCCTATACTCTAAGCTGACAGAACACTGCTGAATCCCAACAGCTAAGCACCCTCACATACTCATCGATCTCCCGGAGAATTCTCCAATTCTCCCCCACTTAAAGCACTGACTAACAACCACCAGTCGCCAACAACGACCTTCCAAAACAACCCTACACAAAGAGAACACTTACACACTGGCTGCTTCCCACAAGCATAAACAACCCTCAGCAAAACACATCTCCTCACTGATCAATCCGCTCAAAAGAATCCGATCTCCAATTATCCATTCCACGATTGTAGATGCTACCCGACACTCAACCCAATGCCGCATCTCCACTAATAATCCTCATGAATGATAACCAACGATAGCACAAAACACCAAACTATAATCATACCAAACCCTCAGGGAACAACGGATACCAAAACGAAAACCCGAAACACAAATCCATAACCATGCCAAACCCTCAAGGAACAACGGATACCAAGACGAAAACCCGAAACATAAATCCACACAAAGATACCAGCACAAACAATACACCACCATAATCGCAAGATAACAAAACATCAAGAAAGAACATACCCGCAGCTGCCTCCGACACTGCTCTGATCTCCTCTGCCGCAAGCTGATAAGCACGACCCTGGGCCCTTGGGGCTCCGCTCCATCCTGACCTCCTCCTGGAATCCTCAAAGTGGCCGGTGCTGGAGCCTGCACCGGTCCTGCAGAAAGCGGTGGACAGTTGACCCTCAAATGTCCAACCTAACAACAATGATAACAAATCCTCAAATCCCGAACCGGCACTGACTGCCGACAATCCCGCACATAGTGCTCCTCCTTTCCGCACTTGCGGCATGCACCACCGGACAACCAAACTCCGGTATGACCCATCCCACACTTCCCACAAGTGTGGCCGCTCAGATTCCCCACTCTAACATCAACGGTCCTGGACCGTTTCGGTGCCGGCTGCGACTGCATCGGAGCCTGCCTCAGCTCACGCAACTGTAACTCAACCTTCAACTCACGCCGCCTGGCGGCCTCCTGGAACTCCAACAAGGTCTCGCACCTCTGCGCAGGCATGGACTGTCTGATATCCCCCTTGGGCATACTCAGATATCGGGACGTCTGAGCCTGCTCCGAAACGAACTCAGGGCAAAACACCGCCCTCTCAGTGAACATCCTGATGATCTCAGTCACCGACTCCGAATCCTGCTTCAGCTCAAGGAACTCCTGAGCCAATCTCTCCCTCTCATCCCGCGGAACATAGCGAGTGCTGAACATCTCTCTGAACTGATCCCATGAAACCGCATCCCTCTGCGCATCGGAATATGACCCCGTGGTCAATCTCCACCAATCCTTCGCCCCGAGCCTCAATAGGTTCAGAGCACACCTCACCCTCTGATCAGCAGGGCATAAACTCGTGGAGAAACACCCCTCCACGTCTGATAACCATATCATAGCAACAATCGGGTCCTGAACTCCATCGAATGTGGGAGGCTTCGTATAATAGAAATCCCGATACTGAAAACCCCGACTAGCTCCTCCCCTTACAGCCGCTGCTACAGCCGCTGTAGCCGCCGCGACAGCCGTCTCTGCGAGAGCCGCATATCGCTCATCAAAATACTCAATCATGGCGGTCTTGATTGACCCAACAATTCCGGCAACTCAGCCCGGAACAATGCAGCAACCTCATCATGCAGGATCTTGCGAATCCTCACATCCAACTCGCTCGTGCTCATCGGATCGATAACCTCAGACGGTACCGATCCACCCGGAACTCCCTCTCCAGCTCCCGATCCTGATCCGGATCCACTCTCCTCATGCCTCGAAATCTCCATACTGGAAGACACCAAACCAAAACTCAGACTCATCCCACAAACCTGGGGTCCAACTCTCGCAACCCAACCCTAGAGATCATGGTCTCCCTGATACGCGTATGGGTCCTGTGCTTTCAGTAGTACGGGCCCATACTACCTTCCACACCTACCCATATTTGTATGAAGTACTACCACAATACCCTAGAGAACATGCATAACGACTATCAACCCTCACCACTAGAGGAACACTGAGAATCTCCCATAAGGGACCCTAGGCTACAGGCATCACAAATCTGGCAACATTATCATGATTTCCTGGAGATCCCTAGCCTAACTCTAGCATGCTGTTCTATCAAGCTCAATAAAACAAATATCATGTATGGTATCTTGGGGTTACTTACTGGCTCTGGCTGATCGTACCTCCGCGTCCTCCTTTTACTAAATTTGAAAACCATCTTAATTTCTCTTTTTAAAATCCTCCTCGATTTGAGACTGGAGTCACACGAATGTTCCCCCAATTCACTCAAACCAAGGCTCTGATACCAACTTGTAACGACCAAAATTTCAAAACAATTAAAACTTTTCAAAAACCACTCATTTTAATAACGTTGTTACAAAAAGGTTTTCAATACATGATTTAACAGAGTATTTTCCCAGGTTCATATCATAAAACATCAACGCGAGGAACGGTACGATCACGCCTTTGCCTTGCCACAGCCTCCTTAGAACCTGAAAACATAAAACCACAACTGTAAGCCCGAAAGCTTAGTGAGATACCCCCAAAATACCAACAACATATACGCCTTTCCAGGCCTCGACCTTCCGGTCCAAAACATATCGCCTTCCGGCCCATAACGCAATGCCTTCCGGCCCATAACGTATTGCCTTCCGGCCCATAACGCAATGCCTTCCGGCCCATAACATATTGCCTTCCGGCCCACAGCATAATAAGCATACATATCAGCATAAAGGCAAACATAACCTAACAGGACATAGAACGACCCTGCATACCGGGTCACACCCCAGGTCTAGCAATCATACGCATAACACATAGTCATATAACAGTTCACAATCAGCAATCGATCACCAGACCACATAACATAGCATTACTCTATTCAAGATACCAGACTAACCGGTCACTAGCATAACATCACCATAAGAATCAGTCAACATACTAATTACACACATACGCCTTTCCAGGCCATGACCTTCCGGTCCACATAGCAATGCCTTCCGGCCCACAACATATAACTGATAACTACCCGGATTCCCATCCGATAAAAAGGTTGGCCTTGGTGCCATAAACCCTAGCGATATAGTGAGGATAACTCACCTCGAAACTGCCGACTGAACAGATAGCTCAAGCTGCTCCGATCACTGATACGATCTCCACCTCTGGACAGCGACCAATGCACTGAACTCAAACAATAAACAACAATTACCAAAATACCCCTGGAATCACTGGTCAACCCTTGGTCAAAGACAAGGTCAAAGTCAACCCCCGACTGACCCTACTCGCCGAGTCAACCCTATGACTCGCCGAGTCCCCATAATCAGAACTTCACTGAATTCGCGATCTAACTCGCCGAGTCACCCCGAGACTCGCCGAGTTCAACAACTCTGAGTCCACTCGCCCTCAACCCACCGATTCTCTAAGATTCCCTTTCTACACGTCGAGTATCCCCCTTGACTCGACGAGTTCCTCCTGGAAGAATCGCGGGGCCACCCCGACTCAACTCGCCGAGTCTGAAGAACAACTCGGTGAGTCCCAGTTAATCTTCAAGCTACTCGCCGAGTCTGTTCACCGTGCTCGGCGAGTCCATGCCATGCAACCGCTCAAACTGCTTTCTAAGGTCAGATCTGCTCCAACAATTCATAGGTCTGGCCTTCCTAGACTGGTTCATCATGTAAAGTCCTCATTTCGGTGCTCATAATACACTCCATGACTCATAATTCACATTTTGACCTAAGGCATAAGGATTCCAATCCGAAACCTCCATTGATTCCCGAAAAGCTCAGGCATGGGACCTTTTGGACTTCCAAGGGTCCCAATATAGGGTTCCAATCGCTTGAGGGACTAAGGAAACACTCAATCTAGCCACAAAAGGGTTCAATAAACCCTAAATCCATATGCACATCAACATAGAAGGGAACAACTTGGAATATTACCTGAATAACGTTGCTCTGTGTCCCCAACCCTCAGAATATGGCTTCTCCTGTTGTTCTCTTAACCAAGCCTCCTCCTCCTTGCACAATAACACTTCCAAGATCAATAATGGTCTTCTACCGTGCTCCAGATGCTCACAATCGAATTAGGGTTTCTCTCATAGGACTAGGGTGAACAATGACGGCCATAAGGCCCCTGATATATGTCCCAAACCTGGACGGTTAGGGTTTCGCTAAACAGCGCGGACTCGCCGAGTCCATATCCGGACTCGTCGAGTCTAGTCGCGAACCCGCGACCAGATCTGCGATCCTACTCGGCAAGTCTGAGCTCCAACTTGCCGAGTCCTCTCTTAAAACACCCAAAATCATAAATATAACAATACCTGGAATTCCGGGCTGTTACAAATATCCTCTGTCTGACTACTAAACTTGTCTAGTCCACATTGGAACTCGTCGAGTTCCTCATGGAACTCGTCGAGTTCATCAAACAGTTAGCACGAAAAAAACGATTTTCAGCAATCAAACAGTTAAAGCACCACATACAACTGAAAGCAATCAAGTCTCTGATACCACTGATGGGTTTTATGCATAAGAACAATCATATGTGCTCATACAAACCCTAATGCTTGGATCTAGGTTTCTCTGTTGTACATGCTTTGAATCCAAGACTTACAACCTTAGATCTATCATATATATTTCGAAATCAACAACATAAGAATAGATCTAAGTGTTTACCTCTTTCAAATAGCTTGAAATCCATGTAGTCTTCTTGATCTTGAGCTTAGAGTCACAATTGTAACTCCTCTAATGGTTCACAAACCCCACAAGCAAGAAGGCAATATGAGAGAGGATGAGAGATGCTAAAATCAGCCCTAGGGATCTCTTGGAATCAAGTGTAGCCAATTTTCATAGCCTAGGGGTCATATTTATACTGTAGGCTGCTAGGGTTTCAGTTTAAACCCTAATGGATAGCTTAGCCACCAAGCAGCCCAAGGAACCTTCTAGAATAAGGCCTTGGACGAAAATATGATGGATCCCCATCATTATTTCGTTCCCCCTTATGTCCATTAGGTTTCCCAGCCCAAAACTCAACTATCATACAATTGACAGTTTATGCCCCTTTATTTAATTAATCTCTTTTAGTCACCAAATTAATTCCTAATTAATTTATGACCAATACTAAATAAATATGATTTCTCCTTTAATATATTATTCTCATAATATATTAATAAACGATAATATTCTCTCTCTCTCTCTCTCTCTCTCTCTCTCTCCTTAAATTACCTTGTCTAATTGCTTTGGTGAAAGCAACCCAAAAGGACCATGCACAACTGAGTCAAGTACATACCAAATATAGTTACGAGCTTAGACACTAATCCAACACCAGTCCTGTCCTCGACTCGCCGAGTTGTATGAACAACTCGTTGAGTTCATTTTCAAGAGTCGGGAGATTGCCTTGGACTCATCGTGTCTGTTCATGCACTCGCCGAGTCCTATGAACTCTAGGACTATGGCTTAGCCCAATACATTGGGTCACTCCCCTGGACCTTCTAAAACCTTTACAGCACTCCATTAGGTCTCTTTGACCCATAACAAAAAAGGGGAGTTTAACCTCGGACTCGCCTAGTCCTAAGAACGACTCACCGAGTCGATACTGTCCAAGTCCCTTTTCTCGATTTCTGGTGTACAACCCTTTACTAAATGATAGATCTAGGCTCCTAAGATCAATCTAGCACGTAAAGTTATGAACTTTACGTGCATGCATGAGACTATGAGCTAAAAAGACCCTAAAAGAAGCTCTTAAGTTGCATGGGGCTTTCCATGGATCCAAAGGTAGTCCCTTTCTACCTTCTAACTCCTGAATGAGCTTGGATCTGAAGCCTTAACCCCCAACCATGCTTGCAATCATGGTTGGTCATCAAGAATGGCTTATACAAGCCCTAAATCTCCCCAAAAAGTGATCTAATACAAGAAGGAGCAAGGTGTCGACTTTTTACCTTCCAAGAACTGTAGGTGATGCACAAGCTTGACTCCTCTAGTCTCCTCTTGATTCCTCTAGGCTTTTCCTTCTTATTTGAGTTCAAAATCACCAAAAAGCACCACAAATGCCTTAGCTCTTTTCACAAAAGGTTAGGGTTTTGGTTATAGAGAGTTCCGAGGGTAATAGAGACGAAGGGGGCTAAATGAGACGTTTAAATAGGGTGCAAACCCCTTAGATTAGGGTTTTGTCCAGAAAGTGTGGACTCCTCGTGTCCGGTCGCCGACTCGTCGAGTCGCTCACTTAACTCCCGTGTCCAATCTGCTTCGACTCGACGAGTTGGGCCACCAACTCGCCGAGTCCCAGGCCAAAATGAGAAATATACTAGAATAAAATATATACCAGGAATCGGGTGCAACAAATCTCCCCCACTTATTTTAGACTTCATCCTCGAAGTCCGCTGCTCGATCCTAGAAAAGCTCTGGGTAATGCTCCATCATCTCATCCACCGGCTCCCAAGTCCATTCTGAGCCCTTCCGATGCTGCCATTGCACCTTCACCAGCTCGACCCTCTTGTTCCTCCGATCCTTCGACTTCCGGTCAAGGATCGTCACAGGCCGCTGAATGTAATTCAGCCTGTCATCGACATGAATATCCTCTAAGGGTACCACTGCTGAGTCGTCCACCAGGCACTTCTGCAGCTGGGAGACGTGGAAAGTGTTGTGGATCTGACTGAGTTCGGCTGGTAGATCCAGCCTGTACGCCACCTTGCCCACTTGGGCTAAAACCCTAAACGGTCCAATGTACCTGGGGCCCAAGTTGCCTAGTTTCTTGAATCGGATGACGCCCTTCCATGGCGACACCTTCAGGAGAACCATATCCCCGACATGGAACTCCAGGTTTGATCGGCGCTTGTTGGCATATCTTTTCTGCCAACTCTGGCAGTCTGAGGCGTGCTCCGGACCTGCTGAATCCTCTCTGTCATCTTGAGCACCACTTCAGTGCTCCCCATGACCCTTTGGCCAACCTCACCCCAACATATCGGGGTCCTGCACTTCCTCCCGTATAACATCTCGAAGGGAGG
The DNA here is from genome assembly GCF_051521515.1 of Lactuca serriola. Lineage (NCBI taxonomy): Eukaryota > Viridiplantae > Streptophyta > Magnoliopsida > Asterales > Asteraceae > Lactuca > Lactuca serriola. Next base: position 208,607,655 of record NC_136411.1, on the reverse strand, counting down.
ATGGTCAATACTCGCGTGGTAGCTATTGTTGTACGAGAACTCAGCCAATAGGATGTAAGTATCCCAACTACCACCGAAATCTAACACACACGCCCGCAACATATCCTTCAGAGTCTGGATGGTCCGTTCGCTCTGACCATCTGTCTGCGGGTGAAATGTAGTGCTAAAGTACAGACATTTGTACCCAACTCATCATGGAATATCTTCCAGAACCTGGAGGTGAACCGTACATCCCTTTCATAAATCACGGAGACTGGCACTCCGTGACGAGCCACCACCTCTCGAATGTAGATATCAGCCAACTTCTCGGCCGAGATGCTCTCCTGGATCGGTATGAAATGGGCACTCTTGGTCAACCGATCCACGATGACCCATATGGAATCCACTCCCCGCGCGGTCCTGGGAAGTTTGGTGATGAAGTCCACGGTAATATCTTCCCACTTCCACAGGGGAATATCCAATGGCTGCGTCTTGCTGTGTTGCCTCTGGTGCTCGGCCTTGACCTTCCTGCAGGTCAAGCATCGCTCCACATACCATGCTACATCCCGCTTCATGCAGGGCCACCAATAGTCGAGACAAAGATCCCTATACATCTTCGTCGCCCCAGGATAATTGGAGAATCGGGATTTGTTCGTCTCTTCCATTAGGACCTGGCGCACATCCCCGTGGTATGGAACCCACACCCTGTGGTGTAGTGTCAATAACCCTCGGCTATCATAGTCGAAGGAGGGAACTTGACCCACTATACGCTCGCTCTTCCGATGTTCCTCCTTCATGGCCTCCTACTGGGCCTTTCGGATATGCTCCAATAGTGGAGTCACTACTGTCATCTGCATGCAAATGTCTCGGATCGGTGCTGCCTGGAGGCTAAACGCATAGGCCACCACATTGGCCTTCCTCGGGTGGTAAAGGATCTCGCAATCATATCCTTCACCACGTCCAACCACCGAAGCTGCCTCATGTTCAGATTCGGCTGGTCCATGAGGTACCTCAAACTCTTGTGGTCCGTGTAAATGGTACAACGGACCCCATAGAGGTAGTGTCGCCATATCTTGAGGGCAAAGAAGACCGCACCCAACTCCAAATTGTGTGTCGGGTAGTTCGCCTCATGAGGCTTCAACTGCGTCGAAGCGTAGGCAATGACATGTCTTCTCTGCAACAGTACTGCGCCCAAACCCGTAATAGACGCGTCGCAGTACACCACAAAATTCTCTACGACCTCTGGCAGGGCCAAGATAGGTGCCTCGCACAATCTCCGTCTCAGTGTCTCAAACGCTGCCTGCAGCACAGGCCCCCAACAAAAGACTACGACCTTTTTTGTCAGTCGCATCAAGGGTACGACTATCTTGGAGAAATCCTGGACGAATCTCCAATAGTAGCCGGCTAATCCCAGGAAACTACAAATCTCAGATGGAGACTTCGGAACCTCCCATCTCATCACGGCCTTTACCTCGCCCGGGTCGACTAAAATACCGTTCTGGTTGACAAGATGCCCATGAAACTGCACCTCGCGCTGCCAGAACTCACACTTGGGGAACTTGGCGTACAAGCTCTCCCCCCGCAGAGTCTCCAACACCTCTCTCAGATGCTCGTCATGCTCCACCTGCGTCTTGGAGTAAACCAAGATATCGTCGATGAAAACTATCACGCACCAATCCAGCATCAGTCTATATACGCAATTCATGAGGTCTATGAATACGACAAGAGCATTGGTGAGCCCGAAGGGCATCACCACGAACTCGTAGTGGCCATAGCGAGTCCGAAATGCACTCTTCTACATATCCCTCTCTCTGACCCACATCTGGTGATAACCCGAGTGCAAATCGATTTTGGAGAACCAAGATGCTCCCTTTAACTGGTCAAATAGGTCGTCAATCCTTGGGATTGGGTAACGGTTCTTCACCGTTACCTTGTTCAGCTCCCGGTAGTCTATGCACATGCGATGCGACCTATCCTTCTTCTTGACAAATAGGATCGGGCTCCCCAAGGCGAACTGCTTTGCCTGATAAATTCCTTGTCTAGCAGCTCCTACAGTTGTGTAGACAACTCCTGCATCTTTGGAGGAGCCAACCGATATTGTGCCTTGGCTATCGGAGATGCACCAGGGACTAGGTCGATCCTGAACTCCACCTGTCGCTCTGGAGGTATCCCAGGAAGTTCCTCTAGGAACATATCCGTGTAGTCTCGCACCAGCGGAATGTTGCTCACTATCGCCATACCCGCTTCCTGGGTATCCATAACATACGCGACATACCGGACGCAGCCCTGCTGTAGGTAGCGCCTAGCCCTTGCTGTTGAACACTTTGTGGATCCATGTTGTGGTCCCTCGCCGTAGATCAGCAACTCTCCCTCACCTGGGGTCCTGACTCACACTAGCTATTGTGCGCAATCTATCACCGCCCCATTAGGGCTCAACCAATCCATGCCTATAATCACCTTGTTCCCACGTAACAGAATGGGAACCAAGTCTACCAGGTAGTGCTCCTCAAATAACCTCAGTACGTAATCTCTGAAAACTGCTGATGCTCGCATCGATCGATCATCGGCAATCTCTAGCTCGAAAGGGCAATCCAACATGACCGAAGACTCAGGAAACCTCTTGCTAAGTGCAAGGGAAACAAAAGATCGAGTGGCACCTAAGTTAAACAACACTTGTACTGGGATACCGTTCACATGGAACGATCCTAAACGTATACACAGAGAACATATCAATATCATAAGCATCAATTAAATAAATCAGAGGGAAAGAAGCATACCCGTCACCACATCGGGTGCGGCGCGTGCCTCTTCGATAGTCAACTGGAAGGCCCGACTGCTCACCACTGGAGCCTCTGACTTGCCCTGCCGGCCATCAGTAATCCGCAGGGTTGCTAGGGCTGGCGCCTTCACTGGCGCTGCTGCTGTCAACTGGGGGCAATTGGCCTTCTTATGGCTCATCTGGTTGCAGTGGAAACACAACTACTCGGATGTCTGAATAGCGGGTGCAGGGGCGGTACAATCCCTGCTGAAATGCCCCGTCTTTCCGCACTTGTAGCAGCCCGACGATCCAAACCTACATGCCCCCTCATGTGGCTTACCGCATTTCCTGCAGCGGTCCTGTCCTTCCTGGCCTTTTGGCCTACCGTCTGATCCTTTGGGCTTCTTTCCCGAAGCCCTAGTCACCTGCCCCTGCTCTACCTTCCTCTTCCGGATGTGCTCCAGATCAATCCCCTCCCCCTTGCCCTGGCAATCATGGAATCCAGGGTAGGGCAGACTGAAAAACTAACATGCTCCCGAATGTAGGCTCGCAACATGTCATGGTAGCGGGTTCTCCTCATGTCTTCATCTCCCGCATACTGGGGCACCATTAACGCCCTCTCCCAGAACTTAGCGGTGATCTCCGCCACAGTCTCCGTAGTCTGTCTCATATCCAAAAACTCCCTGGCCAGCTGCTGAAGCTCCACAACTAGCATGAACTCACTCCTGAACCAGGTCACAAAGTCCGACCATGTCATAGCCTCAACAGCCGAGGCTCCCAGAGAGTCACCAACCGACTCCCACCAATTTTTGGCCCTCTCTCTCAAGCACCCTGCTGCATATCTCACCTTCGACCCTCGGGGTAGAACCTGGTCAACTGTGCAGACTCAATGTCTGCAATCCATCGCTTGGCTGCAATGGGGTCCTTTGCCTCATGGAAATCCAGCGCACCACTGCGCCTGAAGTCCTTAAAGGATAGTGTGCGTGATCCCAACTGGCTGGTCGCCAAGTCACTCCTGAATGCCCGAAGGCAATCCTCCATCATCTCGACAATCCTTTCCTTGATCGACCCAAAGATGACCGATATCACATCAAGGCTGCCTCTAGTGATCTCGGACGCGACGAACTCGCGTAGCCTCTCATCCACTGGTTCTGAACCTGAGCCCGAACCCGATCCCTCTCCTGAGTTGCCAACTACTGGCCTTGGACGTAGTACCAACATTCTACAATACATAATGACAACCATCAGTAATGCTGATACATCTAGAGGGATCACATCCATCACAAGTTCCTTGGTCTTGCCTCAGCCTTCCTCGATTCAAGTACAGATCCTCTGCTTTCAGTAGTACAGGCCCATACTACCTTCCACATCTATCCGTACTTTCCTCAAGAACCGCCTCGACTCCACCAAGTCCCTTCTACTACTACTGATCTCTGCTATTCCCATCCTAGGCTCGCCCTAGGTTACCCCTGACTCCACCCTAACCAGTCCTCAGCTGCTGAAGGCCTCTTTGTAATGCCAATTAGCCATTACCTGAATACAATCACATGCAACGAGGCCCGTATAATCCTTCGAGTAAGGGACTCATCCCTACAATGGTTAGGACTCAAACAAGAGTTGCGAAATAGGTTCAAATCCAATCCTCATGGATTATCCAACCGTGATCACATGTGAGTTTAACGTATTCACCTAATAGCTAAATCCCATCACTCAGAGTCCCACAAAGCACAAAGCAAGCAACATTTAGACAAAAAGGAACGATCTCAAGCAATCCTATCCTCATAACAGGAAACTGTACTAGCATACAATGCTAAGCTCATACTATCAGGCATAACCTAAACAGGCTATCCTACTGCTGTCTACTCAATACTAGCATGCAATTCTCATAAGCTGAAACACATAAAGCAGGCACATAGGGCATCATTCCTAGATCCTTTATCCTATTCTAGCATGATGTTCAACTGAAGTTGATATACATAACATAAACTTGTATGGGTACTTTGGGGAATACTTACTTGAGATCAGCCGGTCGCGCACATCACACACTTCGTTCTTTCTCAAAACTCCTTTAACTTATCTTTTAGAAAACTATTTCCTTGTGAAAGGCTTTTAATCCCTCGATTTGAGTCCAGACACCCCTGAGGGTGTGTCCGAATCCCTCAAACCAGGGCTCTGATACCAACTTGTAACGTCCCAAATTTCGAGTCCAAAAATTTCAATTTAATTAACTAATTATAAAAATATTCATATGAAAACTACGTAAAAATATATCACTTCGTAAATCAATATATCAAGTCTGAAAACCCAAATCATAAAACAGTAACATGTCAGAGTACAATCCCATAATATCTCAAGTGCGGAAAATCAATGTGTGTGTATGATGTGCTGCTACCATGCCAGCTCCTTGCCCTTAACTGAAGAGTTACCTGAAATCAAAACCGTAAACTCTAAGCACGAAACTTAGTGAGTTCCCCCATAGTACCACATACCGTATAATATTATAGCATACATACTGTCGGGCAATTTCTGGGGTGCCCGACCTACCCGGTACGGCCATGCTAGGGTGTCAACCTACCCATGTCAAGCCATTCTGGGGTGCTGACCTACCCGTGTCAATCCATTCTGGGGTGCTGACCTACCCATCGGTCCTAACAACCGACCCTCGGGGACTATTACACCCCCTACTGCTACTATCACATATATCATAAAATAATCATACTATCAGACATATCTGGGGTGTCCAAACTACCCTTCAGTCCTAACAACCGAACTTGGGGACTATTCCCCTCCTACTACCACTATATGTGGTGTCCGAACTACCTTGTGGTCGTAGACCCACCGCTAATGGAAGGTAACTCACCTCGTACGAGTAGCTGCTGGTAATCTGTGCGAGAAATGTCTGTCTGTTGCTGCTCTGGAAATCCTCCGACTATAATCCCAACGAAACACTCAATCAGAATCTGATATCTACTCTTAGGGTAAAATGACTATTTTACCCCTGACCAAGTCCAAGTCTAAGTGTCAAATTCAACTGTCCCCATCCACGTCTCTACTCGTCGAGTTAGTAATGACTCGACGAGTTCTCCTTCTATACGAGCATCGAATGAACCCTCATCCGACTCGCTGAGTTGTATGAACAACTCGTCGAGTTCATCCTCATCCTATGAACCAGTCCTGTCCTCGACTCGCCGAGTTGTATGAACAACTCGTCGAGTTCATCTTCAGGGGTTGGGAGATTCCCTTGGACTCGCCATGTGACAACCCGAAATTTCTAACTTGCACATTTCTTTCAGATTTTACTAAAGATAGCCTTGTTTTGCTATTTTACAATAAGTTTCAGGTCTATTTAGGGTGCTTGAGGCTTAGTATAACCTAGATATAAGTCTTAGTAAGGGTGTGAAGGTGTGTAGCATCATAAAATCGAGCCAAACACACCCAACAAGGTCTGTGCGGCCGCACGCTCGTGAATGCGGCCAGACAGCCGCACACAGCCAACCGGACACCCCCCCCCCCCTTAGCCTCACACTCCAACCTATATAAAGGACATAAGTCAACCTTACACCTTTTTCACACACCTTCAAGTTGGAACTATCTCTCTCTCAAGAATTCTTCATGTTTTCCCTCTCCAATCATCAAAACAAGTAAGTAAACACCCTTAGATCTTTACTAAAACACATTGGAAAGCCTTTGCCTCGATTTTGACCCATGAAATCATCATTTTATATGATCTTCATGTGTGTACGGCCGTACACACATCATGTGTGACCGCACACACATCTTGTGGTCCTAGAAAGAGCTTAAACACTCACCCAAGCTTAACATCGACCAAAACACCTTCTTGGAATCATCACAAAGCCTTGGAAAATCGATGTGGACAAGTTTGTAGGAGTGTGTACGGCCGCACACACCGTGTGCAACCACGCATACCCTTTTTAGGGTCCAAAATGGCCCCAATCTGCCAATACGGCCAAGCAATGGTCAAAGCACCTTCACTAGAAAGTCCCAAAGGCTTGAAACCACGATTTTGACACACTCCATAGTGAGTGTGCGGCCGCACACACACTCTGGCCGCACACACACAAAAGCCATGTTTTGGTGACCTTACACTCTAATATAGGGCTATACACTCCTTAGATGCAACCCTTAGCACTCCTAGCATTTGAAACAAAGTGTTTTCATGTATTAGAGTGTCTTTACTTACTTAATTAGTGATTAAATAACTAACTAGATACATTTATGTATCACTGCATGTTACATAGGATCTGTGTGTGTGTCCAAGTCCTCACTTAGTACCTAGCATCATACCAGTCTCTTCCATCCACTCCACTCACTGCAGGTGAGTTCATAACCCTAAATCAACCTTTTAAATGTTTTTAAATGCTTTTATGGGGGGGGGGGGGGGAATACAAGTTGCATCAAATAAGTTATAGTATCAACCACATGCGATTTATAACGTGCAACCAAAAGGATTTTCTATACTTTTAAACTGCTTTGCCAACAAAACTGCTTTAAATGTTTATCAAACTCATTTTTCATGTTAAATTGTTATAAAACTATTTCCAAAATCTTTTAAATTTCTTTTGTTCCCAAACCATATCTACACCAATATATTTATATAAGTAAGACTTGAACGACTTAGGACTGATAGCTCACCTTACTTCCTGTTCTTGTTTGATTGTGGACTTAGGGTATATTGTTATCTATCCGACTGTCATTGAATTCTTAGTTATATATTATATATATTTGTGTTGGATATAAGAGTTTTCACTTTAGTTTAATACCTTTGTGTATCAAAGTCATGCAACTGACATTTCTATTTAACTATAATAGGTATAGTTAAGGATTACCGCTCAATACAACTATTACCAAGACACTTACTAAAGTTAGTACAGTTATGAGTCAATACATGCTAAATACTATGCTAAGATTATACTATATACCATACAAGAGAACACTCTATACATTATACCAGGAAGTACATTATACATTAATACAAGAGAATATACTAAAACAGAATGTGACATACTACTTCTCGATACGACACTTCACTGTGTTATCATCGTGTAACCAGAGTCTCCTGGAGGGAGAGCGGGCATTATGTGTATAGATCTATACGGGACAGACACTCCCACATCCCAACTGCTAGCTACAGTCTGAGCCGACTAGGCCCAGGGGTGACAAAATGTCACCATACTACGTGTGACCTGGAGAGTCATCAGTTATTCGATCGTCAGTCAGCATGGTTACATACGAGTTCACATTCATACCTTTAATTAACACATTAAGAATTAATGGCAAAACAGACTCCTCGAGGTGTATTGTGTATTTAGTACTACCTGGAGTCTGCATTTTTATTTCAAGCAGCCGGCAATGACACTGGTGGGGTAAAAAATTATTTTCCCAACTACTTTACATGAATCAAGTCTAAAACTATATTTTCATACTGATAGTTTCACTGGGAAAACTTTTACATTTTCAAAGGATCAAAACATAATAACCGAGTCTTGGTAGAAGACTACTTTTGCTAGAAAATATAGGATTTTCTAGGGATCATACTATTTTCAAACATTGATAACAGCTATTATATTACATGATTATAAACACTTTTATACAAATAATGACACTAAATACTTATGAACTCACCAGCTTTATGCTGATACGCATTTTCAAAATAACTTGTATTCTCAGGTCATCAGTAGGCAGGTACAGATGCAACTTTTGAGATGATGGAGCACATACAAGACTCCTTTTTATTTTGATTATACTTTTGGTGTCTAACAAACTATACATAACACGCTTGTATTACAATTATTATATTAATGCAATGGATGTTGTTGCTTGTCTTTACTATTATGCATTTTTATGATATTGTACATGATGTCCTCCACCCCAGAACGTATTCCGCCTTTCTCGGTTTTGGGGTGTGACACGCCGAATCTATTCATGCACTCACCGAGTCCTATGAACTCCAGGACTATGGCTTAGCCCAATACGTTGGGTCACTCCCCTAAACCCTATAAAACCTTTCAAGCATTCCACTGGGTCTCTTTGACCCATAACAGAAAAGGGGAGACTAACCTCGGACTCGCCGAGTCCTAAGAACGACTGCCGAGTCGATAGTGTCCAAGTCCCTTTTCTCGATTTTTGGTGTACAACCCTTGACCAAATGATAGATCCAGGCTTCTAAGATCAATCTAGCACGTAAAGTTACGAACTTTACGTGCATGCATGGGACTATGAGCTAAAAAGACCCTAAAAGAAGCTCTTAAGTTGCATGGGGCTTTCCATGGGTGCAAAGGCAGTCCCTTTCTACCTTCTAACTCCTGAATGAGCCTAGATCTGAAGCCTTAACCTCTAACCATGCTTGCAATCCTGTTTGGTCACCAAGAATGGCTTATTCAAGCCCTAAATCACCCCAAATGGATCTAATACAAGAAGGAGTAGGTGTCGACTTTTTACCTTCCAAGAACTGTTGATGATGCACAAGCTTGACTTCTCTGGTCTCCTCTTGATTCCTCTAGGCTTTTCCTTCTTCTTTGAGCTCAAAATCACCAAAAAGCACCATAAATGCCTTAGCTCTTTACACAAACAGTTAGGGTTTTGGTTATAGAGAGTTCTGAGGGCAATAGAGACGAAGGGGGCTGAATGAGACGTTTAAATAGGGTGCAAACCCCTTAGATGAGGGTTTTGTCTAGACAGTGCGGACTTGTCGAGTTCGGTCGCCGACTCATCGAGTCGCTTGCTTAACTCCTTTGTCCAATCCACTTCGACTCGATGAGTTGGGCCACCAACTCGCCGAGTCCCAGGCCAAAATGAGAAATATACTCGAATAAAATACAAAACAAGAATCGGGTGCTACGCATCATCCAATGTACCATGCTACATAATCCAGTGAGCTAGCATCGGTTCCTTCGACCCACGAGTATAGTGAGGAAAACTCACCTTACAAACTATAAAATAGTTGAATAGATCAATGCTCCAAACGCTGACTCTACTGGTCACCTATACAGTAAATAGGGACCTAATCTCAAACTACTATTCAAAATACCCAAAATGCTCCTAAGTCAAATTGGGTTAAATTTCTTGTCAACAGTCAAAGTCAAAAAGTAAAGGGTCAATACAGATTGGGTAAGACCTACGTACTCACTCACTACACTTGGCGTAGTGAGGTCCTTCTTGGTTACTACGCTCTTACCTGGTATGAGCAGCGCACCACCAGGTACGCCCAGCGTACTAATGCTGAACCCAAAACTCCTTTTTAAGTCTTTAACATAGAAAGGCAACTCATCAATCTTCAGTTCTAGGCAAAAAGGGATGTCTTAATGGATAAAGTCTTTGATTTTATCCATTTACATCATGAAAAAGGGTATAAATTAAAACCCTAGGTCGAAAATTCATCCAAGGCTCCAAAACTCGTGCATGGCTTAATGAGCGTCACGATGCTATCATTTTTATGACTCCATAAGGACCTAGAGTAGCTCGTACTTTACTAGACCAAGACTATGGAACCAAAAATGTCCAAAAATCCTACACTTGCAAGATCTTAGCACATAAAACAAGTTCCAAGCTTTATACCTTCTGAGGATTGTTGTGGGTGAGATACTTCTAGATTTAAGGTGGCTTGAACTTCCAAGCTAGTATTCCACCTTCTTACTCTTTTAGAAGCACAAGAATACACACTTTCAAGCTAAAAATACACACAGCAGGGGGCTAGGGTTTGCAATGGACATTTTTAGGAGATTGACAATGCTGGGGGAAAGGTATCAAAGGAGTTAATGACATTATATGGATTCTTAAAGATTTTCAAAGTATGAAGTGGGAGAAGTTTCTTTCGATAACAGTACAGGATCATGGCTTTGTAAGTGCTTCTTTTTGATATCCAGTTTGTGGCGTGATAAATAAGAGATATATCCTTTTCATGAGATCAAGACACAATAAGAGTATGTTTAGTTATGATCTGACAAATAGAGTCTTTAAATAACTAAACACCCGCATTGATTTGGGTGATCTTTATGTTTCTCATTCAACAGGACCACGTGAAAAAACTACAAGGGAGGATGTACCGGTATCATACTAAAGTTGTTGAATCATGGCTGATGAAATTAGAAAGCAATCGGGCTTATAATTGTACTCTGGCATGTTTTCTTCTTGTTTAGTCACATTATTGACTATTGATAATGGATACGTTATCACACTTTTGACTTCGGTGTTGTATGATGTAAACATAAGGTATTTTTCTTAAAAGGACAGATATTCTATTCTTACCTGCTTTAATTGGACATTTATAACCCTGCTTGTGCTATCTAAAGTAACTAGTAAAAGATGGCCTTCATAGTTCTTCCAAGGTTTACTCATCGGTTCCCATTGTTTTGAAAATCGGTCTAGTCACTAAAGTGGTCATGGTCATTCCATAAATTTGATGGTTCAACCGGTCTAAAAACAAGATTATGTAATTATTACAACACAATTAAATATAAAGTTTTATATATATATATATATATATATATATATATATATATATATATATAGAGAGAGAGAGAGAGAGAGAAAAAGAGAGAGAGAGAGCTAGGTTCAAGTATTCTAAATAATTATTGTATATCTATCGTATGCTATGAGAATGATAAAGAAAATGTGTTGTTTGATAATATAAATACGTTCAATCTTACATAACTATTGTCATTAATACACATTCTCACTAATTAAATTGTCTATAAGTTTATTATACACTTATTATTATTATTCTCATTTCTGTTAGAATGTTGTCAGGATGTTTTATTGGGTCGTATTCTGTCAGAATGAAAATGAGTGAAAAACGATGTGTGAGAACAAAAAAAAAAATAATTAACGAGAATGCATGAAAATGACGATATTCTTATAAGGTTGAATGTATTCACATTGTTAAACAACTTATTCTCTTAGTAATTTTCATATCATACACTAGATGTACAATAATTAGATTGAATAGAATAACCTAAGCTATATATATATATATATATATATATATATATATATATATATATATATATATATATATATATATGTGTGTGTGTGTGTATAACAAAAAAACTCTTCAAAATAATAATACCAGTTAAAATATGAAAGCTAAATAAAAAAACTAGGGTCGAACTGTCTTTATATCTTAAAATAGATTTGTACTCATTTATGTCATTAATTAATGAGAAATCTCCAAAAATGTTATAATATTTTATCTATTTTACGAAAAAACCTCAAATTAAATTTGTTTACGAAAAAACATAAATTAACGATAAAATAACGATTTTAACCTTTTTTCTCGGTTTACCAGTTTCATTGTCTACTTCGTTCCATTAAAGTCTCATTATTTTATCTTAATTTATGAAAAGTCACAAACTAAAATTTAGTGATGATCTGACCGTTTTCTCCATTTAACATACATTCGACCGGTTTTATTTATAACATGGTCGCTTATTTAATAAATGAGTTGATAAGATGGATACAATGAGTTATATAATGTTATGTTTACCGTAAAATTTGATACCCGTCTCTTCGGGTCATTTATGACTATGTATATAGGTCCGCAATAAAACCGGTAAAATGTGTGTTTCTGAGAAAAAGAAGGCGGGAAATGAGATGGCGTCTGATGAGATAGATATACTGGGCTACATAAGATTGGATGGACAATTGGAAATTTATTATAAAGTTAGAAAATGACGAAATTGTTGTTGGTTTATGAAATTATTGCAATCTTCGTTGGATGTGTTTTATATTCCAAAAAATATCTAGTACATCACGATATCAAGTTTTACGGGAAACATAACATTATATAACCACATATTCATCTCATTAGCTCATTTAATGAATAGAGGTCCAAGTGAACAATAAAACCGGTAAAATGTGTGTCACAAGGAGAAAATGGTAAAATCATCACTAAATTTTAGTTTGAGACATATTCGTAAATTAAGGTAAAATAATGAGACTTTAATGGAAAATACATTTTACTGGTTTTATTGTTGACCTGGACCCTAGTTATTAAATGATCTAATGAGATCATATGTAATTCATGGAACGATGTAGGTGATGAAACCATTGGAACAAGGTAAGTAATGAAACCGGTAAACCGGGAAACAGAGGTCAAATCATCATTTTTTATGGTAATTCATGCTTTTTCGTAAATAAAACATTAGTTTGAGACTTTTTCCTAAATTAGGGTAAAATATTAGGGAAATCTCCAATAAAGTTCTAAAATTTTGGCCTGCTTTATGTTTTAGTCCAAAATTAATTTTTGTTTACGAAAAAGTCCCAAAAACCGGCAAAAGCTTGCATTTTGACCCGTTTTGACTGGTTGGAACCGGTAACAAATTAATTTGGGACTATTTCATAAATTGACCCAAAATATTGGGACCTTTCTGCAAAAACAAAAAAAATTAGGTTTTTTCTGCAAACAAAAACCTTATTATTATTATTAATATTATTATTATTATTATTATTATTATTATTATTATATTAAAAATATAAATAAGTATACTATTTTTTAAATTTGTTATTATTAATATTGTTAATAATACATATAAATACATTTAAATTAAAAAAATATTAAAGACATTTTATAAAGGTTAAGGTTGAGCGGATGGTAATGCTCTAAGGTTTGAAATCATGAATGTCTGTTTGTATATTTTAACTTTGTATATGGTCATTTCACATTTGTTATTATTGTTTTTAATTCAGAATACTAACTTTTAACAATTTAAAAGAAGCTACTGATTTTTCAAATTGTTTACAAATAGTGAGCGTGTGATATGCGTGTATGTCTTGTGTGTAAGTATTTGTATTACCGACATGTGTGTTGCTCTTTTTCATTACTTTATCCTTGTGGTTTTTTTGGAAACAGAGCAGATATAGTGTGATAAAGCAAAACAAGTCATACTACTTTCTATTAAACAAGATATTTTAATTAATATTTTCGAATTTTGATATGGGCCACCAATGTAAGTATTTATTGTGGATCTGTTGGATTTGAAAATAAATTATTCTACCTTAAGAAATTTTATACACAAAGTGAGAAATCATTTTATCTTAAGCTATTTATACATAATTTTACAAATTGACAACTCCTTTAAATTGTTAAGTGTTAATATTTTGAATTGAAAACAATAATAAGAAATGTGAAATGATCATATACAAAGTGAGGACATACAAACAGATATTCATGATTTCAATGCTTAAAGCATTATCATTACCATCACCTTCACCTTTAAATAATTTCTTTAGTAGATTTTTTATTTAAGTGTATTTATATGTATTATTAAAAATATTAATAATAATGAATTTAAAAATTAGCATAGTTGTTTATATTTTTAATATAATAATAATAATAATATAATAATAATAATAATAATAATAATAATAATAATAATAATAATAATAATAAGGTTTTTGTTTGCAGAAAAGTCCTAATATTGTTTTTGTAGAAAAGTCCCTATATTTTGGGACATTTTGTGAAATAGTCCCAATATTTTCGGTCAGTTTATAAAATAGTCGCAAATTAATTTGTTGTCGGTTCCAACCGGTCAAAAGGGTCCAAATGCATACTTTTGCTGGTTTTTAGGACGTTTTCGTAAACAAAAATTAGTTTAGGACTAAAACGTAAACCGGGCCAAAATTTTAGGACTTTATTGGAGATTTCCCAAAATATTGTGACTTTTTTGTAGATTTTCCTTTATTAATTTAAACAAAAAAAAGGTTAATGAAACCGTAGCCTATCACACCCCCGAACCGTAAAAACAAACGGCGGAAACGTCCGGAGGTGGATGACGTCATATGTAGTATCACAACAATTGCATCATAGTAATCAAAGCAATCACAACCCTTACATTATAATATGAATGTTTACATCTGTTTGATATAAGGTTCGTATACATCAAAAGTAGCAAAAGATAAAGACAAGACTCTAAAAATGCTCCGTCTTCTCCAAAAGCTAGCAAGAGTACCTGTCTACTATTGTCCTGAGAATACAAGTGATTTTTGAAAACTTATTAGCATAAAGTTGGTGAGTTCATAAGCATGTTTTTGAGTTGAAGCTAGTCATTGAATTTGTATAAAAGATTGTTTGCTATTGTATGTAAAGTATGGTCTCTTTTGAAAACCCTGACTACTACCAGTATGTAAGGTACGTCCTGTTTGAAAAAAAACCCTAGTTGCTACTAGTATTCAAAGTACTGAAGTTCAACTGGGAAAATCCCTTTTTTTTTCTTTATGTGTGTTGTTGCTTTAATGATTCTGAAACTATGAGGGATGAGTATTATTCATACCTATGTGGTTAAACCAATCGTTCGTTAGCAGTTTATTATCACGTAAAACTGTCATTACTATTGGCGAGTTTTATGACCATGTGATCATGTCTTTTGGGTCGAATTTCTAGGTGAAATCAAGTATTTCTAGTAGATATCAAACATAGGAAGTAGTTACTTACTATTAGGAAGCTTGGAATAAGGTTTTTAGCCACCAAGAACTAGTGTGTGTTCTTGGTGAGCGAGGAGATCTAGACAAAGATGAGATTAATGAGATAGGAACTTGGATTCATCACTACATAAGAGATTGAAACACAATCCAGATGAGGATTACTTACATTTTTGAGGATCTGGGAGTAAAATCGATGGATATAGAGAGAGAGAGAGAGAGAGAGAGAGAGAGAGAGTAGAGAGAGAAAGCCTTTGAAGTGAGTAAAGCGTGAAATGAAGACTAAGCATCCCTTATATAGGGGTGAGTTTTCAGCCAATGGGGGTGGGTGGGGGTGTACGGCCGTAAACTCGAGTTTGCGGTCGTACACTCCTCTCGAAGGGGTGTTTGGCCCGGTTGCTATGATATGTCTTTGAAAAATTCATTCTTGGACCCAAACCTTGATCGTACTGAGTTTAGAATATTTAATTTGACTCAAAATAATGCTAACGAGAATTCGGTTTGTCACATCATCCCCCCGTTAGAGGGAATTTCGTCCCGAAATTCAAACATAGAATACAAATCACAGATTCGGAAAGAGATGCAGATATTTCGGTTTCACTGAATCTTCGCGCTCCCAAGTGAATTCAGGTCCCCACATGGCATTCCAGCGAACCTTCACTATTAGTATGCGACTTTGCTTTTTTCGGTAGATATCTCGATCCATGATTTCGATTGGTTCTTCCATGAAGTTAAAATTCTCTTTGATTTCAATCTCATCGAGAGGGATCATAAGGGTCTCGTCGGATAAACACTTTTTAAGATTTGAAATGTGGAAGACGGGATGGATGTTGCTAATCTCTTGGGGTAAACGAAGTTTGTACGCTACGGGACCGATCCTAGCAATGATCTCGAATGGTCCTATGTACCTCAGATTTAGCTTTCCACGCTTTCTAAAGCGTACCATGCCTTTCCAGGGTGAGACCTTCAAAAGAACATCGTCAACATCCTGGAACTCCAAGGGTTATCGTCTCTTATCGGCGTAGCTCTTTTGCCTATCTCTCGAAGCCTTTAGTTGTTCCCAAATTTATTTGATCTTTTCTATGGTTTCACGAATGATTTCTGGACCTGTGAGAGTGCTGTCAGGGACTTGCCCCATGGCTAGCTGCGTGTCACCCAACTCAGCCCATCACAGAGGGATCTGCACTTGCGACCATAAAGGGATTCAAAAGGCGCAACCTTGATACTGGTGTGATAACTGTTGTTGTAAGAGAATTCAACCAAGGGAAAATGGACGTCCCACAACTTACCAAAATCTATGACACATGCTCTGAACATCTGTTCCAAGGTTTGAATGTTTCTCTCACTCTGTCCGTCTGTTTGGGGATGGTAAGTTGTGCTCATATCTAGCTTAGTTCTGAGAGCTTCATGCAATGACTGCCAAAATCTCGAGGTAAACCTGCTATCTTGATCGGAGATAATGGAAACAGGCACACCGTGCAGACCAACTATCTCTTGGATATAGATCCGAGTAAGTCTTTCCATCTTGAATGTTTCTTTGATTGGCAGGAAGTGACCGGATTTTGTCAATCGGTCGACTATTACCCATATGGTGTCGTACCCACTCGGAGATTTGGGTAATTTTGTAATAAAATCCATAGTAATTCTCTCCCTCCTCCACTCCAGTACCTCCGGCTGCTAGAGTAGACCTGATGGCTTCTGATATTCAACCTTTACCTTGGCGCAATTCAAGCACTTACCCACGAAGGTACCAATCTCCACTTTCATGTTTGCCCACCAATATAACTTCTTGAGATCGAGGTACATCTTATCCGAACCTAGATGAATGGAGTATCTGGTCTTGTGAGCTTCATTCATGATAACCTTCCTGTATCCTCCGAACCTTGGGGTCCAGATCCGGTCCATGAAATAATAGACTCTGTCTCCCTTGATCTCTAAGTTCTTTTCCATCCCCCTCAAGGCTTCTTCTGGCATGTTCTATGGCTTCAAGGCTTCCAGCTGAGCCTCTCTGATTTGCACGGATAAGTGGAAATGGATGGTCATGGTTAGTTCTTTCACTTTCCGACCTGAGCATTCTTTCCGGATAAGGGCATCTGCCACCACATTGGCCTTGCCAGGATGGTAGCGAATTTCGCACTCATAGTCACTTAGTAGCTCTCTACCCATCGCCGTTGTCTCATGTTCAACTCTTTCTGGTCAAAAATGTGTTGCAGGCTTTTATGGTCAGGGAGGATAGTGCACTTAGTTCCGTAGAGATAATGTCTCCATATCTTTAATGTGAAGACCACTGCTCCCAACTATAAATTTTGAGTTGTATAGTTGACTTCGTGTGCTTTCAGTTGTCTTCAGGCATAGGCGATAACCTTTCCTTGTTGCATGAGCACACAGTCTAAGCCCTGATTGGATGCATCGCAGTAGACAACGAAGTCCTCTGTTCCTTTAGGCAGAGACAGGATAGGTGCGCTGCATAGAGCCTGCTTCAATGTTTGGAACACAGTGTCATGCTTTTCACTCCAACAAAAGGGTATGCCTTTCTGAGTTAAAATTGTTAAGGCTTTGGCAATCCTGGAGAAATTCTGGATAAACCTACGATAATAGCCGGCCAGGCCCAAGAATTGACAGAAATCCATGGATGTCTTCGGTGCTGGCCAATTCTCAAACGCTTTGATCTTGGAAGGGTCCAAGTGTATGCCTTTCTCGCTTACAACATGACCAAGAAAAGTTACTTTTCGTGTCCAAAATTCACACTTGGAGAATTTCACGTATAGCTTCTCCGCCCTTAGAGTTTCCAGCACTATCCTCAAGTGTTGTATGTGATCTTCCCTGCATCAGGAATAGACAAGTATATCATCAATGAATACTATCACGAACTTGTCTAAAAAAGGGCGGCACACCCGATTCATCAGATGCATGAATACCGCCTGTGCGTTAGTTAGACAAAAGGGCATTACTACAAACTCGTAGTGACCATATTGAGTCCGAAATGCTACCTTGGGAACATCACCTTCATAGACTCGTAGCTGATGGTACCCTGATCTTAGATCTATTTTCGAGAAGTAGTTGGCTCCTTGAAGTTGGTCAAAGAGGTCGTCGATTCGGGGAAGGGGATAATGACTTTTGACAGTGAGCTTGTTCAGTTCGCGATAGTCAATGCACATCCAAAAAGATCCATCCTTTTTTTCACAAATAAGACCGGGCTCCCCAGGGCAAGGAACTCGATTTGATGAATCCTTTGTTGAGGAGCTCATTGAGCTGGTTGGATAACTCTTGCATTACTGTTGGCGTTAGACGGTATGGGGATTTAGCTATAAGGGTAGCTCCAGGGATTAGATCGATATGAAATTCAACTTGGCGCTCAGGAGGGATTCTCGGGAACTCTTATGGAAAGACATCAGGAAAGTTGCAGACTTCGGGGATACTCTCGAGGTCTTTATGTAACACCGAAATTTTCAAACAACTTTTCACATTCTTAAAACATACTTTCATTCATAAATATTATAAAAATGTCATTGTATCACATATCAATCCATAGAAACACAACCCAAGATCATAATGTATAAAAACTCCTCATGTGTGTACTGATCATGCCGACGCCTTCCCGTGATCCTCACTGGTACCTGAAACACATAACACCACACCGTAAGCATAAATGCTTAGTGAGTTCCCCAAAATACCACATATAACACATAATAGCCACTCGAGGCTATAACTCTGTGGACCCTCCGGTCCTAACTCTGTGGACCCTGTGGTGCTAACTCTGTGAACCATCCGGTTCTATCTCTATGAAGCTTCCAGTTCTAACTTTGTAACTCTGGAACATACACGGCATGAATCACATAGAAATAATGCAGTTTACCACAATCACATAAATAACATACAAGATTCTCTGTCATATAACTCTAATTACCACTCTCAGTAAAGTATAGTGAGAAGACTCACCTCGGGTAACTCGGTAATCTCGTACTAAAGTAAAATCTAGTCTAGCCTCCGCCTAATTATATGGAATAAGCACTCTAATTAATACAATTCTCAAGGCTACACTAATCCATCTCTTAGCACTATTAGAAGGGTAAAAGACCATTTTACCACTCTCATGGCTAAAAGACCCTAACATTGACCAAACCCAAAAAGTCAACAAAAGTCAACTCTCTGGGTTACGCTGCGCGAACCAAACCTGTACGCTGGGCGTACCCGGCATCCTCACAGAAACGGGGAACGCGACCCCCTACACTGCGCGTACTGGGATTACGCCTCGCGTAACTCCCAGTTTTCAGACACCTTAGATTTTGGGGTCTTGAACGGTTAAGACACACGTCCAACTTTCAGATCTGACCACCCCAAAGCCTCATAGTCCATAAAGTTGGTGACTTTAAGCCTTTGCATGGCTGTAAAAGTCACCAACACCTATAACATTCCACTTCCAACACTTAAAAGCTCATAACTCAAGCACGACTCCATAACAACGACCAAGTTGGGATTTTTATGGATCAACACTACACATAACACTGAAATGGGATAGATCAAGGTCCATGGAGCCCCGCTTGCTCATAAAGTCTCCACCTTTGGGACTTAAACCCTAGAAATGGACCATAAAACACCAAACCAAAATAAAGAGAAAAGTCTGAGCTTTTTATTTCAAAGTGAAGCTCCTTCCACTGAAGAACTTAGATCCAAGCTTGAAATTCAAACCCTAGCCTCCACAAGCTCCTCTCCTTCTTCTTCACTAACACACAAAGGCACCTTTAGCTCAAAACACTCACACACAAGCTTTAAGACGAAGGAGATTCTCTCTTAGGGTTTCACTCTCGGATATGGTGGCTGAGGATAAGGCATTAGCATTCCTTTTATAGTGCACAAGCCACAATTAGGGTTTGCATCTAGGCCCGCTACGCCCAGCGTAACCCTGGGTACCCCCAGCGTACCTAGGCGAGTTCGCGTCCAACGTAAGCGCATGAGTACGCGCAACGTACTCCCCAGTATGCCCAGCATACTCATTTGCGACATTTTCCACTCAAGGGCTAATCTTGACAACTTAACAAAACAGAAGGGTTAAATAGTTGTACCTGAATTTCGGGATGTTACACTTCTCCCCCACTAGAACCAGACTTCGCCCTCGAAATCTCATAATAAAAACAACTCCGGATGCTGCTCCCGCATCTCTGACTCCGGATCCCAAGTCAGCTCGTACCCCCTCCGATGTTGCCACTGGACCTGAACCAGAGGCACCTCCTTGTTCCTCAGAACCTTGATCTTCCGGTCCAAGATCGCGATCGGTGTCTCAACAATTCAGACTCGCATCCACCTGGATATCCTCCAACCGCACCACTGCCGACTCACCAACTATACACTTTCTTAACTGAGAAACGTGGAAGGTATCGTGAATCTGGCTAAACTCCGCAGGTAGATCCAAACGATATGCTACCCTGCCCACCCTCGCGGTCACCCTGAATGGCCCAATATACCGGGGCCCCAGCTTGCCCTCTTCCTGAATCGAATCATTCCTTTCCAAGGAGACACTTTCAGGAGCACAAGGTCTCCCACCTGGAACTCAAGCTCGGATTTTCGCCTATCCGCATAACTCTTCTGGCGACTATGAGTCGTCAACAACCTCTGTCTAACCTGTTTGTATCTGCTCTGTCGTCTGAAGTGCTATCTTAGTGTTACTAATCACTCGCTGACCTACCTCTCCCCAACAGATGGGAGTCCGTCACCTCCTCCCATACAACAACTCGAAGGGAGGCATACTAATGCTCGAATGGTGACTGTTGTTATAGGAAAACTCAGCCAATGTAAAATACGTGTCCCAACTCCCTCCGAAGTCCAACACACATGCCCGAAGCATGTCCTCGAGCGTCTGAATCATTCGCTCACTCATGGAACTTCTTACAGAACCTGGAAGTGAAAGACACATCTCAATATGACACAATCGAGATAGGTACACCATGCTGCGATACCACCTCCCTCACATGCACCTTCGCCAGCCTCTGTGCGGAAGAGCTCTCACGGATAGCAAGGAAATGAGTGCTCTTTGTCAGCCGATCGACAATCACCCAAATTTCATCGACACCTCTCGCTGTCCTCAGCAATTTGGTGATGAAATCCATAGAAATATGTTCCCACTTCCATTGGGGAACCTCTAGTAGCTGCAACTTTCCATGTGGACACTGGTGCTCGGCCTTAACCCTGCGATAGGTCAAGCACCTCTCTACAAACCACGCCACATCCCTCTTCATATAGGTCCACCAATAGTCTGTCTACAGGTCCAAATACATCTTAGTGGCCCCGGGATGGAGCGAAAACCTCAACCTGTGCGCCTCCTCCATCAAAATGGTATGTGCCCCGCCCTAAAATGGCACCCAAATCCGGCCCTGGAAGGTCAAAAGCCCTCGGCTATCGGCAATGAACTTAAATGCCTGCCTGATCACCCATTCTCTCTTGCGGTTCTTTGGTCTCATGGCCTCTACCTGGGCCTCCCAAATGGTGTCCAACTCCGGAGTCATCACTGTCAACCTCGTACAAACATCCCGTATCGGGGCATTCTCCGCCCTACGACTCAAGGCATCGGCTACAACATTAGCCTTACCCGGGTGGTACAGGATCTCGCACTCATAATCCTTTACCACATCCAACCATCTCCTCTGGCACATGTTTAGGTTGGGCTGATCCATCAGATACAAGCTCTTGTGGTCCGTGTATATGGTACACCGAACCCCATAAAAATAGTGACGCCAGATCTTGAGGGCAAACACCACAGACCCCAACTCCAAATAGTGAGTAGGATACCTCATTTCATAAGGCTTTAGCTACCTCGATGTGTATTCTATCACATGCCCTCTCTGCATCAGCACCGCACCCAATCCTGATATCGACGCGTCACAATATACCACAAAATCCTCCACCCCTTCCGGAAGGGTTAACACTGGGGCTTCGCATAATCTCTGGCGAAGTGTCTCGAATGAGGCCTGCTACTCTGGGCCCCAACTGAAAGCCACACCCTTCCGGGTCAACCTAGTGAGAGGAACATCAATCCTGGAGAAATCCTTGATAAATCTCCGATAATAACCGGCCAACCCCAGAAAACTCCTGATCTCTGAAGGGGATCTCGGCACCTCCCAACTCATCACTGCCTCAATCTTGGCCGGATCAACCAATATCCCATTCTGGTTGAAGAGGTGTCCTAGGAGCTTGACCTCTCATAACCAGAAATCGCACTTGGAGAATTTGGCGTAAAGCCTCTCCGATCTCAGAACTCCGAGGATCTCCCTCAAATGCTCACCATGCTGCTCTGTGGATCTCGAATACACCAATATATCATCAATGAACACGATCACCGAACGATCCAACATCGGCCTGCACACCCTGTTCATGAGATCCATGAACGCCGTCGGTGCATTGGTGAGCCCGAAAGGCTTCACCACGAACTCGTAATGCCCATAATGAGTCCTGAACGCTGTGTTCAGGATATCCTCATCACGCACTCTCATCTGATGATATCCAGACCTCAGATCAATCTTGGAGAACCAAGACGCTCCCTGCAACTGATCGAACAAATCATCGATCCTCGGTAAGGGGTAACGGTTCTTGACCGTCAGCTTCTTCAACTACTGGTAATCAATGCACATCCGGTATAAACCATCCTTTTTCTTTACAAAAAGGATCAGCGCTCCCCACGGTGAGCTAGTCGGCCAAATAAACCCCTTCCCCAGTAGCTCCTGCAGTTGTGAGAATAACTCCTGCATCTTTGGTGGTGCAAGGCGATAGGGAGCCTTGGCGATAGGCGCTGCCACTAGGACCAAATCGATACAGAACTCTACTTGCCTCTCGAGAGGCACTCCCGACAACTCCTCGGGAAAAACATCTGGGAGCACACGCGCTATCGGGACCTCATCGACCGAACTCAGTCTCTCTGCATCTACTCTCGTATCCACGACATAAGCCACAAACCCGCTACAGCCCTGCTGTAGGCTCTGCCTCGCTCTAGCGGCCGAAAAAAATGCTGACCCAGGACAGGTACCCTCTCCATAAACCATAAGAACTCCCCCACCAGGGTCTCGTATGGTCACCAGCTGTTGCTCGCAGTCGATAACCGCTCCAAACCTGCTCAACCAGTCCATGCCCACGATGACACAGACATATCCCATCGCAATCGGGACCAAATCAATCGGAAACTCAACGCCGAAGATCTCGAGTACACATCCTCGAATCACATCAGTGGCATACACCGCTCTCTCGTCAGCTATGGAAACTCGCAAAGGTTGACTCAACACCTCTCGACAGATACTAATGTGTTGACTAAAGGCTAACGACACAAAAGACCGACTCGCACCCGAGTCAAATAACACCAAAGCAAGTAAAGAATACACAAGAAATGTATCTACGCACATCATAATATAAGCATGATACCACAAACTCAAAATAAATAGATGAAAGAATACATACCAGCCACAGCATCGGGCTCTGCGTGGACCTCCTCTACTGTTGTGGGTGATACGGATGAACTGAAGAGGTAGGACCGCTAGGTGTCAAGTGAAGTCTTGAACACACTCTATGATCCTAGTTAACATATAATTTCACATATATGTAACAAATTAGTCTATAAACAACTAATAAACAAGTCAAGACACCCTAGGACATGCTAAACACATTTATCAAGTGTTATTAGACTCTAGGATTGCATCTAAGTGTTTGTAGGGGAAGCTATTGTGTGTAGGGCTCAAGGAAAACTCCACCATGAAGTTCACGGCCCTAATAACACTACCAAATGAGTTTACGGTCGTAAAATCATGAGTTTACGGCTGTGAACTCATACCTAGGTGTCCATTTGATGTTTGATGCTCTATAAGGCCCTACTAAGCATTTCTACTTAATGGCCTGGTCTATGGAAGAGTTTAGGGCATAATATAACTTTTTTAGGAGTTTACGGCCCTGAGACCTTATTCCCTTGGAGATTACGGCCGTAATCTCCCTTGGGAGGATGTTTATGGTGTTTTCAAGTCCTTAATTTCACTAGGATTAAAACTAGGCTTTTGTACTTGGCTTTAAAAGGATTTATGGCACCATTTATTGGAGTTCACGGCCCTGGAACATCTTGGGTCATGAACACCCTTTTCTTGGTGTTCTAAGTGTGTTAGCTAGTCCTAAACTTATTTAGGTACATGCCCAAATTAGTCTCTTAGCTTAAGGAGGGTTTTTAAGGCATTTTGGCACATAAAAATGGAGTTCACGACCCATGAACCTCCTTGCCCGTGAACTCACTTTCACCCTTTGTTTCTAATTGATTTTGTGTCCTAATCATGCAATGGTAGTCCCTATGTTGAGTTCTAAGGCTTTGAGGGGCATTGGGACACTTTTGGCCCTTAAAATGGAGTTTACTCCCCAAGTGTTCTTGGGCGGTAAACTCCCGAATCTTGGGGTTTTGGCATGATTTTGATGTTATAAACTACAATCTAAGCTATATTATATAACTAGATCGAAGTACTCACAGTTTGGGATAAAAACCCGAAGATCCGTGAGAGAGAATTCGGCTTTTCTCTAGTTGGAAATGTAACTAATGAACTATTTGGTTCAGATTTCTATATATAGTCCTGGGATTTTTGGTAGAAAATATTTTTATTCTCGGAATGAACTCTAATATCCTAGAGTATTGGAATAACATTTTTGCACAAAACCCTAGTGCATCCACTCTCCTGATATCTCCTTAAGTGTAAATCCTGAAAAACTGCCAAACTTATACCCGAAGTCTGAATTTTTACTGTAACTGTTCTACTTCAATTGGCTTCAAATGGTTTGTACAGAATGGAAATTTCGGGTTGTCACATCATCCCCCTGTTAAAGGGAATTTCATCCCGAAATTAGAATTTAGATAAGGAAGTAGGTACGAATGATCGAGTCATGAGGAGGAAACTTCCTAATCGATTGGTTCTAGCGCACCTAAGTGAAATCGGGTTCTCGGTTGGAATTCCAACGAACCTTCACTAACGGGCGATGGCATTGTTTCGTCCGCTTGACCTCTCGGTCGAGGGTCACTACGGTTCTAATACGAAGGCGAGGATCTCGATGAGTGGACTTACAAGAGTCCTAACGGAAAGGTATGGTTTCACGATCGAGACGCGAAGAGTAGAATGTACGTTACTGAGTTCGCGGAGTAGGTCTAGAGTGTGTGAGGGTTTCTGGATGAACTATGACAGTAGGTCTGTAAGATCTAGAATTTGGCGAATTTCTGTCGACGTCTCTGGTGTCGACAATTTCTCAACGGTTTTGACAAATTGCAAGAGTACTCAAAATTTCCCACATCACTAATAGTGTGTCATAGAAAATTTTGACTCTTCAATTCCAAAACTCGGGTTCAGAGAACTTTGTGAAAAGTATCTCCGAAGGAAATGTGTAACAACGAGAATTTTCAAAACAAATTTTTCATTTCTTAAAACATGTTTCCATCCAAAATAAGTCATAAAGATCCAATGTATCATATCATATTACAAATCATATAAATCCCAAGATCATAAATCCTCCATCAGTGTGTACTGATCACGCCGGCGCCTTCCCACGGTCCTCGCTAGTACCTGGAACACATAACTCAACGTCTGTAAGCATAATTGCTTAGTGAGTTCCCCAAAATACAACTTACGTACGTACGCCTTTCCAGGCCCTGACTTTCCGGTCCATGTGTCTCAGGGGACTTCCGCCCCGACTAGGTAAACCTTCCGGTCCTACCTACGTCAACCTTACGGTTCACATCACAACGCCTTCCGGCCCATAACATAAAGCCTTCCGGCCCATATTAAGCATATCATACCTGGCACATATAAACGATTAACTCATCACATACAATGCATATAACTCATAACATATCCGACCTTCCGGTGACACAATAAAACCCTTCCGGGTACAGTATAGTGAGAATACTCACCTCGTGGAAAGTCTAGAATCTCACGTGCTCGCTACCTCCGAATTCCCAACAAAGACTCAACCTCGCCTAATCATAACGAATATCATTTTAATTAATATAGACTTCCACCACAAGACTTTACCCCCTTATTAACATCCCTCAGAGGGGTAAAAGACCATTTTACCCTCTCTTGACTCAAAGTCCACATGTTGACCAAAATCCTAAAAGTCAACAAAATTCATCATCTCCAGTACGCGAGGCGTACAGACTGATGTACGCGGGGCGTACATCGCCAACTCAATAATTGGGGTCTCCACCTAGTACGCTGCGCGTAGTGGGAGTTACGCCCAACATAATAATCAGATCTAGACACACTTCATTTCTGGTCTTAATCGGTTAATCCACTACTACAACTTCTAGATCCGGCCTTATTTAAGCATCCTTACTCATAAAGTCGGAACCTTTAAGCCTTGGCATGGTTGTAAAGGTCCTTACACTCCTTAACACCTTTCCATATCAAGTCAAGGATCTAGATCTCATGCATGGCTAATCATTCCCATCCAAGATTACATTTTTATGGATCTACAACTCAAAAGGACCAGAAATATGATGGATCTAAGCTAATGGAGACCACTTGCTCATAAAGTCTCCACCTTTGGGACAAAACCCTAGAAAATGGTCCATAAAGGATAACACAAGACCTACAAGCCAAGATTTGAACTTTTTACCTTAGAAAGAAGCTTCAGCCTTTGCTAAGCCTGAATCTACACTTGAACACCAGCTACTAGCCTTCACAATGGACTCTTCTTCTCCTTTGGTACAAGGAAATGGCACCACCAAGCTTAGAACACTCACAAAAGGGCTAGGAACGAAGAAGCACTCTCTTAGGGTTTCTTTCTGAGGGATGGTGGCTGAGGAGCCAAGCCATCTCATTCCTTTTATAGCCAACAACATGAATTAGGGTTTTGGGTCTCGACCAATTACGCCCTGCGTAATCCATGGGTACGCCCAGCGTACCTGAGGGACAGCGTGTCCAAATGAGGCGCGCGAGTATGCGCATCGTACTCCTTGTATGCCTAGCGTACTCGCCCAACACAAAGGCCCTAAAATGGAAATCATTTAAAGATGAAGGGTTAAATAAAAGGGTACCTGGATTTCAGGCTGTTACAATTCTCCCCCTCTAGAACCAGACTTCGTCCCCGAAGTCTTAAACCGAAAACAAATCCGGATACTGCTCCCGCATCTCAGACTCGGATTCCCATATCAGCTCGGACCCCTTCCGATGCTGCCACTACACTTGCACCGAGGGTACTTCCTTGTTCCTCAGAACCTTAACCTTTCGATCCCTAATCGCCACCGGTCTCTCAATATAGTTCAGGCCCGCATCCACCTGAATATCCTCTAATGGAACCACATCCGACTCATCGGCAATACACTTCCTCAATTGCGACACATGAAAGGTGTCGTGAATCTGACCCAACTCCGCCGGTAGATCCAAACGGTAGGCTACCCTGCCTACTATCGCAATTACCCTGAAAGGTCCAATATATCTAGGTCCCAATTTGCCCCTCTTCCTGAATCGAATCACTCCTTTCCAAGGAGAGACCTTTAAGAGTACAAGGTCACCAACCTGAAACTCGAGCTCGGACCGACGCCTGTCCGCATAACTCTTCTGGCGACTCTGAGCGGTCAACAATCTCTGCCTGACCTGCTGTATCTGCTCTGTCGTCTGAAGCACAATCTCTGTACTACCCATTACCCGATGCCCCATTTCTCCCCAGCAAATGGGGGTCCGATACCTCCTCCCATATAACAGCTCAAAAGGTGGCATACCAATGCTCGAATGATGGCTGTTGTTGTACGAAAACTCTGCTAAGGGTAAATAGGTGTCCCAACTCCCTCCAAAATCCAAAACGCACGCTCGGAGCATATCCTCGAGCATCTGAATCGTCCGCTTGCTCTGTCCGTCCGTCTGCGGGTGGTATGCGGTACTGAAATGCAGCCTCGTACCTAACTCCTCATGAAACTTCTTCCAAAACCTGGAAGTAAATCGCATATCCCGATCTGAAATGATCGACATCGGAACCCCATGCCGCGATACCACCTCCCTGACATATAATTCTGCCAACTTCTCCGCAGAAGAGCTCCTACTGATGGCTAGAAAATAAGCGCTCTACGTCAATCTATCCACAATCACCCAAATTGCATTGACTCCCCTCGCAGTCCTTCGCAATTTGGTGATAAAATCCATGGTAATCTATTCCCACTTCCATTCGGGAATCTCCAGCGGTTGCAATTTACCGTGCGGACGCTGGTGCTAGGCTTTAACCTGACGACAAGTCAGGCACCTCTCGACGAACCATGCAACATCCCTCTTCATACAGGGCCACCAATACTCCTTCTTTAGGTCCAAATACATCTTGGTAGCCCCGGGATGAATCGAGAATTTTGACCGATGCGCTTCCTCCATCAAAATAGTACGCGTACCGCCCACAAACAGTACCCAAATCCGACCCTGAAAAGTCATGAGTCCCCGCCCATCCGTAACGAATTCGGATACCTGACCGACAACCCGTTCCCTCTTCTGGTTTTCTGGTCTCGCAGCCTCAGCCTGAGCTCCTCGGATGGTGTCCAAAATCGGAGTTATCACCGTCAACCTCATACAAATGTCTCGAATCGGGGCGTTTTCCACTCTACGGCTCAACGCATCGGCTACTACATTCGCCTTGCCCGGGTGGTACAGGATCTCACAGTCATAATCCTTTACCACATCCAACCATCTCCTCTGCCGCATATTCAAATTGGGCTGATCCATCAAGTACTTTAGACTCTTGTGGTCCGTGTATATGGTACACCGAACCCCATAAAGATAGTGCCCCCAGATCTTGAGGGCGAACACCACAACCCCTAATTCCAAGTCGTGGGTGGGATATATCGACTCATGAGGCTTCAGCTGCCTCGAAGCATACGCTATAACGTGTCCTCTCTGCATAAGCACCGCCCCCAATCCAGATATAGATGCATCACAGAACACCATAAAATCATCCATCCCATCCGGGAGCGCAAGCACAGGGGCCTCGCACAATTTTCTGACGAAGGGTCTCGAATGAGGACTGGTGCTCCGGTCCCCATGAAAATCCAACACCCTTCCGGGTCATCCTAGTAAGCGGCACAGTGATCTTGGAGAAATCCTTGATAAACCTTCGATAATAGCCGGCCAAACCCAGGAAGCTCCTGATCTCTGTGGGCGATCTTGGCACTTCCCATCTCATCACCGCCTCGATCTTGGCCGGATCGACCAAAATCCCTTTCTGGTTAACAAGGTGCCCTAGGAACTGGACCTCTCGCAACCAGAAATCACACTTGGAGAATTTGGCATACAGCCTCTCCGATCTCAGAACTCCAAGAATCTCCCTCAAATGCTCCTCATGCTGCTCCCTAGACCTCGAATATACCAGAATATCATCAATGAATACGATCACCGACCGATCCAGCATCGCCCTGCACACCCTGTTCATGAGATCCATGAACGCAGCTGGGGCATTTGTGAGCCCAAAAGGCATCACCACAAACTCGTAATGTCCATAACGAGTTCTGAATGCAGTCTTCTGGATATCCTCATCCCGAACCCTCATCTAATGATATCCCTGTTGGATTAATGTCTAAGTCCATAACTATAATTGGTAAGACTTGACCCGACCCGGCATGGTCCATCTGGGTTGCATACCATCATGCACTTGGATAGACTATAATGAGAGAAATAAGACACTTATGGTTATTAATATATTATAAGTTCTAGTATATTAATAATAAGAATAATAAGATTATTTAATTAGTATTGATCAAGAATTAATCTAGGATTAATTCAGTGCAAAAGAAGACTAATTAAATATATGGGTTGATTGTGTAAATCATCCATACTTGTATAGTGGGCTAATGCTCCATGGATAATCAAGTTGGGCTAAAACCCATAGGATGGTCCATGGATGCTCCATGGTGTATTTGAACCCATGGATCCAAGGAAATGGAAAGTCATGACAATTAGGATTTACCCTGATTGTATAACTATATAAGCATCTTATTATTGAGAAAAAAATCGGCCACTAGAGTCACTAGTATTATTCTAGAGAGGGCTAGCCGATTTCATGAAGTGTAGAATTCTCTCAAGCTATTCTAAGTGTTTTGATGATTGTGATTCCATTTGAGGTGTCACACTTGGGGCACTAGGCACTCAAGCTTCATGAAGACTTTCTACATCAAAGAGGTATGTATTCTATCTTGTTACATTCATTGTTTTGTATGCTAGATTAGGATAATACCTTGGAAGTTCTTATTTGCATGTATAATAGAGAAAACATAGATCCAAGGTATTTAGGGTTGCATGTACACTTAGGAGTGTTAGAATGCTCATAACCCAACAGTGGTATCAGAGCCTAGGCTTGTTTTCTTGTTATACCTGCAATAGAAGCTAAAAAATCGAGTTTTGTTGCTGTCTGCCCAGAAGACTCGCCGAGTCCATGAATGGACTCGCCGAGTCCAAGGCAAAATGCATCCAACTCGCCGAGTTGGTTCGTGCACTCGACGAGTTGGACCCCCAGACAGCATAAATTCGACTTTTTTGGCTGGAATTGGACTAGGAACATTACCCTAAGATGTTTTGAACTTATAAACTTGTTTTTGATGTGGTAATGTTCATGATAATCCATTTTCAAAGATAATTGTCAACAGATTCATGATTTGTATTAGTTTAAGGTTTAGACTAATTCCATGAAAAAGTTTGATTTGAATTATCTTGTTTTTATGAGTTGCTTAGATTAATAGAAATGTTGAGTGAAATAGTTGTTTTCAATCCATTTTAATCTAAGAGTTGAGTATAAAATGTGTTTGTGTAACTTGTCCTCAAGTTACATGAAGAGTCACATTAAAGACTCATAAAACTCATAAAAGTTGGCAATGGTTACAAAATGAAGAGTCTTGTGTCATTGAATAATTTTTTATGACTCCATAACTTGTCCTCAAGTTATGGAAGTTCAAGAGTCACTTCATTAAAGAAAAATATGTAACCATAATTAAATCCATAAGCTATAAAATAAAGAAAAAAGTTATTTCTTTTATTAGTTTAAAGTCTTCCATAACTTGTCCTCAAGTTATGGAACTTGAAGAGTTTTTGGATTAAAACTACTTTAAACACATAAGTTATGGAATTAATTAGTTTTGAATAGTTTCAAAACTTGCCCCCAAGTTTTGGAATTTGAAAAGTTTTCCTTATGAATACTTTAATTCCTAGTTAGCCCTTAGAATTTTAAAAGTTAAAATTCAACCCTTATACTTTATAATATTATAAGTTAATAATATATATATGTATAAGAGTAAAGTTAGTCTTACCGCTAGTACGCCTCATTCACGAAGCCGGTCTATAAGGTGGGTATAAGGTTGTTGCCTATAAAATGGCAACTTAATGGGTGTCCACTCTCACCCACCGCTTGCTTGACCGGTGGAGGGTCGTTAGCCGAACGGGTAAGACAAGGACTTATAAATTCTCCCTTCATTAAAAGTATTAATGATAAATACTAAGTAACTAAACTCTTAACAATACCCAATCTTAGTTACTTAGGAAAAATGTGAATAAGGTGCTAATCCATGAAATTACACTTTGCACTTTGTTTAAGTCGGTTAGTGGAGCGTGTGTGGTTAACCGGCACACTAACGCGTATTTAACAAGGTAGGCAAAGGGTAACTTAATGTTTATCATAGTATCGATGGAGCGTGTGTGGTTAACCGGCACATCGATTGAGGGGTAATTTATTAAGGGTACCAAGTAATTTGCATGGTTACTTCACACCTTGTTTTGTGATCCTCGGCATCCCAGTCACAAAACCTGAAGGGCACACTCGAGATTGAAACATGCCTTTGAACAGTTCAATGAATCTCAAAGATCTAGGAGTTTCAAAACCAATTAAAACCTAATAATACATTTCGTTTATCTTGGTGGAAATTGGTGAATCGTCATTCACCTACCTTCAAATATTTTATAGCTTGGATTACGGCATACCTCTTCTAAGTTATAAAATAGTTAGTTGGCTCCTAGCCTTAATATTTCATATTGGGTGTCATATTAAGGACTTTAAATCAACTATCTTGAATATCTCCCAAAAGTTGTCTGGTTTAGGCACCTATGATCTTCCCAAATCTTTTGAAACAAGGTTTCCTAATGAAGATGATGTCCCATGGATATCATACTTCTTTCTCCTCCTCCAATTATTCTCCCTAACCCACATGTTCTTGAAAAGTTTAAGGTCACTCAAGCCCTATTGGCAAGGCAAGGTCTAGGTGTGAACACATCTTGGAGATGTAGTCACATATTGACAAGCCGGGAGAGTTGGGTGTCAAAGTCTTGAGAAAGTTGGTGGTTCAATCACTTTCTAAGTCACATAGTGAGTTCCTTTGGGACACCTATGAAACAGACTATGACAAGACCCTTAATGATCTTATCTAAGATCAACTTTCTTAAAACTTGATGGACATTGACAATAGTGACACAGGAAATCCCGGAAAGCATTCTCTTCCCAATGGAAAGGGATCGGCCATAGTCAACTCGGTTGACCAAATGGTAAAGAGAAAAGCTAAGTCTGTGATAGTCTCGTGTACCATTATCAAAGGGTCCATATGTTTATATTGCAAAAGGAAGGGGCATTGGTTGCGAAGCTGCCACATTTACCTAAGGATGTTAAAGTTAATAAGTTTGACTCTACTTCAGGTAAAGTCCACTATCTAACTCTGTTAAGTTTCTATTCTGAGATTCTTGATACATGATGTGACTGGGTCACATGGTGATGTTTAAGAATCAAAGAAAAGTAAAGGAACTTAAAGAAAGAATATGCTGAATCTGATCGTGTAGATGGATATCTATCGCGTAGCTTGAAGATCGGATTCTTGAGCTATTTCTTAGGAGTTATGAGATATTGCTTAGGAATCGATAACAACAAGTTTTCATATGGATTGTAAGGATATGTTTTTCCGCAAAGTTTTAAAATAAAAGGAAAATTTTTTGATTTTATTTATTTTAAAATATCCTTACAATGGCATTTAAGGAAAAATTGTTGCTTATGTGATTCCATTAAGAGCAAGAGTGGAAATATGAAGTTGATTCTTTCATTTGTGGTAATGTCTAAATTTACCAAATAAGGAAAGATTCTCATCACCCAAGTTTCAATTGGATCGGAACTTGGAATCATGCAAGTTGTATAGCATGATGAATGAGAACTTTCAAGTATTGGAAAATTAAGACTAATTACTCGGTCACATGGATGTGTGAGTCAAGTAATGGACTAAGGGATCGAGTACATAGTCTTGTGCACTGATTAAGTCCACCACAAAAGATTGATAAGACTATTCATCATAGTTTACTAAAGCTCAGTAAATATGATTATACTTACAAGCTTAAGTGTAACTCTGAGACATTGGAAAAGGTTCCAATGAATGGCAGAACGAATAAGTAGAATCAAATTAGGCAGAAGGATAAAAGTTTCTCAAATCTGAAAAGATGGGAGAGTACTTTAGTATCAGTTTTGTGATCATCTTAATGATTAAGAAACCATATCAAAATTATTTCTCTAAGGAAAGTCTTATGACTAAGAAGAGGAACTTGATTTGTTGAAGTGGTTAAACCAAGAAGATGAGTCATACTTCGTTCCAATACAAGTCTTAGAGTCATACTCCAAGTTTGTAACTTGAGTGACATGTCTTAAAGAAGGTTTAAAACAGTTGTCAAATGTAAGAGTAAAAGTTTTCTACTCTTATACATTTGAAATTGGTAAGTTGTGATGTTTTGGATAAAACAAAGATCAACTTAGGCCAAATGTGTGAAGTGTTTGTCTTGATTAGAATCCACACTATCTCTTGGATATTTGACAAGGGAGTCTTATAGATCAAGAGGACAGTGGGAATCTTAAAGGTCTTGAAAGTCTCAAGAACTAATCAAGAAGAGAACCTGAAGTTCTTCACTAGCACACGACTTGAGGTTTATAACCTATCGTGTTGACATATTTTGTACCCATTCCAGTTAAAGTTGGCTTTGCATATGATTTCTTAGAGTTCTCAATTTGTTGCACAACAACTTGGAAGCAATGGCAGGCCCTTGAGCTGCCAGGTGGCAAGAAATTAAGATTGAGTTCAATCCATATTAGTTTGGATTTGTTATTATCCTTGTCTTGTGACTATGGTTATGACAATTCACATGGATAAGAACACATACACCAGCAAATCTAAGTGTCATAAGGTTTCTCTCCGATTCATGAAAATGATGGTGAGGAAACACTTTCACTAAGTAGATTTTAGCTAGATAGCAATTGTGATATTTGCATTCTCAAAGTCGTTAGTGGAGCGTGTGTGGTTTACCGGCACACTAACCTGGACTTGTGAGAAGTGGCAAAAAGGTCTAACCATTATGATTACGGCATTCCTCTTCATAATTGTTTAGACACACAACTGTGCTATCTAAGGGAAGGTGTATGATTCTGATAAAGTCTTATCAAAACAATCTAGTATCAGAAATCTAAACTTTGGTAAGAAAGTCAATGAAGTATTGATTTCTAGAAGTCCAGCTGATTTCTGGGTACATGTCAAAGCTAGTGGGAGCATAAGTGTTATGCTAATAATCATCATGTTAGTGGGAGCATGATAATTATGATAAGTATTGCAAGTTAGCAATGTTAATTATAGAAAACAAAAGTTTCAATTGGGAAAAGTTGTTTTGCTATAATTAAGGGAGAGGAAATTATACTTCATCTCAAATCTATAAGCTTAGATCGTGAGGTTTTAATCATTTAGTCAAGGAAATATATATGAATTTCATGTTGGAATGGCTCAACATAAGGAAATTCTGTATATGGGTCCATTATTTGCGTTCTAAATTCGATTATGATTACGGCATCCCTTTTCATAATCTGAATTATGAGAACTTGGCAAATTGAAATGGAAATGTTATAGCAAAAGACTGGTTTAGTCTTTATGTGAGACATCATGAATCGTGTCCCATATGCTTCGGATATAGGATCGATTACATGTGTTATAATCATCCTTTCTAAAATTTTCCGAATGCCTAGGGCATTAAGAAGGGAAAAAGGTTTAGAACTGGATATGACTAAAAGGATTAAACAATTGTCGAGGACAATCTAAGGTTTACCAAAGATTTGTTGCTCAAGGACAGTTGGAGGTATAGTGATAATTCTGGAAGGACCATATTGACATAGTCTGTAAGGAGGCAACTCTTGGTCAGAAGTGATAGTCAAAATGGAATCTGGAAATGTTTCAAAGTTAGAATTTTCAATCTGTGTAAGATTAAGGGAACTTAATGCAAGAAGGATGTTTCCAAGGAGTTGATCTCCTTTTGAATACTCTGTAATGATTGTTGCCAAGTCTTTGTGAATTTGTGCATAATCATTACAAGAGGATCAATGCATATAAGGTTAGAATCTAACAGATTTCAGTAAATGGCATGAATTTGGAATTCTTGCATTTGCAGTAAGGATTTGAGAGTGTGAAAAGAGAATCATTAAAGTTATGTTCAATTGATCTAGTTCACAAAGTAAAGATCATAGACAAACATAGTATGCATACTTGGTGTATGGCATGACTAGTGTTTAGAAAACATAATGTACATGCTTGGAGCATGGGACAACTATTGTTTTAAATTCAAGAATAAAGTTGATAGCTGAAACAGTATACAATGAATAATGTGTAATCATATGGTGATAAATAAAAAGGTGTTTTATTTATATTCATAAGTTTTGAGACCATATTGGATTCGATTATTATTGTGTTTTATTTTGCATGTTTTGACTTCCCGAATAAACTAGGTTATTCTTTCAGAATGACTAAGTTATTCAAACCATCCACAGTCGGTCATATGTTGGAAGTAGATATGAATTAAGACTGTCATGAGTTGGCTTGTAGAGGTCTAAGGTGTTGGACAAAGGGCTACAACACTCATGAGTGCTCATAAGTTCTGAGTATTGGATTCAACCCGCGCTCATTAGAATCACTTCATGGATTTTATCACGAGTGATCATGAGACGATAATATCTTATATTCTTCAAACCTAGAGATATGAGTTGTTGCTATGAGTTGATAGTACATTGATTGCACGAAAACGCATTGGTAACTCGATGTACTAAAACGTGTCTTTGTGTATGATTCAACAAGTAGTAGAACAAGCCATATGAGTTGAAGTTTATCCGTTCCTTTTACCTTCGGGATAAAAGCGATATCTGTGGGCCCCTCGATGATTTGATGATGACAAATGGAAGTGCTCGGCCGGGCCAGGACTGATTTGATTTGTTCAATTAGTCAGTCGTCATAAATCGCAAATCGGGAAACAACAAATGGACAGAGAGAATGATTATAATCCATGTCTCAGTCCATATGATATCTAGAATGGAGGAATATATGATCTCTTATCTAATGGACAAGTCATTGACAAAGGTCAGAGTTCATCTACAAGGTCAGAGTTCGACAGAAGCTTTTGAGAGCTACGATTGCTAGTTGGTTCCTGAAGTCATACGCAATAATAGTTTTAGACTTATCCAAGTGGGAGACTGTTGGATTAATGTGTAAGTCCATAACTATAATTGGTAAGACTTGACCCGACCCGGCATGGTCCATTTGGGTTGCATACCATCATGCACTTGGATAGACTATAATGAGAGAAATAAGACACTTATGGTTATTAATATATTATAAGTTCTAGTATATTAATAATAAGAATAATAAGATTATTTAATTAGTATTGATCAAGAATTAATCTAGGATTAATTCAGTGATCAAAAGAAGACTAATTAAATATATGGGTTGATTGTGTAAATCATCCATACTTGTATAGTGGGCTAATGCTCCATGGATAATCAAGTTGGGCTAAAACCCATAGGATGGTCCATGGATGCTCCATGGTGTATTTGAACCCATGGATCCAAGGAAATGGAAAGTCATGACAATTAGGATTTACCCTAATTGTATAACTATATAAGCATCTTATTATTGAGAAAAAAAATCGGCCACTAGAGTCACTAGTATTATTCTAGAGAGGGCTAGCCGATTTCATGAAGTGTAGAATTCTCTCAAGCTATTCTAAGTGTTTTGATGATTGTGATTCCATTTGAGGTGTCACACTTGGGGCACTAGGCACTCAAGCTTCATGAAGACTTTCTACATCAAAGAGGTATGTATTCTATCTTGTTAGATTCATTGTTTTGTATGCTAGATTAGGATAATACCTTGGAAGTTCTTATTTGCATGTATAATAGAGAAAACATAGATCCAAGGTATTTAGGGTTGCATGTACACTTAGGAGTGTTAGAATGCTCATAACCCAACAAACCCGACCTCAAGTCTATCTTGGAGAACCAAGAAGCCCCCTGCAACTGATCGAACAGATCATCTATCCTAGGTAACGGATACCGGTTCTTGACCGTCAACTTGTTCAACTCCCGGTAATCAATACACATCCGGTGTGAACCATCTTTCTTCTTGACAAAAAGGATCGGTGCTCCCCAAGGCGAGCTACTCGGTCGAATAAACCCCTTCCCCAACAGCTCCTGAAGTTGTGAGGATAACTCCTGCATCTCCGGCGGCGCGAGGCGATAAGGCGCCTTAGCGATAGGTGCTACTCCCGGAATCAAATCGATACGGAACTCCACTTGTCTTTTCGGAGGCACGCCCGGCAGTTCCTCGGGAAAAACATCCGGAAATTCACACACTACCGGAACCTCGCCCACCGAACTTGGCCTCTCAGTGCCCCCCCCCCCCCCCCCCCCCGTGCGTCCATCACATAGGCTAAGAATCCACTGTAGCCCTGCTGCAAACTCTGCCTCGCCCTGGCAGCTGAACAGAACACTGACCCACACCGGGTCCCCTCGCCATACACAGTAAGCACTCCCCTACTAGGGTCTCGCATAGTCACCAGCTGTTTCCCACAGTCGATGACCGCTCCAAACCTACTCAACCAGTCCATGCCCACGATGACACAGACATCTCCCATAGCGATAGGAACTAGGTCTATAGGGAAATTGACACCAAAAATCTCGAGCACACATCCTCGAATCACGTCTATGGCATATATCGCTTTCTCATCAGCTATGGAAACCCTCAGAGGTCGACTTATCACTTCTCGATCAATACCGAGGTGCTGACTAAAAGCTAGAGATACGAAAGGCCGACTCGCACCCGAGTCAAATAATACCAAAGCAGGTATAGAATTCACAAGAAAAGTACCTACGCATATCATAAAATAAGCACAACATCTCATAAAAGAAGAATAAATACATGAAAGAATACATACCAGCCACAACATCAGGCGCCGCGCGGATCTCCTCCGTTGTCAACTAGAAAGCTCTCCCACGAGCCCTCGGGGCCTCGGCCTTCACTGGTCGAGTCTCAGTAGCCATAGCAGCAGGTGCAGATCCCTGGAGAAGCTGAGGGCACTCGGCCTTCTGATGGCCGGTTTGGTTGCATTGAAAGCAAACCATAAACCCCTTGGGGAAATCCCTAGCAATATGCCCCTCCTTGCCACACTTGTAGCAAGCACCTGATCGACATGTCCCCTCGTGACCCTTGCCGCACTTTCCGCAAGTGCGGCCCTTCTGACCTCCCGTCCTCGAATCGGTGGACTTGGTCCGCTTGGCTGCCGGCTGGTACTGAGCCGGTCGCCGATCCACCCGCTGAGACTCGGCCTCTTCCCTGGCCTGGGTCTCCAACTCGATCTCCCTCTTCCGGGAATTTGCCTGGAGCTCGGCAAATGTCCGGTATGTCGAGTTCGAAACGAACTCCCGAATGTCCCTCCTCAGTACGCCCAAATATCGGCTCATCCGAGCCTGCTCAGTGGACACCTGCTCAGGGAAAAACATCACCCTCTCATGGAATTTCCGAGTGATCACCGTAACCGAATCATTACCCTGCTTAAGGGTCAAGAACTCCTGAACCAACCGTTCCCTCTCCACCAGGGGAACATACTCGTCTCTGAACATAGAAGTAAATCTCTCCCAAGTCACGACTAAAATCTCCTCAGGAGTGAAGTTCGTCGTCACGAACTTCCACCAATCCTTTGCTCCCAGGCGGAGCTGGTTCAAAGCGAACCGTACCCTCAGATGCTCCGAACATGAACAAGTGTAGAAGCATCCCTCAATATCAGCAATCCATCTCATCGCAGCGATCGGATCCTGCATCCCGTCAAACTCGGGTGGCTTCGTGTTGCTGAGCTCCCGCAATAGGAACGAGTCACCTCCCTGAGGTCTGGCAGCAGCCACAGCTGCTGTAGCTGCAGCGGCCGCAGCCTCGGTCATCGCAGCGTACCGCTCATCAAAAGTGTCCAACAGCATGGTCTTGATAGACCCAAACATCTCCGGAATCTCGGCCCGGATTGCCGCAGCCACCTCATCATGGATCATCTGACGAATCTCCTCGTCACTCACACCGCTCGTCTCGGGTCTGTGGCGTGTCCCAACCATGATGCCTCTGAAATACAACATAAAGATATCAGAGACCCAATCGAGCATACTCGCACTCGATAACGCAACCCTACTCGACCTCCGATACCCAAAGGATTCTTACTAGGGTTGCCCACAGATCCAGTGTTTCCAGTAGTACGGGCCCTATACTACTGACTACACCGCATCAGCGTTCACCCCAAGTCCTCCTCCTTGGACCTCAGATCACGAGTACTCTATTCTTGCTATGCACTAATTACCAACTCGCTCTCAAAGCATCTCATAGCAGCACGTTTTCCCCTAGACTAAGGCATCACAAATCAGGCCACTCTAGTCCTAATATGAATACCTAGTCTAATCTAGCATACATAACATAACATATCTCATAACACATATTGCAAGGGTATTTTGGGGATTTTTACCATTCAGGCGCTGCCTGACTGTACACACTGCTTCATCCTTGGTTATCACAAAATCCTTTATAAAATTTTACGCTTTTATTTTTTTGAAAAATTTCCTCAAATCCTCGGTTTGAGTTTAGTTACACCCGAAGGTGCACCCGAATCCCTCAAACCAAGGCTCTGATACCAACTTGTAACAACGAGAATTTTCAAAACAAAATTTTCATTTCTTAAAACATGTTTCCATCCAAAATAAGTCACAAAGATCCAATGTATCATATCATAATACAAATCATATAAATCCCAAGATCATAAATCCTCCATCAGTGTGTACAGATCACGCCGGCGCCTTCCCACGGTCCTCGCTAGTACCTGGAACACATAACACAACGATTGTAAGCACAATTGCTTAGTGAGTTCCCCAAAATACAACTTACGCACGTACGCCTTTCCAGGCCCTGACCTTCCGGTCCATGTGTCTCAGGGGACTTCCGCCCCGACTAGGTAAACCTTCCGGTCCTACCTACGTCAACCTTACGGTTCACATCACAACGCCTTCCGGCCCATGACATATATGCCTTCCGGCCCATATTAAGCATATCATACATGGCACATATAAACGATTAACTCATCACATACAATGCATATAACTCATAACATATCCGAGCTTCCAGTCACACAATAAAACCCTTCCGGGTATAGTATAGTGAGAATACTCACCTCGTGTAAAGTCTAGAATCTCACGTGCTCGCTACCTCCGAATCCCCAACGAAGACTCAACCTCGCCTAATCATAACGAATATCATTTTAATTAATATAGACTTCCACCACTAGACTTTACCCCCTTATTAACATCCCTCAGAGGGGTAAAAGACCATTTTACCCTCTCTTGACTCAAAGTCCATATGTTGACCAAAATCCTAAAAGTCAACAAAAGTAAACATCTCCAGTACGCGAGGCGTATAGACTGATGTACGTGGGGCGTACATCGCCAACTCAATAATCGGGGTCTCCACCCAGTACGCTACGCGTACTGGGACTTACACCCAGCGTAATAGTCAGATCTAGACACACTTCATTTCTGGTCTTAATCGGTTAAGCCACTACTACAACTTCTAGATCCGGCCTTATTTAAGCATCCTTACTCATAAAGTCGAAACCTTTAAGCCTTGGCATGGCTGTAAAGGTCCTTACACTCCTTAACACCTTTCCATATCAAGTCAAGGATCTAGATCTCATGCATGGATAATCATTCACGTCCAAGATTACATTTTTATGGATCTACAACTCAAAAGAACCAGAAATATGATGGATCTAAGCTAATGGAGACCACTTGCGCATAAAGTCTCCACCTTTGGGACAAAACCCTAGAAAATGGTCCATAAAGCATAACACAAGATCTACAAGTCAAGATCCGAACTTTTTACCTGAGAATGAAGCTTCAGCCTTTGCTAAGCCCGGATCTACACTTGAACACCAGCTACTAGCCTTCACAATGGACTCTTCTTCTCCTTTGGTACAAGAAAATGGCACCACCAAGTTTAGAACACTCACAAAAGGGCTAGGAACGAAGAAGCACTCTCTTAGGGTTTCTTTCTGGGGGATGGTGGCTGAGGAGCCAAGCCATCTCATTCCTTTTATAGCCAACAACACGAATTAGGGTTTTGGGTCTAGACCCATTACACCCTGCGTAATCCATGGGTACGCCCAGCGTACATGAGGGACAGCGTGTCCAAATGAGGCGCGCGAGTACGCGCAACGTACTCCTTGTACGCCCAGCGTACTCGCCCAACTCAAAGGCCCTAAAATGGAAATCAATTAAAGATGAAGGGTTAAATAAAAGGGTACCTGGATTTCGGGCTGTTACAAAATGTTTCCATGGGTTTCTTCTTTCGACGAGGGTAGATAAGTAAGTAATTATATGGAGAAATGACGAACTGATCCAAGTAAGAAAGACGTACCCTATTCATTTAACTCATGAAATCTATGGGTGTACTGGTCCTATCCGAAGGGTATCACTACGGACTCAAAGTGTCCGCATCGAGTTCAGAAGGTAGTCTTTCGGACTTCCTTCCCTCACACTAAAACTGGTGATATTCAGATCTCGGTCCAATCCTGAAAAGTACTCGTTCCTTGCGTTAGCTCAACCACTTCATCTATGTGAGGCAGAGACAACGACTTCTAATGGAAAATCTTGACGGAGTCCTCGATATCCGAGGTACATATGATGCAATCCGTCGATCTCTGGGAGAATAAGGCTGGGGTTCTCCAGGGTGAGAAGCCTAGTCTTCTAATTCTCTTTCCATGTAGTTCGCTAAGTTGTCCGGGCTGTTCTTGTGTCTCCGTAGGTGTTTAAGCAAATGGGAGATCCGTTTACGGGAGTCGTACTGGGTTCTAAGTTTGTTCACATGATGATGTGATTACTCGTAGTCTTGAGCAGTTCTCCATCCTGAAGTTCATATTAGAATTCATACTTGGTTCAAAATCACAATTTCGTGTATACGAGTCATATATAATTAAAATTGAAAAGGTAGTCGAATAACTGATTCTCCTTTAAGCTCACATCCCATCGGGGAAAAAGAAGTTAAAGTGGAATCATCAATTCTAAACCTGTAGAACCTTGATTATATATCACTCTTATGTATACATTCCTCAGTGATAGATCAATCGTATGAATACTTGGATTGAACTTGACGTACTACACGAGTGGTACTTCGGGGATTTCTTCGGAAAGAAAATAACTAACAGGTACTCCTGGCATGAGTACTTCGGTGTTCTGATATAACGGCTTTGCTAGAAAAGCGATCTAGAAGAAAGAGATGTACGTATGAAGCTGATTGTTTCTTGATGACGACATGATTCTGTTAGCACGAATGATAAGGATTTTGTGAGCGATTCTGGTTGACCCTAGATGTACTTCGATTGCTCAAGAAAAGAGTAAGAGTATGTTCTTGAAAGGTTGACCTACATCCCTATGATGCAGTCCTAGTACAGAATGGAAGTGAGTTTTTAGAATGGTCTCAAGACGTTTTTCGTTCAAGCCGAGGTATCGTGGGTTGGTGAATAACAAGATCCAACCACTGAAAGAGACTTGGAAATGTCTCCGCAGCTAAATTACTATAGTCCAATGACTTGACTAAAGCAGGTTTCAGATAGACTCCAATGAAAGTATGATGAGAGTACTTGAACAAAGGAAATGACACAGAAGTTAGCCGACTATCAAAATGTTTGATATTCCTGACGTAAAGTTCGGGAAAATGACCTTGTAAAGGTCTTACATCATATCCAGAGAAGATAGTTCTTGACAACATAAGGACCTAACCTAAAGTACTTACAGTACAAGGTAATTTCATAGAAAATGCCACATCGGGCAAAGACATAAAATGATTACTTTCTAACAAGGGAAGTAAGGTAAAGAATCTACTACTGACGACGATCATCCCTCAGGTGAACTCTCAGTTCAGCC
This sequence comes from Lactuca serriola, assembly GCF_051521515.1. Taxonomy (NCBI): domain Eukaryota; kingdom Viridiplantae; phylum Streptophyta; class Magnoliopsida; order Asterales; family Asteraceae; genus Lactuca; species Lactuca serriola. Next base: position 208,564,250 of record NC_136411.1, on the reverse strand, counting down.
AGTTGACGTTCCACATCAAGTAGGTGTCTTTTGTACACCCTATGACGTACTCGGAGCTCTATGACTTCGGCTCGTGATTCAGCCAATGCTTGCAACAGGGTTTCATGGTTTCTCTCTGATCTCTCGCGAGTATCTTCTAGACGAATGGTGCGGAGGGTATGCATTCTAGCATCAGTGACAACTTCGGTAATCTGATATAGGGCCGTCCTGCCTTGAATCTCATTTCAGGCCACTCTGCGGACCAAGATTGGCAAGATTTTGTATGCTGAGCCCCCATTGCTCAGGTCTTAAAAGCTTCGGTCGCCATTAAATGGCATGGGCTGATCTTGTCCTTGGCTCCATGTTTCCAAGCATTCCACCCACTCAGGGGTCGGGCCATGAAAAGCCGGACGAGGGTTAGGAATTGGAACGAGAGCTGCCTGGGGTAGGTTCTCAACCTCTGGTTCGGAATTAGCACCGTTCGAAGGGTTTTCATCATGGTGATCATTCAAAGGGATCGGATGATCATTCTCTAGTTCTTCTCCAAACCTACCAGCAATGACCTCATTTGGGAGGTACTGGTTGCTGTGGGGATGGAGTCCAGCCATGTTATTTATGCGAGAATTAGGGTAAGAAAATAATTATTAGACGAACTATCTAGATAATTATTTAGAAAATCTTCATTAGTTACATCGCTATTTGTGAAGTGCATACCAGTTATATGTAATCGAAACAGGATAGGCCTTCGAATAAGTGATCTTAACTCCAAATTCACATAGAATCGGGGTGAAGTAAAATTTCACAGATTCTAAGTCTATAACATCCTAATTACATATATCCTTAGTGTATCCACTTAGAAACTATCAACTTAGTAATGAAGATCCCGTTTTAGTTCTCAAGTATAACGTACTTATAGTAACACCAAATAATCCTATAGTATTTTAAGTTTAATGTTATGTTCTAATGTTCTCATTGTGGTAGGGTTGGTAAGATTTTAGCATTGTTGCAACCACACAATTAAACTTAGGCACATGCTAGTCAACCCTCGGATAATATAGGTGATCAGGCTATATCTTCCCAGTTTTGACCATATGTCTCTAAGCCCACTCGTGTTGCCCAACAATCGTAATTCTTTTGTACTGTCCTAGTGACACTGATTTTAGTATGAATGCAGGCACATATACTTTAGTAAATATTTTATTATTTAAAGTATAAACTCTTCGTCAGAGTACTTTTAATCCCTTATGTATTTATAGTTAGTATATCTTTTATGGGTTGATATACTTAATTCACTATAAACAATGCTCTGATACCAATCTGTCACACCCCAAAACCAAGAATGGCGGAAACGTTCTGGGGCGGAGGACGTCATGTACAATATCACAACAATGTAAAGTAGTAAACAAGAAACAACATCATCCATTGCATTAATGATATAATTATTATACAAGTGTGTTCTGTCAAATTTTGATAAACACTAAAACATAAATCAAAATGAGAGATGAGTCTTGAACGAGCTCCATCTTCTCTAAAATTTGCATCGGTACCTGTCTATAGATGACCTGAGGATACATGTAATTTTGAAAGCAAGTATCAACTTTGAAGCTGGTGAGATCATAAGTATTTTAGTGTCTTAATTTGTATGTAAGAAAATGTAAGTTTAGGAACTGTAAGTATGGAAAAATGTAAATGAACTGTAAGTATAAAAATGTTTGTAAAACTACTGTAAATGTTTGAAAACCCCTAGAAATCCCTATGATTCCTACTATTAAATAAGGGTGTCTTCTACCAAGACCTAACTATTCTCAATGTAGTCTTCTATCAAGACTTAACTGTTCTAAATGTTCGTTTCTTGTAAAAGTGTGTAATTTTCCAAGTGTAACTATCATTATCAAAATATAGCTTTTACATTAAATGTTTAAGTGAAAAGATCACTAAATATATGTAACGGGAAAATAAATGTAGTACTGTAGTGTTGTATTATAGGAACTACTACTGTACTAACTACCTTAAACCAGATTTATATTAAGGTATCATGTGATTATTGCACCATACTATCGACTGGTAACAACGACATACGAATGGTCGTAAAGCGGAATGACATTCGGCACCCGCAGACCTGCAGGTCCGGTTGTAGCTAGCAGCAAGGTGTAGGATAGTCAATCCAGTACAGATCTATACACAAACTCACGCTCTCCCTCCAAGAGACTCTGGCTACAACTCGGGCCATGACATTTAAGGCATGCTCTGATACAGTGGATCATAATTTTGTTAACGTATTCATGTATATGTACTTATGTAAGCGTAATCATGTAAAAGTATATGAACGTATGCCTTTGCTACCCATAGGCACTGAACTGACTGAAAGGAACTATTTTGTCCATATATGTATACATGATATATAACTAATGTTTAAACGACCTTCGGAAGCTACCCGATATCCCACCAGACCATATCTCGAGCGCGAAAGGGAAATAGGGTGATAGCCTTCCTAAGTCTTTTAAACATTACTTATATAATTATACAAATATAGGCATGCTTATAACAAAATCTCTATGTAAACGTAATTATGTAATTTTATAGTAATGTACTGTAATGTTATAGCTGTGCTAGCTGTAATGTGTGTTCTTTCTCTATCTAGCAAGTATTGACTCATGAATGAACTGACTCATTGTACGATATCGCGTTCTAGTAATAGTTCTAGTATCTTCCTAAACTACCCATATGGTAGTTTACTAGTAATCTAACTGGTACATATGGACATGGATGTATACCCTTGCTACCCAAGGGCATTTGATGAACTAAGAGGACCTTTATGACTATATATGTACACATGATATATAATTAGTATTTAAACGACCTTCGAATAGGTACCCGATATCCCACCAAACCACATCCAAATCGAGAAAAAGGAAATAGGGTGGATAGCCTTCCTAAGTCCTTTAAACATTTCTTATATAATTATACATATATAGGCATGCAATTTATAATATAAAAGCATAAAATAAGATTTGTAAAACCTTTGAACATAAATATTTTCTAAGAAAATATCAACTTGATGTCGATCTATAAAACGGTTTTGAAGGCATGGGTTTGATAAAACAGTCTAGTATAAAGAAACATTTGTTTGAAACACAATTGTAAATAAGTTTGAAATGTAATATACAGAGTAAAATGTATAGTGCAATAAGGATTTTTAAACATATAAAGTGTTCATGAAAATCATTTGAAGGAAACTGTTTGGTAAAACGGCTAATGAGTAGTAAATCATTTGAATGCTGCTTATTAATCACATGTGATTGATATAATAAGTAGCATGATTCTACTTGTATCCCCCCCCCCCATAAAACATTTAAAAACAGTTAAAACATCGATTAAGGGGTATGAACTCACCTGTTGTGGGTGATACGGATGAACTGAAGAGGTAGGACCACTAGGTGTCAAGTGAAGTCTTGAACACACTCTATGATCCTAGTTAACATATAATTTCACATATATGTAACAAATTAGTCTATTAACAACTAATAAACAAGTCAAGACACCCTAGGACATGCTAAACACCTTTATCAAGTGTTATTAGCCTCTAGGATTGCATCTAAGTGTTTGTAGGGGAAGCTATTGTGCGTAGGGCTCAAGGAAAACTCCACCATGAAGTTCACGGCCCTAATAACACTACCAAATGAGTTTACGGTCGTAAACTCATGAGTTTACGGCCGTGAACTCATACCTAGGTGTCCATTTGATGTTTGATGCTCTATAAGGCCTTAATAAGCATTTATACTTAATGGCTTGGTCTATGGAAGAGTTTAGGGCATAATATAACGTTTTTTAGGAGTTTACGGCCCTGGGACCTTATTCCCTTGGAGATTATGGCTGTAATCTCCCTTGGGAGGATGTTTATGGTGTTTTCAAGTCCTTAATTTCACTAGGATTAAAACTAGGCTTTTGTACTTGGCTTTAGAAGGATTTATGGCACCATTTGGCACCATTTATTGGAGTTCATGGCCCTGGAACATCTTGGGCCGTGAACACCCTTTTCTTGGTGTTCTAAGTGTGTTTGCTAGTCCTAAACTCATTTAGGTACATGCCCAAATTAGTCTCTTAGCTTAAGGAGGGTTTTTAAGGCATTATGGCACATAAAAATCGAGTTCACGACCCATGAACCTCCTTTTCCGTGAACTCACTTTCACTCTTTGTTTCTAATTGATTTTGTGTCCTAATCATGCAATGGTAATCCCTATGTTGAGTTCTAAGGCTTTGAGGGGCATTGGGACACTTTTGGCCCTTAAAACGGAGTTTACTCCCCAAGTGTTCTTGGGCGGTAAACTCCCGAATCTTGGGGTTTTGGCATGATTTTGATGTTATAAACTACAATCTAAGCTATATTATATAACTAGATCGAAGTACTCACAGTTTGGGATAAAAACCCGAAGATCCGTGAGAGAGAATTCGGCTTTTCTCTAGTTGGAAATGTAACTAATGAACTATTTGGTTCAGATTTCTATATATAGTCCTGGGATTTTTGGCAGAAAATATTTTTATTCTCGGAACGAACTCTAATATCCTAGAGTATTGGAATAACAGTGTTGCACAATACCCTAGTGCATCCACTCTCCTGATATCTCCTTTAGTGTAAATCCTGAAAAACTGCCAAACTTGTACCCGAAGTCTGAGTTTTTACTGTAAGTGTTCTACTTCCATTGGCTTCAAATGGTTTGTACAGAATGGAAATTTTGGGTTGTCACAATAAATGTAGCTTACACCCAATGTATGAACCAAATTGCTAAGATTTTAAGCTTTTGGGCCAAAAATGTAAATACATGGATAAGAAGTGTTAAAATACTCACAAAAAACTTTGGATAATGCCCCTCATATCCGCCTCAGGCTCCCAAGTCCACTCGGAGCATTTCTGATGTTACCATTGGACCTTGACCAAGGGCACCACTTTGATGCGCAAGGCCTCCGTCTTCCTATCCAAAACTGCCATGAGTCTCTCAACATTGTTCAGGCGCTTATCAACGTGTATATCTTCCAATGGAACCACTGTTGAAGAATCAACTACACACTTCCATAGTTGGGAAACATGGAACGTGTTGTGAATCTAACTGAGCTCCTGAGGAAGATCCAGTTGATAGGACACCCTACCTACCCTGTCAACTACTTGAAACGACTCGATAAATTGGGGCCCCAACTTTCCCCTCTTCCTAAAGAGAATTACAAACATCTTGGGTGATACCTTCAATAAAACCATATCGCCGGCCTAGAACTCCAACGCGAATCAAAGTATGTCAACATAACTCCTCTAGCAACTCTAAGTTGTTTGCAACCTCTGTTTGATCTACTGGGATAGTTTTATTGTCTGAAGGACCACCTTGGTCTTTCCTATGACCTTATGACCGACCACCACCTATCAAATTGGGTTACGACACTTCCTCCCATAAAGAAGCACAAATAGCGGCACACTAACAATGGATTAATAACTATTGTTGTAAGAGAACTCAACTAGGGGAAGGTAGGATTCCCAACTCCCACCGAAATCTATAACATAGGCCCTCAACATATCTGTGAGCGTCTGGATGTTCCTCTCGCTCTGGTCATCAGTCTACGGATGACACGTGGTGCGAAAGAGTAAACTAGAACCCAGTTCCTCATGGAACCTCTGCTAAAATCGAGAAGTAAATCGGACATCCTGACTATATACAATGGACATCAGAACACCATGCCGAGTGACGATCTTGCGCACATACATATCAGCTAATTTCTCAGCCGAGGAACTCTCCCAAATAGCCAAGAAGTGGGAACTCTTGGTCAGGAGATCCATAAAAACCCATATTGCATCAAACCCCTTGGTCGTCTTAGGTAATTTGGTGATAAAATCCATGGTGATCTGCTCCCATTTCCACATGGGAACCTCCAAATACTGAAGCTTGTCATGCGGCATCTGGTGCTCGACCTTGACCATCCGACATGTCAAGCACCTTTCAACATACTAGGCTATCTCCCTCTTCATGAACAACCACCAGTAACTAAGTCTCAAATCCTGGTACATCTTTGTGGCTCCAAGGTGTATTGAAAATTTGGACTTATGTGCCTCTTCCATCACATTCTTCCTGACCCCAAAAATTTTGGTACCCAAACATGTCAAGCCCTCTAGGAATTTTCATATTTAGATTCGGCAAATCCATGAGATATCTTAGTCTCTTGTGATCCGGGTAGATGCCACCAAATCTTGAAGGAAAACACCACTGCCCCCAAATCCAATTCATATTTCGGATACCGAACCTCATCAGGCTTCAACCTCCTAGAAGAATACGCAATAACCCTCCCTATCTACATGATTACTGCGCCTAAGTTGGTGATGGATGCATCACAATGTACAACAAAATCCTCCTCTCCTTCCGGAAGGGTCAACACCAGGGCCCCACGCAATTTCCATCTCAACGTCGTGAACGCTGCCTGCAACTCAAGGCCCCAACAAAAATCCATTCCCTTCCTTGTCAGATGAGTGAGATGTACAACAACCTTGGAGAAATCCTAAATAAATCTCTGATAATACTCTACTAAACACATAAAACTCCTGATCTCTGAAGGGGACTTTCAGACCTCACACGACATAACTGCCTCAATCTTGGTCGAGTCGACCAGAGTCCTATTCTAGTTAACGAGGTGTCCCAAGAACTGGACCTCCCGTAAACAAAAATCACACTTTGAGAATTTGACATAAAGCCTCTCCCTTTTCAAAAATCCCAAAAGCTCTTGAAGGTGCTCTTCATGCTACTCACCGGTATTGGGATAGACCAGGATATCATCAATAAAAAAAATGACCGACCGATAGAGCATTGGCCTGCATACCCGATTCATCAAATCCATAAATGCCACCGGTGCATTTTTGAGCCCAAATGGCATCACCATGAACTCGTAATGACCTTAACGAGTTCGAAACATCGTCTTTTCCATTTCCTCCTCTCAAAACCTCATCTGGTGATACCCTGACCTCAATATGACCTTGGAAAACCAGGATGCTCCCTGCAACTGATCGTAGAGGTCACCAATCCGTGGAAGTGGATAACGGTTCTTCACTGTCAACTTGTTCAACTCCTAGTAATCAATGCATATCCAGTGTGATCCATCCTTTTTCTTCACAAACAGGATCAATGCTCCCCAGGGTGAACTGCTTAGTCAGATAAACTGTTTGACCAACAGCTCCTGGGCCTGAAAGGACAAATCCTGCATCTTGGGTTGTGCTAAGAGATACGGTTCCATAACAGTAAGTTTTAAGCCAAGAACCAAATCAACCTGCCTCGCAGGAGGCACACTGGGTAAATCCTCTGGGAACTCATTTAGTAACTCTTTGATTACATGCATATCCAAAACCGAAACCCCTTCTTCAACCGAGTGTCAATCACATAAGCGAGATAACCTGAACATCCATGCTAAAGATACTACCGAGCCCTGGCAACTGAGAAAAAAGTCGAACCAACTTTGGTACCCTTGCCATAAACAATTAGTTCTCCCCCACTTTGGGTTCGGAATACTACCTGTTGTCCCTCATAGCAATCATCTCACCAAACAAGCATAACCATTCCATCCCTAATATCACCCCCTCCCCCATAGGGATAGGGATCAAATTGATCGGGTATGACACCCTGAATATTTCCAAGGTACAATCCCAAAAAATGCTCAAATGCAGAAACACTGTTTTTATTGGCGATAGAAACTCATAATGGACAATCCAATTATCCAAAAGACAAATCAAAGCTCCTATTGAAGGACTGAGACACAAAGGACCAACCTGCACCCGAGTCAAAAAGAAAATGAGCAGGCATGGAATTCACTAAGAAGGTACCTATCAGAATTACAATCATAAGCATAAAATAAAATAACTTTACAAAATAATAATTAAGAACATGCGAGTAATGACGTCAGGCGCCGCCGTAGCCTCCTCTCCTGTGAGCTGAAAAGCACGATCCCTTCCCTTCGGGGATTCAGTTCTCCCCTGTTATCCATCTATAATCCCAAAAGTAGTCAGGACTGGTGCCTACACTGGTCTGACATCAACCAAAGGACATTAAGCCTTCATGTGGCCCACCTGATCACAATGGTAACAAATTCTAGCTCTTGGTATTGGGACCTGCTAATGATATTCCCTTGCAAAGTAACCCTCCTTGCCACATTTGTGGCTAATAAAAGTTGATTTTCAAACACCCTCATGCAGCTTCTTACACTTGCCATAAGTGTAGCCCATGTGCCCACCTTATCACGAAACAGCAGGCTTGAACAGCTTTTCTGCAGGCTGTCACTGAACCGAAGCCTGCCTGTCCTCCCTCGTCTAGGTCTCAGTCTCCATCTTTCATCTCCGTGCGGCATCCCGAAGCTCAGAGACGGTATTGTAATGATGGGTAGCCACAAACTTTCAAATATCAGTCTTGAGCATGCTCAAGTATCGTGACATACTCTGAGGCAGAATACTCGGGACATAAAAGAGCTTTCTCTGTAAAGATCTTGGTGATCTCAGTCACTAACTCTGCCATCTTCCTTAATGTCATATACTCTTAAGCCAACCTTTCTTTCTCCATCTAGGGAACATGCTTCGTGTTAAACATCTCCGAGAATTACTCCCAAGTAATAGCAGTCATGTGCTCAGTAGTATAGGAACCGGTCACCAGGTTCCACCAGTCCTTCGTGCCCAGTCGAAGAAGGTTTAGGGCGCACATGACCTTCCAGTCCTTTGTACAGGAAGAGATAAAACGGACTTCTACATCAGAAATCCATCTCATAGCCATAATCAGGTCCTTGAACCCTTTGAACTCCGGGAGCTACATATTGTTGAAGTCGTGGTACTGGAATGAACCTATCTCATGAACCCACATAGCAGCAACAGTTGTGGTAGCTGCAATAGCAACAACCTCAAACACAGCAGCACAGTGCTCATCAAACAGCTCAATCGTCGCAGTCTTAATAGACCAAAAAACCTCTGGTATATCACCCCAAACAGCCAGAGCTACCTCAGTCGTGATCAACTCACGAATGTCGTCATTCGTTAAACTTGGCCTCTTTGGGCCGCCAACTATAGATCAAAAACCTCTCGTGTACACTATACTGAAAATGAACCAAAAATATATCATAAATGCCACAATTCTCACTATTACAATCATTCCTAAAAGGATACACTCTCAGGGTTTGTGACTTCCTTTCTACGCGTATGGTTCATGTGCTTTCAGTAGTACGGGCCCATACTACCTTCCACACCTAACTGTATTTGTCTCAAGGGGTCATCATTGACCACCCAGTCATAAAGCTCAACAGCTAGGATAAGCATACATCATATGCTCACTATTTCGAGAGTGGCTAATCACTCCTCAAGATGTCCTATTACCACCACACTCACTCATGAAGCTTCCACCAACTCTACAGTTTCTCATACATATTATTCATACATAACGTTGGATCACAAGTTAGAACAACAACAACACAATAGTTACATTCCACTTTAACGTTTGAATACATGGTTCATAAAAATAATTATAATAATAAGTTCATAAATTTTCATTAACAGATAGGCCGATATAACAAAATCTAGAAAAAACTAGGTTGCCCAAAATCCATGAACATTCATTCTACTAAAATTTGGTTCAATGATCTGCTAACCACAGTTATGATACTTCAAATGAATAAAAAGTATTCTTTTTGTGGTTAAAACCATGTTTGAAAATGTTTAGTAAGCAGAGAAACCATAATCCATGGTTTTTAGATAAAGAGTCCGGTTAATGCCTATAGTGAGTTCTATAACAGAGCTATGTTACTAGATGTAACCCCTTACGACACTTCATTAGACGTTGTGGATAAACTAAAGATAATTGTCACCCTCTTTGATTGATTCTTCGAGGTTGTAGCTAGCAACTACAGGTGGGGGTGTCAACCCGTATAGATCTATAAATACGTATCTCACTTCGAGGATTAACGATTTTAGTCGAAAGGGTATAGTAAGTGGTTAAACTTAGTTAATGAATAGTGTCTCACTCTAAAGGCTATTAACTATGATATATGATATAAAAGCCGAGTATGTTTGATATATCTGTAAAAATGTATATTACTCGCTTAAATAGATAGTATGTTACATGTATAAATTCAAAGGTTTGGTATAATTCCAACATGGATATTGAACATATGTGTTTGTACACGCATGATATATGTTTAATATGTTTATGATATTAATAACATTTCTAAACCATTACAGCATATGTGTGTCATGATAAAATTAGTTTATAGTATCTTATTTTGACATAATATTTATTATAACGAGATATACGTTTCTGTAAGCACATTTCATAATCAATAAATATATTTCATATGTATTATTTCCCAAAATGATGAAAGCCATAAAAAGGGGTCGTAAGCACTCACTTTAGTAGCGTGAATTCGGTTTGTGGTTTGAAACTTCTCGTAAGAAACCGCTACGTGACAATCCTTGTTTTAAAGCGAACCACCGGGTCTAATGACATTACCTAATAAAACCAAAGGGTAGTTTTGGTATTAGTTATTAAGTATAGGGGTGGTTTTGGTTAAAACAATTAACTCTAGGGATTGATTTTGCTAAAATCATTCACAAGGGTCTGATCTCGTAATTTATTTCCAAAACAGGGGGTTGAAATGCACATTTTAAACCTAAGTTTCAGTTTTAGGACCAAACTTGTTAATATTTTGGAAGAGAGATTGTTTCTGATTAAATTAAATGGGAGTTTTGGAGTTTGGATTTAATTTGTGAAGGAAATATTAAGGGAGAGTCTAATCTGGTTATTTTAAGTCTATGTTTGGGTAAAAAGGACTAGATTTGTTAATCATTTGGCCCAAGGGGTGGCTCAAAAACTTTTTAATTTGAGGTTTGAGAAATAAGAGGGAACTCATCCCTCGCATCTGGTTCACGCACATAGGTATCACGAGAAGAAAAAGAAATGCCAAGGTTTGGAATGAAGGCTCTAGATCCAGGTTATATTACAATGAAATGAGAACAACAAAAGGGTAAATGAAGGTGGGGATGGTGAATCCTTACATTTGCAATCTTAGATCATGGACGCGGTAGGTGGTGACTGCGAATGGTGTCTATGGGCGGCAGGGGTTTGCTCTGGAAACCTCTTGTTGCTTCGTTCTTGTCTCTACTTGGCGAAAATGGCGAGAGGGAAGGAGGTAAGGGTTGATGGTGATCTAAAACATCAGCACTACCATGATGAGGGCTGTTGGATTCTTCTCTCGTCGGTAATGGGTGGTGGGTGGCGATTTTTAATAGTTCCTAGAAAAGGAAGGTTCAGAGGGGTGTTTGGCCACCTAGTTCCCGGAAAAAGGAAGGTGCTGGTGGTGGTTGAACTCGACTGACACAGTTGGGGAAGTTGTGGGGGTTTATGGTGGGCTCTTCGCAGTGGCGGATGCAGCCCCATTTAGGGGGTGCATGGACCCCACTTAGAAATGTGTCCCACCATTTTTATTATTAATAAACCCTTCAAAAATCATATTTTTACTAAAAACACCCTCCTTAACACCTATTTGTACATTAAATTGCCCCAATTGACATTTTATTTACCTCAAAACCCCAAAAAAAGTTTTGAATTCATGTGTTTATATATTGTTTTTTATGAAAATCGACCCTACTTATATTTAGTTCTGGATCTGCCACTGGTTCTTGGTGGTGATGTGGTGATTCATGGTGGAGGAATGATGGTGAATTGAAAAATGAGAGGCAACAAGGAAGAGATGGAATCTGGTTGTGTATGGTGGGATGAAATGAGAGGGTTAAGCTTTCTTTTATAGTCAAATGATCATAAGTAAAGTGGGTGAAGGTGGTGGACGTGATTTGGGTCCTAGGGGAACAAGACAAACTCTAATTCTCCTTTCATCATTCATGCATGATCACTTTGGTAATGTATAAAGCACTTTACTAGACTTACCCCATAATACTAGGAATTTGACTTTCAACAAAAGTCCAAGGTATAATGAGGTGGAAGAGAGACAGAATGTGTCATGTGATAGGGTGAGATGCATGGAGAGATAAGCATAGCTGGCACGCTTCCCATGTCTAATCCAAGCCTAAAAGTGCAAAAACACCATTTAATCGCTAAAATGCCTTAAAAGCGGTTCTCGTTTTGCATGATAAATTCCCGACATCAATTAATTTTTCTAAAGGCGGCGAATGATACAATTTAATTCAAGTATTATAAAAACCCGAATGGATAAATTTTTCGAGTTGTAGAACTCCTGGAAATTTTGTTTAAAGTTATGCGTCTAATTGGTCTGAAACATCTGATTTTTTAACTATTATAAATATGTTTATAAAAAATATTTCGAGTATGAAATCAAATAGTAGATTGTAGTCAGAGTGAAAAAATGCCATCGGAATATCCATCTGAGGTATAGAAGTGCCTCAATGGATTTAAATGGTTTATGCAGTTCAAGTAAAATCAGTGTTATATCGGTTTGATTTTTTAAAACCGTTGGATCTTTGCATATGAACTCCGTTTTAGACGTTCTTTATATTTTCAAATTCAGGTAAACATGAACTACGAGACTGGCGTGTTTGCTTTGCTTGCACACGCTTATTATGAAATTTCAGTTTTTTAGACGTATTAAATAGGGTTACAGTTTGTGGTTATGATTCGATTGAGATTTTCCACAACGGGAAGTAAGATACCATTTCATATCTTTATGTGATTACAATGACACTATATATTTAAAAAAAAACATATTAGAACTCAATAGGTCAAGTTACAAAGGGTTTCACAGTTACAAAGGGTTTCACAATGAACTGATTATTTATAGATTTAGACCTAAATTTCGGGATGTCACAAAACTAACATGCAATTCTATCATAGTAATCATAAGGAATTAACAATGTGGGTATCTTGAGGAAGACGTTTTTGTTTCGGCTGATCGTGCACATCGCATCCTTCTACAGTTACTTTTGAAAACTTTTACAGATCCTTAGTTTGAGTCTGGATTCACACGAATGTTCATCCAATTCTCTCAAACCTGGCTCTAATACCAACTTGTAACACCCTAAAAATCAAGGTGAGTTTTATTCATTTTCAAAACCAATCCAAAACCATAAATGTTTACAAAACATAGTTTCCAAAAGTCAAAGAAATGAATTAGAGTATCCCAAAATCATAGTATCAAAAAAAATTCAGAATGATGTGCACGATCAAAACTTTTCCTTGCCCCTGTCCTGTGAATTACCTAAAACCATAACAATCAAACTATAATCCAAACTTAGTAAGTTCCCCCAAATTACCATACACAACCAAACAGATAACAACATGTATATATGTGCCTCACCCTGACTGGACCGCCTCGCAGGTGTAGCACCTGGTTTCTGGTATGTATTTTATTCTAGTATCTTGCATGTTGGCCTTGGACTCGGCAAGTTGAGGTCCAACTCATCGAGTCGGAGTGTGTTGGACACAGAAGTTTAATGACCTACTCGACGAGTCCGCGTCCGAACTCGGCGAGTAGGCGATGTCCGGAAAAAACCCTAGACGAGGGTTTGCACCCTATTTAAACCACTTGTTCAGCCTCCCTTTCATCCCCAATGCTTCCATAACTCCCCTTAAGCAAACCATAGCCGTTTTTTAAGAAGAACTAAGGCATTTTTGGTGGATCTTGCTAGTTGTGACCATAAGGAGGAAGGGAAAGGCTTGAGGAAACAAGTGAAGACCAAGGAAACCCGAGTTTGTGCATCTCCCACAGTTCATTCGAGGTATAAAGTTGTAACCTTGCTCTTTCATTTGTTAGATCCCTTTTTGGGGAGATTTAGAGCTTTTATAAGCCATTTTTGGTGACCAAACATGACTGCAAGCATGGTTGGTGTTTGAGACTTCAGAATCAATCCATTAAGGGAGTCACAAGGCAGTTAGGGGTTGCTTTTGAACCCATCTAAGGTCTAGACCTGGCAATTCGTGTATTCGTGTCATGAAAACGTGTAAGCCACGAATTTGACACGATACGATTACAGGATGAGAAGTAAGCTTTATCTCAATTTTTAAGATGTATTCGTGTCGTGTCATGTCGTGTCTCTCAGAGATTTGTTTCTTCGTGTCTGAAATTGTCAGGTCTACTAAGGTCCCATGCATCTTAAGAGCTTATTTTATGACCTTTTAAGCTCAAAGTCCCATGCATGCACGTAAAGTTTTTAACTTTACGTGCTAGAGCGATTGAAGGAACATAGATCTACCTTTTGGTCAAGAGTTGTGTGATGGAAATCGAGAAATGAGACTTGGACATGCCCGAATCGACGAGTCGTTATTGGGACTTGGCGAGTCCGAGGCAAAACTCCCCTTTTCTGTTAAGGGTTGAAGGAACCTAGTAGAGATCTAGAAGGGTTTTTAGAGGGTCCAAGGGAGTGACCCAACGTATTGGACTTAGCCTTAGATCTGGAGTTCATTGGACTCGAAGAGTACAAGAACTGACTCCGCAAGTCCAAGGCAATCTCCTTATAGTTGAAGATGAACTCAACGAGTTGTTCATACAACTCGGCAAGTCAAGGACAGGACTTGTTTATCAGATGAATGTGAACTCGGCAAGTTGTTCATTCGACGTTCATAAAGAAGGGAGAAATCATCGAGTCATTGCTGAACTCGACGAGTAGAGTCGTGGATAAGGACGGGTAAAGAGTTAGGGACTCGACGAGTTGGCGGCCCAACTCGACGAGTCAGGTCAACTGGAAATTGACTTTGACTTGGACTTGGTTAGGGGAAAAATAGTCATTTTACCGGAACAGCAGTCAGTTAGATGTTGAGCAATTTTTCAGCAGTCAGCCTTACAAGGTGAGTTACCTTCCAGTAGCGGTGGGTCTACGGCCACAATGCCGGCCCACTAGTAGGAGTTGTATGTTAGATGGTTTTATTTGTGATATTAATCTAGATTTGCGGCTACCTGTTATGTTTATGTGCTTTCATGATATGTGTTTATGTGGTAGTAGCAGTAGGGGTGAAATAGTCCCCGGTTGTCGGATGAAATAGACTGACGGGTACGTCAAGAACCCCAGAATGGCTTGACCTGGGTACGTCAAACACCCCAGAATGGTTTGACCTGGGTAAGTCAGACACCCCAGAATTGTCTAACAGTACATTATGTTATGCTATGTGTTTATGTGGTAGTAGTAGGGGTGAAAATAGTCCCCGGTAGTCGGGTGAAATAGACCGACAGGTATGTCAAGCACCCTAGAATGGTTTAACCTGGGTACGTCAAACACCCCAGAATGGTTTGACCTGGGTAAGTCAGGCGCCCCCAGAATTTTCTGACAGTATATTGTAAGGTATGTGGTACCGTGGGGGAACTCACTAAGCTTCGAGCTTACAGTTTTTAGTTTTGTTTTAGGTACCTCTTCAGCGAAGAGGAAGGAGTCGGCGTGGTAGTTGCACATCATACACACACCTTAGATTCCACATTATGAGTTTTCCTTGGGATTGTACTCTGATATTATCACTATTTTATGATTTGGATTTTCAAACATCATACACAGTTCTATGAAATTTTATGATTTGACAATATTTTCCTACGAACGTTTTAATTAAAGTAATTTATATAAATGAAATTTTTGGATGCAAAAAATGGGTTGTTACAGCAGGCCTAATGCCTATTTGGACCGCTCTCCGGGCCTTTGGCCAGAATAGACCGCCTCGCAGGCCCTCAATCTATCTGCCCCGGTTATCTTGGCCTTCAGCACAAAGCAAGATTGCCTCAACCCAACAAACCATAACATGTCGACATGTACAATGCCAATCAATAACCAGCAAGTGTAGGTAATCATACTCATCTACCAGTCTAACACATAACCAGTGAATACAGAGTATCATCTAGATCTAGCAGTATATCATATTACTAGCATAACATCATCCAATATACCATGACACATAATCCAGTGGGTAGCATTGCTGCCTTTGACCCACGAGTACAATGACGAAAACTCACCTCACAATCTGTAAAATACCTAAATAGATCATTGCTTAAAATGTTGACTCTACCGATCACCTATACAATAAACATTGACCTAATCTCAACCTATTATTCAAAATAGCCAAAATGCCCCTAAGTCAAATTGGGTCAATTTTTGGTCAACGGTCAAAGTCAACAAGTTAAAGGGTCGATACATGCTGAGTACGCCTTATATACTCAGTCACTGCGCTTGGCGTAGTGAGGCCCTTCCTAGAACACACAACGTACCACAAGATACCCCACCGTACTAGTTCTAAACCCAAAGCTCCTCGTTCAGTCCTTAACGTAGAAAGCCAACTGATCAAACTTCAGATCTTGGAAAAAGGGGACATCTTAATGGATAAATTCTCTGACTTTATCCATTTATATGCATACAAAAGGGTATAAATTCAAACCCTATGTCAAAAAGTCATCAAAGGATCCAAAGCTCATGCATGGCTAAATTAGAGTGACCAAGTTCTCATTTATATGATTCCATAAGCTCAATACTACATAAAACTACACTTCAAGGACCTGGAGTAGCCCATACTCTACTAGAAAAAGACTATGAAACCAAAAATGTATACAAACCCTAGACTAGAAAGATCTTAGCCAATAAAATATCAAATTCCAAGCTTTATACCTTTTGAGAATGCTTGAGGGTGAGATACTTATGGATCTAAGCTGCCTTGAACTTCCAAGCTAGTTTACCACCTTCTTCCTCCTTCATAGACACAAAAATACACACTTTCAAGCTAAAAAACACACACCAAGGGAGTAAGGTTTACGAGGGATGTTTTTGGGAGACAGAGGTTGATGGGGGGAAGGTCTTAAGGGAGTTAATGACATTATATAGGGCTTAAACACTAAAAGCTTAGGGTTGAGCATGGTGGTAGTATGCCCCACATACCTAAGGTGCACCCAACATACCAGGTAATGTCTTCACGTCTGTTTAAATTAGTTACGCCATGCGTAACTCTAGCTTACGCCCAACGTATGGACCAAATTGCTAACATTTTAAAATTTTGGGCCGAAAATGAAAATACTTGGATAACAAGTGTTACAAAGGATTCGACCAGAAAGGTTACCAATTGATGTGCGCAGTACCCCTTGAAAGTTTCAATTATAAACCTAAACAGTCTCTAATTTGCTATAGTTCTCTAAACTATTAATAAACCTCATATCACCACCTTCTCCAAGTACACTGACGTTAACATTGATATAACCACCAAGGGATATCACACAAATAACGTTTAGTTTTGCAAATTCGATTCTCAACTTGTTAGATCTCAAATATTGAATGCAAGAATGGAAGAAGAAACAATGGAGTATGATATGAAATGATTTTCTTGATTAATTTACTTCTCTGAACATAACTTATATACAGAAATGAGAAAGTAACTAACTATAACTAAGGTGACTAACTAATCATAAAAGAATACAATGGAAAAGACTAAAGTGCCCTCTAACTAACTCTAACCATATAAATGGTAACGGTAACATTCTAACCATCTCCCCCATCCCCGCACCAAGCTGGAGGGTGCGGTTGAAGAGATTTGGTTAAAATGCTAGCTTGTTGTAATGAAGTAGAGACATGTGATAAGGAAATTAATCATTCTTTTAGTTTTTCCTGAGTGAAATGGCAAACCAATACTATATGTTTCATGCGTACATGATATATTGAATTTGAAGCAATGTAGATTGCAGTCATATTGTCATACTTTAGAGGTATTGGGATTATATCTTTGAAATCAAAATCATGTAGGAGCCTAGATAGACTATCCAATTCATCACAAACACACCTCATGGAACAATATTTAGTTTCTACTTAAGACAAAGAAATGGTAACTTTTTTCTTGGATTTATATAAGATAGGACTACCTCGAAACAAGATGAAGATACCACTTATTGAAGTTTCTACTTAAGACAAAGAAATGGTAACTTTTTTCTTGGATTTATATAAGATAGGAATACCTCCAAACAAGATGAAGATACCACTTATTGAACGCATGGTTATTAAGTAGACTACCCAATCGGAGTGACAATACACTTTAAGAGAAAACTTGGAGTTACTATTGAACAAAAGAGTTTGGTTAATTGTGCCTTTTGAGTATCATAGAACATACAAAGTTGTATTGTAATGTTATATACTTGAAGATTTGTTGTGTTTGCTTAGGATTTGGATTGTAAATGAAAGATTTGGTTTTGTATATAAGAGAAAAATCATTTTTCCAACAAGTTGTCAATAACTGGATTGATCATTGAGCTTGTCATTGTTTACAAATTTGATGTTAGGTGGCAATGGCGTGGAAACTGGAGTAGCATCAGCCATAGAATACGAAGTTAATAACTTTTGACTTCTGTTGATGTATGGCCATTCTTTGAGCAACTTTATAAAATTATAATCCATGAAAATAATGAATAGTTCCCAAGTCTTTAATACAAAATTGATCATGAAGGAATGACTTTAAAGTTGAAATTTCTTGATGACTGTTGCCAGTTACTAGAATATCGTCAACATACTCAACAACAACAATAATTGAATCCTTTGTCTTTTTAAGAAAAAGAGAATAATCATTCAAAGATGGGACAAAACCTAGAGTTTAAATTACTTGAGATAATTTGGCATCCCATTTCCTAGATTCTTGTTTAAACTCGTATAAAGACTTACGAAGCTTTCAAATATGATTAGAAGTTGCAATGGAATGATCAAGTGGAATCTTCATATAAAATTCTTCATGTAAATTTCCATGAAGCAAAGCATTGTAGACATCGTGTGGGTGTGTGGATGTGTTTGTGTGTGTGCGTATATATATATATATATATATATATATATATATATATATATATATATATGTGTGTGTGTGTGTGTGTATGTGTATGTGTATGCATATATGTGTTGGTGTATATAAACACACACACACATACACACATATACACACATGTACAGGTACATATGTATATAATACATCTAATTTCGATAATATGAATGTATTTAGAGTATAATAAATCTATACAAAATATAATGTGAACAAAAATGATGTTCGAGCCTCAAAAAACGAAACATGATTTTGGGTTGAGGGTATTTTGTTGATAATTAGCGATAGATTACCAACAGATTAGTGATATGTGGAATATTTCGTTAGCAAGTTCCGAAGGATTACAGATGAATTTCCGATTTGTCAATTATATGTTTGTAATGTAACACTAATTAACATCATATTACCCCAAACCAAAACTAAATTTTCATTTTTTTAGGTTCGAACATCATTTTTCCCTCTTTTGAATAATGTTATTATACACGAATTACCTTCATTTCACCAGATTATACATATTCTTTTTTTTGTTTTTGAATGTTGTTTGTTCACTATGTTGAATGAATTTATTATACACAAAATACCTTCATTTCGCAAAATTATTATATGTAGTATATAAATACATACGTGCATTTCCATCGTCTGAAAACATTACTCGATTCATGGTTTAATCTTTACATATGAACAAGTGTATGTATGAGATATTCGTATAGAAGGTTAGGCCATGGAGAAGCACCAAACAATAGTAAATGTTTAAGGGTTGGATCTAGTTTCATATGGTGCTCATAATTCATATATTAAATAACCAAAGAGAAGAAGAAGAGGAGGAGGAAGGCAGGCATTCAAGTGATATGTCTATTAGTCCCTTGCTACCTTATGAAACTAAAGTCAACAACAACTAGCTACCAGTTAGAGTGAATTAGTTGTTAATAACCTGGTTCAACCAGTGCATGGAATGTTTTACAAGGACAGAAATGAAGTCATGTGTTTTATACAGATGAGTGGTATTTTGAAGGCCCCACAACTCACATGTCCAAGTTTAGGGATGAAATTGCTAATGGATTTCATCTATTGCTCTCTTTAAGCTTTCTTTTATAGTCAAATGATCATAAGTAAAGTGAGTGAAGGTGGTAGACGTGCTTTGGGTCCAAGGGGAACAAGAAAAACTCCAATTCTCCTTTCATCTTTCAAGCATGATCCCTTTGGGAATGTATAAAGTGCTTTACTGGACTTCCCCATAATACTAGGAATTTGACTTTCAACAAAAGTCCAAGGTATAATGAGGTGGGAGAGAGAGAGAGAGAGAGAGAGAGAGAGAGAGAGAGTGAGTGAGTGAGAGAGAATGTGTCATGTGATAGGGTGAGATGCATGGAGATAATAGCATGACTGGCACTCTTCCCATGTCTAGTCCAAGCCTAAAAGTGCAAAAACACCATTTAATCGCTAAAATGCCTTAAAAGTTGTTCTCGTTTTGCATGATAAATTCCCGACATCAAATAATTTTTCCGAAGGCGGCGAATCATAGAATTTAATTCAAGTATTCTAAAATCCTGAATGGATAAATTTTTCAAGTCGTAGAACTCCAGAAAATTTTGTTTAAAGTTATGCATTTAATTGGTCTGAAACATCAGATTTTTCGACTATTATAAATATGTTTATAAAAAATATTTCGAGTATGAAAGCAAATAGTAGATTCTAGTCTGAGTGCAAAAATGCTCTCGGAATATCCATCTGAGGTATAGAAGTGCCTATTTGGATTGAAACGGTTTATGTAGTTCAAGTAAAATCAGTGAAGAAAACTCACCTCACAGTCTGTAAAATAGCTAAATAGATCATTGCTTAAAATGTTGACTCTACCGGTCACCTATACAATAAACATTGACCTAATCTCAACCAATTATTCAAAATACCCAAAATGCACCTAAGTCAAATTGGGTCAATTTTTGGTCAACGGTCAAAGTCAAGAAGTCAAAGGGTCGATACAGGCTGACTATGCCTTACAACTCAGAGACTACGCTTGGTGTAGTGAGGCCCTTCCTAGTACGTACAACATACCACAAGATACCCCCAATATACTAGTTCTAAACCCCAAAGCTCCTCGTTAAATCCTTAACGTAGAAAGCCAACTAATCAAACTTCAGATCTTGGACACCTTAATGGATAAATTCTCTGACTTTATCCATTTGTATGCATACAAAAGGGTATAAATTCAAACCCTAGGTCCAAAAGTCTTCCAAGGATCCAAAGCTCATGCATGGCTAATTTAGACTGACCAAACTCTCATTTTTATGATTCCATAAGCTCAATACTACATAAAACTACACTTCAAGGACCTGGAGTAGCCCATACTCTAATAGACAAAGACTATGCATCCAGAAATGTACACAAACCCTAGACTAGAAAGATCTTAGCAAATAAAATATCAAATTCCAAGCTTTATACCTTTTGAGAATGCTTGAGGGTGAGATACTTATGGATCTAAGATGCCTTGAACTTCCAAGCTAGTCTACCACCTTCTTCCTCCTTCATAGACATAGAAATACACACTTTCAAGCTTAAAAACACACACCAAGGGAGTAGGGTTTTCGAGGGATGTTTTTGGCAGACAGAGGTTGATGGGGGGGAAGGTCTTAAGGGAGTTAATGACATTATATAGGGCTCAAAGACTAAAAATTTTGGGTTGAGCACTGCGGCAGTATGCCCCACATACCTAAGGTGCACCCAACACACCAAGTAATGTCTTCACGTCCGTTTAAATTAGTTACGCCATGCGTAACTCTAGCTTACGCCCAACGTATGGACCAAATTGCTAACATTTTAAAATTTTGGGCCAAAAATGAAAATACTTGGATAACAAGTGTTACAAAAGATTCGACCAGAAAGGTTATTAATTGATGTGGGCAGCACCCCTCGAAAGTTTCAATTATAAACCTAAACAGTCTCTAATTTGCTATTGTTTTGTAAACTATCAATAAACCTCATATCACCACCTTCTCCAAGTTCATTGATGTTAACATTGATATAACCACCAAGGGATATCACACGAATAACTTTTAGTTTTGCAAAGTCGATTCTCAACTTGTTAGATCTCGAATTTTGAATGCAAGAATGGAAGAAGAAAAATGGAGTATGATATGAAATGATTTTCTTGATTAATTTACTTCTCTGAACATAACTAATATACAGAAATGAGAAAGTAACTAACTATAACTAAGGTGACTAACTAATTAAAAAAGAATACAATGGAAAAAGCTAAAGTACCCTCTAACTAACTCTAACCATATAAATGGTAACGGTAACAGTCTAACCATCTCCCACATCCCCCCACCAAGCTGGAGGGTGTGGTTGAAGAGATTTGGTTAAAATGCTAGCTTGTTGTAATGAAGTAGAGACATGTGAGAAGGAAATTAATCATTCTTTTAGTTTTTCCTGAGTGAAATGGCAAACCAATACTATATGTTTCATGCGCACATGATATATTGAATTTGAAGCAATGTAGATTCCAGTCATATTGTCATACTTTAGAGGTATTGGGATTATATCTTTGAAATCAAAATCATGGGATTATATCCAATTCATCACCAACACACCTCATGGAACAATATTCAGTTTCTACTTAAGACAAAGAAATGGTAACTTGTTTCTTGGATTTATATAAGATATGACTACCTCGAAACAAGATGAAGATACCACTTATTGAACGCATGGTTATTAAGCACACTACCCAATCGGAGTGATAATACACTTCAAGAGAAAACTTGGAGTTACTATTGAACAAAACATTTTGGTTAATTGTGCCTTTTGAGTATCATAGAACATACAAAGTTGTATTGTAATGTTATATACTTGGAGATTGGTTATGTTTGCTTAGGATTTGGATTGTAAATGAAAGATTTTGGTTTTGTATATAAATGAAAAATCATTTTTCCAACAAGTAGTCAATAACTGGATTGATCATTGAGCTTGTCATTATTTACAAATTTGATGTTAGGTGGCAATGGCGTGGAAACTGGATTAGTATCAGCCATAGAATACGAAGTAAATAACTTTTGACTTTTGTTGATGTATGGCCATTCTTTGAGCAACTTTATAAAATAATAATCCATGAAAATAATGAATAGTCCCCAAGTCTTTAATACAAAATTGATCATGAAGGAATGACTTTAAAGTTGAAATTTCTTGATGATTGTTGCCAGTTACTAGAATATCGTCAACATACTCAACAACAACAATAATTGAATCATTTGTCTTTTTAAGAAAAAGAGAATAGTCATTCAAAGATGGGACAAAACCTAGAGTCTAAATTACTTGAGATAATTTGGCATCCCATTTCCTAGATTCTTGTTTAAACCCGTATAAAGACTTACGAAACTTGCAAATATGATTAGAAGCTGCAATGGAATGATCAAGTGGCATCTTCATATAAAATTCTTCATGTAAATCTCCATGAAGCAAAGCATTGTAGACATCGTGTGGGTGTGTGGATGTGTGTGTGTGTGAGTGTATATATATATATATATATATATATATATATATATATATATATATATGTGTGTGTGTGTGTGTGTGTTTGTGTGTGTGTATGTCTACGCATATATGTGTTGGTGTACATAAACACACACACATACACACATGTATAAGTACATATGTATATAATACACATAATTTCGATAATATGAATGTATTTAGAGTATAATAAAGCTATACACAGTATAATGTGAACAAAAATGATGTTCGAGCCTCAAAAAACGAAACATAATTTTGGGTTGAGGGTATTTTGTTGATAATTTGCGACAGATTACCAACGGATTAGTGATATGTGGAATATTTCGTTAGCAAGTTCCGAAGGATTACATATGAATGTCCGATTTGTCAATTATATGTTTGTAATATAACACTAATTAACATCATATTACCCAAACCAAAATTAATTTTTCATTTTTTTAGGTTCGAACATCATTTTTCCCTCTTTTGAATAATGTTATTATACACGAATTACCTTCATTTCACCATATTATACATATTCTTTTTTTGTTTTGAGTGTTGTTTTCTCACTATTTTGAATGAATTTATTATACACAAAATACCTTCATTTCACCAAATTATTATATGTATTATATAAATACATACGTGCATTTCCACCGTCAGAAAACATTCCTCGATTCATGGTTTAATCTTTATATATGAACAATTGTATGTATGAGATATTCGTATAAAAGGTTAGGCCATGGAGTAGCACCGAACAATAGTAAATGTTTAAGGGTTGGATCTAGTTTCATATGGTGCTCATAATTCATATATTAAAGAACCAAAGAGAAGAAGTAGAAGAAGAGGAGGAAAGCAAGCATTCAAGTTATATGTCTATTAGTCCCTTGTTGCCTTATGAAACTAAAGTCAACAGCAACAGGCTACCAGTTAGAGTGAATTAGTTGTTAATAACCTGGTTCAACCAGTGCAAGGAATGTTTTAGACGGACAGAAATGAAGTCATGTGTTTTATAAGGATGAGTAATATTTCGAAGGACCCACAACTCACATGTCCAAGTTTAGGGATGAAATTGCTAATGGATTTCATCAACTGCTCTCTTTAAAGATGGAAAAAGAAGATATGATCTCAAGAAAAGGGAATTCATAGTTTTGAAGTAGGAGATTATCAATGAGGAAGTAAAGGTTAGAGCGTGTAAGGATTTTCTTTTGTCACGTACCAAATTTTCCAAAAAAAATGCAATTTTTTTAAAACATAAGTAAAACATTCGTTTTCCATAAATAAAGAAATACCAAAAGAAATTTAACACCATAAAACCAAGTTATAAAAACAGTGTTTCATAATAATCTCAAAATAACAGAAGTCTCAATAATAAAATCAACATAGATGTGAATGTAGCAAAGTCACGCTACGCTCTTCTTACAATTAGCATAACTACCTTATAAATATTTGATAAACAACTGTAAATATAAAGAATAGTAAACTTGCCAAAATACAACATACTACAATACACATACATATACAATGCATACAAACACTTTCATTTAATATGAATAAGTGAAACACAAGAACGTATCCTTCAAGGAACAGATAGATGAATCATCCAAAAGTAAATCAAAGGTCAAGTCTTAGAGTATTAAAAAAAATCAAAATGGTCAAAAAGTCATCGGTCAATGATCAACACGCCACGACCCAACTCCTAGTCGCATCGCGGACACTAGGCGACAAAACAATCGCGAAGCCCATTCAACTTATGTGTCGTGACCCATCCTTGGCCACATCATGATTCTCAGTCACATTCCAACCCTTTGCATTAAGCACTTAATCCTTTAAGACTAAGGCTCCAACTTTCTAGAACACAACTAAATATGGTATTAGTGGATAAAGTTCCCAACTATATCCATTTTCATGTCCAAACACCACCAACTATAAAACTAGGTCAAAATGGGACAAAAAAATGCCACAATCTTCTTGCTTGGATCATAAGGAAGGATAAATATGCACTCTGATAACCTTAAAATGTTCATAAATTTTTAGCAATCAACCTTTATGACATGTAGTTTCCAAATCTGAATGAGACAAGACACAAAGGGATCAAATGAAGCTAAAAACTTAGATTTAGCATGCATGAACCGTAACGTTTGGAACTTGAAGACTTACAGAGCTTGAGAAGGGTCACTAAAAGGTATAAACTTCAGGGATATGTTGTACTTGACAACAGTTGTTTCCTTCTTCACCAAGAAACACATAACAAGCTCAAGAACACATGGAGGTGAAGGTATGAGGCTAGGGTTTCGCTCGGAGGATGGATGTTGAGAATAAGAGAGAAGCCTAGATGTTACATGTGACATCCGTCAAAACAAGGGTTAATACCCAACTTGAAACTCATGACATTCATGTTTAAACATAACAAATTCTAGATGTTATATTAGAATTAAGTTGCGACATAATTGATACCTCGAAACAATTAGTTGGGACTTAGTTTACGTTGAACCTTCACATGGATATGTGAATACATCAATGAGGTTATAAAGTGCCAAATTTCAATCTTAAAACTAAACACAAAACCATGTTTGCTAGATCAAAGTTCCAAGATAAGTTACATACCCTAACTATCCAATTGGAACTTATGAAGTTCTTAACTAGCTTAAGTATTTAACAAACTAAAATTAATTAAATTATAATATGATTTAATTACAAGTTGGAAATGTTGTCCACGCATCATAATTCGAATTATGAATAAAAAATATAAGATCCAAGGATTGTCTAATCCTACATTCATATATTATGGAACCTTGTTTCATTTATGTTAAATATAAATTTGATTCTTATAAAATTCAAGAAATAATCTAATTTATTTATAAAATAATGAATTAACATCCAAGTTGTATGAACATGTTTGATGAGGCAAAACATTTGTACAAATTCCAAGAAATAAACTCTTTAAGTTTATGAAAAGTACCAAAATTTTTATAAAAGTAAGCACAATCTTTATGAAAATTTAAGAGGCCTTCATTTATGAAAATCCATAGCATTCAAGAGCCTAATAAATCCTCTCTTCTCCTCCAAAATTCAGCCATACGCAACCCTTATACTCTCTCTCTCTCTCTCTCTCTCTCTCATTATACCTTGCTCCCTTGCTGCAAAATCTCGAGGTCATATTTTGAAACATCTGAAAAAACGGTCCAAAATTTTCATTTTTAAATCATTAATAAAACCATAGTTATCCAAAACACGTGTCATTATATCTCAAACAACATATCAATGTATCTCAAAATATCAAAGTAAAACATCCAGGCTAAACATAAGTGGTATGTGTAGTGCAGTCATCCCGAGCTCTTCCCTTACTTCTGGAAGTACCTGAAACCAAAACTGAAAATTATAAGCACGAAGCTTAGTGAGACTCCCCAAACTACCACATACCATACACATATCACATAATCATATCATGGGCCCCATTCCTGCTACATCGGGCTATGCCCGGCATCGGCCTGCTCCGGCATTGGGTCCCGCCTGACATCGTATCGAAATCCGGTATACATATAAAAATATAAACAATGCATATAACATAAATACATAACATAAACATAGCTTGGGCCTAGCCCACTACATTGGGCTCCACCTGGTATCAAATCAAAGTCTGGCATCGGTCACCGCCTGGCATCAAGCCCCGCTTGGCATCAGACTGAAATCTGGCACCGGGCCCTGCCCGACATCGAGCATAGCTCGACATACATATGATCATATCAAATCATACACATAAACATAATCATATAACATTAGCATATAAACATTCCTCGGGCCCCGCCCGGCATCAAACCGAGGTCCAGAAACATACAAACATTCCTAGGGTACCGCCCCAACATCAGACCGAAGTCCATAAACATACAAATACAAACACATGCAAGAATCACAAAGATATCAAGCATACAATAATTCCTCAGGACCACCCCAACATCGAATCGAGATCTGGAAACATATAATATACATCGGGTCCCGCCCGACATCGGACCGTAGCTCGAAACTACTAACATCTAAACGGGTCAGTATTGGTGCCTTAGACCCGTTCCTACAGGAGAAACTCACCTTAAATGTCGGGTGAAATAGTTGAACGTCTCTGCTCCTGCAACCGACTCTACTCACGCCCTATACATAACAAACTCTTAGATACCGTCTCATACTCAAAACCCCTTTATGGGTCAACCTTGGTCAAAGTCATAGTCTAGTCAAAGTCACGAACAGTCCAAGTCAAAGTCAACATCAAACCCCAGCTGACTCAACTTGTTGACTTATCTCCTAACTTGTCGATTTCCCTTGCTACTCAGAATCATGCTAAACCGAGTCAACTCGTCGGATCTTTCCTCGGACTCGTCGAGTTCTGTCCTTTACAGAATTGGGGCAAACCGATCCAACTCGTCAAGTTCCTCTGTCTGTTGCTTCATCTTAACGGATTAAGCCCCTATTCTTCAGATCTAAGCCCCAAACTTCACACATATTCTGAAAACGTCCTTTTAAGGGGAAAGTTTCCAACTTTTCCAGTTAATACCCTCATATAGTGGTTTTACCTTAAGCCCTAACTCCTTAGGACCTAGATCTTGGTCCATAAGCCACCAATACTTCAAACTAAGGCATATTCACTGAGATCTACACTCTAAGCACTGCAATAGCACATAAAACTCCTAACTTTCCTCTCATGCATGGCCTTTTAGAGCTTAAAAGACCACAATGACCACTTATAGCTTGTATGGGGATTTATTGGCCATAAGTTTTGCACCTTTATGCCATGAAAGCCCTTAATGACTCTAGATCTAGAATGATGCATACTTGAGACGTCCATTTCCCAAAGATCAAGTTTCTTGGACTAAAATCTCACTAGGAAAGGAAATAAAGAGATCTAAGTGTATATTGAGCAAGGTTGAAACTTGCTTACCAGAAAATGATGAGAAATGCAAGAGATTTCTGGATCTACTAGCCTCTTCTTGTATCCCCAATATTCTCCTTCTTTAACTAGCATCAAAACACACAAGTTTCACTCACAAATGGCTCTTAAAGTCAAACAAGGCACTAGGGTTTCGTGGATTAGGTTTTGGGACTTGGAGGCTTGAAATTAGGCTGGGAGGTGGGGGTTAAGGTGCTTAAATAGGTGCAAAACCCCGAGATTAGGGTTTCACTCTGGCAGTCCTACTCGCCAGGTTGGGGATCTCAACTCGTCGAGTAGACTACATAAAACTCGCGCCTCTTCTGATCTCTACTCGATGAGTTTGGGGCTCCCAACTCGTCGGGTTTCTCTGTTAAAATGAATAAATTTCAATTTAAATACATTCTAGGAACCCGGTGTTACATATTTTCCATGTCACAGTGAGAGAGAAAGTACAAGATTAGAAGGAATATATGTGGGGGAGATTTATCCATTCTGTTTTTCACAAGTTTATTTACATTTTTGGAGTTTGGTGACTGATACTAGTGGAGTACAACCCCAAAGAGATGATGAGAGAAATAGCATATCTAGAGAGATAGAATCTTACCTTCTCTCTTTCTTCTCTCTAAAAATACCACACTCTCTCTTTAGAATTCAACCCTACTTAAACATGATTTTTAGTCATACTTTGGGTGTTCTTGAAGCTTCATATCAAAGGGTAAGTTATTATCATTCATCTACTGAAGATCCATAACAAATTTTACAAGTTCAAGTCATTCTCTCACTCTATTTTTGATTTCTAAGGCATGTTCCGGCAATGAATCTTTGTATGATCTATATGTTTGTAGATCACCACCAAAAACATATTTTGTGCTCTGCAAATGGTGATGATCGATGATTGTTGGGTCAAAATTATGGTTTATACTTTGCTTTTCTAGAAAAATGTATTTTTTGTGTCTTGGACCGTAAAGAGCTTCGTGTTTACGGTCGTATACGTGTTTACGGTTGTGTTTACGATCGTGAACAGGTTTATAGCCGTAAACCCATTCACGGCCCATGTCTACTATATATAGGGTGAGGAGTGCATAATTGTAGTACGGACAAGGAGCTTAAGTGTGTGTATTCTAAGGTGTATTCTAGAGAGAGTAACAAGAGAGAAGAGCTAGTGTGTGAACTATATGTATGGAGCATCATTCTATTCATTGAATACATCATAGATTCAAGTTATTCTTCTTCTCCTTCTCTTCTATTTTGATTTGGAATCATCCGTTTCATTGGGATTCCGCACCATCAAATGGATCTGATTGATACACAAGCAGATTGGCGACTTACAATTGGTATCATAGCTTGGTTTGTATCAATCAGTTTTGTCAGATCTGGAGCTTATTTGATCTTATTTTTGAAAGATTTCTGCATTTTTTGATAGATCTTGGCGAAATAAGGGGGGTTTGTTCTTCGCATTTTTCATAAAAACAAGTTCTGGAGTTTTCGAGCAAAAAGGGTGAAAAACGTCGTTTTTCTTCGAATCTGAAGCAGGGTTTACGGCCCTGGAGTTTACGGTTCGAGGTTTACGGTCCGAGGTTTACGGCCTCGGAGTTTACGGTCTGAGGTTTACGGTCAGCATCGCACATGTACGGTTCGAAGTTCAAGGCCAGCAGCAGCATCGCACGTGTACGATCGACGTTTGCGGTCCTCGCCTCGGATTCGTGGTCAGCCTCACATAGTGTCTGAAGTTCGCACCTCGTCCTCGCTTCGCATCATTGTTGTCCTCACATCCCAACATCTTTGCAGCGTGCTACCATTAAAAAAGCAATCGATTTTGGAGGTGCTTGGGATCGAACCCGGGTCTCCTCCCAACTCAGCCACATGCCTTAGCAACTCCTCTAGCATCCCTAGTGTTCCAATTCTCCCGCATTTAATTCATAAAGAATCACTTTCGCATCTAGTTTCGCAAATTTCACACTTTTAGCCCAAAATTCAAATTTCTTTTAATTTTAAATTCTATTTTCTTCCAAAATTTTAGCTTTTATTTTTTAAATTTCTACATTGATTTTTTACTTAAAATTTTGACTTTGACTTCTCAAGTTTGACCTTTGATTTTAAAGTTTGACTTTATCGTTTAACTTTCAAAATTTCAAATTTAGATTTTCGGTTTAATTTTTAAGTTTGACTTTTTAAATTTGACTTTTAAGGTTGACTTTTGAGTTTTTAGTCAAAGAGCATATTTTAAAAAAAAAAACTGAGTTCGTCATCCATTCCGGTAAATGAAATTTCATTTACTCCATCTTGTGAAGATACGATTAAATTTCTTCGCAAACAAATTGATTTGCTAAAAAGGGAAAATGAGGACCTAAAATACGAAGGATATCAACTAAATTAATGTCAAAAACCTTTAAAAGCACAATTAGAAGCCAAAATCAAGGATTTCCGAAAGCTTCAAGAAGATTACAGCAACAAGTGTGAAAATTCTGATCACATTAAAAGCAAACTTGTTACTATAACTGAAGAACTTGACACTTTGAAAATTAAGTGTGGAAAAATAGATGTTAGTTTAAAAAATTATACCGAATCAAGTAAGACATTCGAGTCCTTAGTAGAAAAACAATAGAGTTGTAAAGATAATCAAACCAAGGGTTTAGGGTATCACAGTGTGCCACCTCCTTTTAATGACAACTATAACCCACCGCTTGAGACCAATGAGGAAGAAATGCCTGCTCAGTATGGCCAAACCCCTGCTCCAACTTCAGTTAAGACTGAACAATCATGGCCTACTAAGGTTATTAAGGTGAATGTTTCTGATGCTTCTACTTCATGTGCAGGCAAACTAGTAGAGGATGAGAACAAGGAGAACTCTACTAAACAAACAAACATCTCCTTGAACTCTGAATTTGTTGCTTCAAACTCAGCTGATTCTAATCAACCTGTTGTTGAGAAATACAGGCCACCAAAACAAGCGAAAAAGAGTGTTTGCTGTAATTGTGCTTGTAGGAACAACAAGAGACAAGGCAAGGAAACACCACCAGTGGCAGGAAGAAACAACTTCCCAGTGAAGAAAAAGACATGTTTTCACTGTAGAACACCTGGACACATTGCCAGAAATTGTCCTAATCGAGCATACGTTCCCTACTATGCACAAGGCTGGCGAAACGCGCAAAGTGGGAGATTCTACAAAAGAAATCATTCGAGATCACAATTGCACAATGGCGACTGGAATGCTAATAAGGGCAAGAGTTCAAATCCCAAGTCCAAGAAATCAAATCCCAAGGTCAAGAAGGGAATGTCGGCCAAGAAGCCAAATCCAAGAGATGCTCCCGTGAAGCCAAAATCAAAGTCATCTCAACGGCCAGCTTCAAGTTCAAAATCAAGTGCCGAGGCACCCATCCGCTCGAAAAAGAAATGGGTTAAACCCAACTATAGATGGGTACCAAAGGTTCAATCTCCCAAATCTTCTAATGATTCTAATATTTCTACATATTTTGTTTGTGATAAGCAGGATATGTCATGGGAGAGAGTACCTTGCAAAGTTGACAAAGGTCAACCCATTTTCAAAATGGACTGGGTTCCAAAGACCAACTGATCCCACTTTGTGTCGGAGCAGCTATGGAGGAATATCATCAGACTTCGGTTTGTTGGTAGTGGCTGTTCCAGGCACTTGATAGGGGACATCTCTCAACTGTGCAACACTCAAAACTTTGTTTGAGAGTATGTGTCCTTTGCGGGAAATGAAGAAACAAAGGGATCACTCATAAGGTTTGTGCTTAACGATGTGAAGAATTTTCGGATCTGTTCTGAGATTATGTGTGTTGTTCTTAGACCTTCTTGATGAAAATTCAATCGGTGACTTATGGTTTGAGTTTTCTTCTCGATACTCCTGAGTTTATCTTACATTGATTCATTTCAAAGACAAATTTCTTTAATTTTCTTATAGTTTTTCGTTAGTAGGCATTATTTGGGAAGTGATATCAAGAAAGTGATAATGGGCAGTCTAAAACCAGTGTAAGGGACTGAATCTGAATTGTCTAGACTCTATGTTCAATGTGCTGGTAGGCACGAAGGGTTTCACATTGTGGATTTGGATAGGATTTTTTGGACTGACTATAGACGCTCGGGTAGATAGAGTAGTGAGATAAACACGGGAACCTACAGGATACATTAAATTAATACGCATCTAGAACTGTGGCTTAACTTTTCCTTGATGTATGGACTTATGTCCTTAATTTTGGTTCTGATAGGGGACTGGGGGGGTCTGTTAAAGTAGGTATGTATAAACTATTTTCTTGTTTTCTATCTTTCAATCATATGTTGCTTCCTCTGCGTGATTGGAAGAGATCTGACCTGGAATGCAACATATGCAACTCTATTTCTACGCGCCTGCTTATCTATGAAATTCTTTCTATCTGTTAGTCATGTGTTGTCTCCTCTGTGTGATCGAAACATATCTGACTTGGAACACAGCATATGCAAGATTCTACCTCTCAATCCTTCTATCTTTGTTAGTCATATGTTGTCCCCTCTACGTGATTGAAAGAGATCTGACCTGGGACACAACATATGCATCTATCTCTAAATCTAACTTCCTCCTTAATAATTGTTTACTCACCTAAAGTAAGGAGTCCTTAGGAAGTTCTTGATAACCAGGGTATATCGGGAAGTGGGGAACACGTTCTAGTGCAACTAAAATTGAACCATTTAGAGGTTGTCTGTAGATCTCGCTGGTTAATTTAATTAGACAACAATACCCGTGGTCGTCGTCAGCTAAATGGTTTATTTAGAAAAGTTTGTCGATATCCTTCTTGTTTAAGTGGACAACAATTACAGCAATTGACCAGATCTATTCATGAAGGTGAAGGTACTGATAAACAAAGTTAAGACTGTCTCACAACTTTGATCCCAAATATTTTTTGTTTTTGTTAAATTTGTTCATAGTTTTCCTCTATGGACAAATTTGGGGGGATAATTAATTAAAAAAAGTCTTAAACTTAGCTTATGTCACTAATAATCTGTCCAAATTGTCAACATCATTTGTGTTTTAGTAGACCATAATATCAGTGATTGACCGATCTAGACATGCAGGCATGTACTGATAAACGATATTGGATTACCTGACAACTTTGATCCCAAAATAGTCTTAAATTTAGCTTCTATTTTTGTTTTCATTAAATTTGTTCATAGTTTTCCTCTATGCACAAATTTAGGGGGAGAATTAAAAAAATTCAAAAATCAAACAAAAATCAGAAAATTAAAAATCCAAACAAAAATCAGAAAATTGAAAATCCAAAAATTAGTGTTATTTCTGTTTTTATTTTTTTATCTGTTCAGAAAAATCCAAAAAATCCAAAAATATTTTTGTTTCTGTTTTATTTTTTCAGAAAATATAAAAAAATATTGTGTGCTAAGTTTTCTTTTAGTATTGTTTTGTCTTGAAAAGTGAATTTAGATGTAGATGAGACTCATGGAGACTGTATCAAGATTTTCTGAGCCAAGGATTCATCCGTAAGCATCGAAGAATTCTCATTCGAATGAGCAAGAAATGAAGATTATTCTTTCAACATTCAATCTTTCAACCCCAGAAGAAAGGTGAAGCTATAGTTGAAGTTTATGTGACAGATTGCATTGAAGCCTCCTCAATCAATTTGTTGTTATCTTTGTACCTACTGATGTGATCCAGAAGATTCGTTCTCTCAGTTCTCTTTGAAGATTCTCAAGCTGAAAGCGCCATCTTTCAAGAATCTCTACAAGAAGCCTCCTCGCCCAATGTCCGTTCAATGTCAAATTCTGCAGAAATCCCAACTGCTCAAGATGAAGTCGTTTATTGAAGATTCATATGTTCATCTTGATGCTATGAAGTAATTTGAAGATTAATGCTAAAGCCAAGCTCCCAATGAAGATTAACAAGAAAAGTCAGCTACTTTTTAGGGGGAGTTTGTTGGGTCAATTAGAAAACAAAGCTATAAACCGCGGGGGAGATTGTTGGGTCAAAATTATGGTTTATACTTTGCTTTTCTAGAAAAATGTATGTTTTGTGTCTTGGACCATAAACAGCTTGGTGTTTATGGTCGTATACGTGTTTACGGTCGTGAACAGGTTTACGGCCGTAAACCCATTCACAACCCATGTCTACTATACATAGGGTGAGGAGTGCATAATTGTAGTACGGACAAGGAGCTTAAGTGTGTATTCTAAGGTGTATTCTAGAGAGAGAAACAAGAGAGAAGAGATAGTGTGTGAACTATGTGTATAGAGCATCAATCTATTCATTGAATACATCATAGATTCAAGTTATTCTTCTTCTCCTTCTCTTCTATTTTGATCTGGCATCATCCGTTTGATTGGGATTCCACACCATCAAACGGATCTGATTGATACACAAGCAGATTGGGGACTTATAATGATCAAACCAAATCCAAGAGAAAAGGTGAACACATGCAAGACTAATCTAGCACTGAAAATCGATTTTCCTAAAATTTGTTCTCATTTAACTTGCATGTAAGTTCTAATGGTTAGAAACAAGTTTTTCTGAAAAATATTTTCAATATAATTTTGTTTATCTCAGTTCTCAAACCAAACAAAAGAAATTGACTTCATTTAATAAAATTGGATTGTGAACGATGTTTCCATGAGTTCTACATTTTAGCATGCTGGCAGATTTCAACCTCCGACGTTGAACAACCATATCTCACTCATTTCTTAAACGAATTTTGTGATTTTTCTTTTAGAATCTAGTCTTTTAAGTTAGCTTTAAAACGCAAGTGTTTAACTAAAAACATTAAGATTTCGACCTTCAAACATTTTTTACAAATGTTGTGACAACCCGATATTTCAACCATTTGTAATGACCTAAAAAGTCAACTATTGTAACCACTTTTGAGTTAATGAAATTAACTTTGATAATAAAATGTCCAAAAAGTTTCTATTTAAATTCCTACTATGTTTAATGTCATTAAACCGTTATCGTACGTAAAAAGAATGCCCAAATCCGGCTTCGTATATTGAAGTTATGATTTTTCCAAGTTCGGCATAGCGACAGACAACTAAAAACTCGAATCGGAGATCGAGCGACTTTTGGCCGGAATGACCTAAACGAGAATCGAAGGTCTCGACAATGGTAATTCAGCGGTAAAAAGTCTGGCAAAAACCGACGTCAGATAAAGAAGTTATGAATTTCTAAAGAAATTCCTTAAACACGACATTTTAAAAATAAATAATAAAAATAATTTAGAAATTTGCCGACAGAGTCTAAACGAAAGTTGTAGAGCGTAGTCTCACCTACGCGTGGATATAAAGACCATCGAAAACGGAATTCGTATGAAGAAGATATGAATTTTAGAAGTTTATTAATTAAATTAAATATAAATTTAATTATAAACTCTTGGTAATATCCGAAGAGGAGTCAGCAGATAGGGCCGAAGTACGCCCTGCGTACCCTCGTACGCCTCGCTTACTCAAAGCCAAGGCCTCGGATCGTCCACGTCCCGGTCTATGCGAAACTAGCCTTGTCCCATCCGAAGTCTAAGGCAGTCGAGGACTCGGTCATGCATGACGTACGCGTACGCCCCGCGTACCGAGGCAGTTCTAGCCCCTATAAAAGGGATGCGAGGGTTCCGAAGAAAGGGCTCCATTTCTCTCTTTTCTTTTGCGTTCTTGCCTCGTTTTCCGTGCCCGTTCTAACCCGAAGCCCCGGTCATTTTGCTCAAGTCCCGAAGGTCGTTTTTACTCCCGAGAATCCCGAGAAAAATCCATTTCTCAAGACCAAATTCTGCCCGGTTTCCATCTCGCTTTCTTCAAACTTTCAAGTGAGTTCATACCCCTTAATTAACCCTTTTAAATATTCTAAATGCTTTTATATGCTTTCAAGGGGGGGAATACAAGTAAAACACACGATTATTATTGGGTGTTACATATAAAGTTTTATTATACACTTTTATTAAATAGAATCATATGTGATTTATAAACTTTATAAGGAACTCTCGTATATAAAATATATTACAATGGCATTCTATCTTTCGAAATATAAATTGTTGTAATGCATGTATAAACTAAACATTTTTCTTAGATTATATGTATACGTGTCTATCTTAGGCTCTACAAAAATCTATACTTTCATAACAAGTGATTCCTTTTCTAGATATTTCTAAAAAAACGAGACACACTTTTAGAAAGCTATAGTAGGTATAGTTTTACAAGGATATTGCTAACTTATACATACTAGAAACACGATTTTCAAGAAGTCACTTTCATATACAAGAACAAACGAACATTTTTAACATGTAAATATGTTTTTATACCACGGTTTGTGAGACATTAACATCACGTACGTTCGAGTACACATTTCAAGTCCTGTATTATATACCAGAATCCCTTGGAGGGGGAGCATGGTGTTTGTGTATAGATCTATACGGGCTTGACAACCCGCGCCTTGACTGTTAGCTACAGTCCACCATTTGGGGTGACAAACGTCATAACATTCCAACGCCTGAAGAACGTTGTGTATAGGCATTCCGATTCAATAGTATGGTTATAAAACTCACATGGGGTATTAAAAATACATTGATTTACAAGGTTTTCAAACATATTGGTTATCTTACACTTACATACATTTTAGAAACAAACATTGGTCTTGAGAAAAGGCTACTTTTATACTAGTAGAAAATATAGGATTTTCTAGAAACAAACAAACAAGGACAAAACATTTCATTTCATACAAACCTTTGCCATTTAATACTTATGAAACTCACCAGCTTAAATGTTGATCAACTCTTTCAAAATTACTTGTATGTCCTAGGGATTCAGTAATTTCAGGTATCAATATGCTTTTGAAGAAGGGATGCTGCGGCGCCAGTTTAATCTCATATTTTGACATCATATTGTAATTGGTTTTGAACATGTAACTTTTGACAAATGTAAACTTTCAATTATATATATGATGGTTGTGTTACTTTCTTTACTATGTATTCATTTGTTACGTTACCACATGAAGTCATCCGCCCCCGAACGTTTCCGCCGTTCAGGTTTGGGGGTGTGACAGATTGGTATCAGAGCAATGTTTATAGTGAACTAAGTATATCGAACCACATAAGATATACAAACTATAAATGCTTAAGGGACTAATACTCTCTAACAAAACATTTTTCTTTTGTTTTTACGCTTAAGCAGCGTTACGTTTAACTTATATTGTTTGTTCATTTAAGTACAAATACATGCATACAACAAATTATTTTCATGATTTTAACTATACAACAAGTATTTAGACAAGTTGACACTACGATTAAAACTTGATATATATAATCAGATTTGGAACAAATATAGCGTGATCAACTATATTTGCCCGAGATCGGACGAATATATATCGAGGAATGCTCGTAGTAAGCAACAAGTCAAAAATTACCAAACCGTCACAAGAATCAAACACAAGAATTTAAATACTATAGGAGTATTTGCTACATAAACTAGTTTAACTTACATGTTTTGCATGTTTCAACTTTATTCAATTCTTATAACCCTATTTCTCGTACAGTCAAATGGCTGGATTTCACCACCCTGGCGACCCCTACTTTCCCAACCAAGGCAACGGAGGATGGGTTGAAGATGATCCCTAAGAGGATGAGGAACCCATAGAAGTGGATGATGACTCCGGTACCGACTCAGAGCCGGAAGTGATCAACCCACCACCCGTACAACCTTCCGTCTTCGTAAGGAACTTTCAAGGACCGACTCCCGTCTGGGGAAGTCACCTCCACCATTGGAGCCAACAACAAAACCTACGCCCTCCCTACGGCATGTGTCGGGACTTCTACGATGTCCGCGGCGGAGGTTCGGCTGATCGGGCACTCCCAGTAATGGTGGGCAAGCTAGCCAATCAATCCTATCAATCCGCAGTTCAAGCTAGCCAGCTTCGGGATGCCAACGTGGAAGTACAGGTTCACACTTCCGACATCCGTAGGCTGGACAAAATGCAAGACAATGCTCAACTCCAAACCGAGGCATTCCAAGCGCAAATGATTGCAGCCCTCACCGAATTGAAGGAACAACAAGCCGCTTTTGATAGGCGTCTAATGGAGTCAAAGCAATCGGATGCAGAGTCAAGCTCCAAGCGCAACCTACGTCACAAGTAGTGCTTGCAAAAATCTCAAATTTTGTTATAAGTTAGGACCTCGGCAAAAAGTCTTTAAATTTCTCAAACTTTGTAACCGGAGACCCTTATAGGGGTCAAATTTTCGTGATCATTGTATCAACTATTATATTAATATAAGTGGCACTATTATTACTACATTGAGTATCTCATTAAATCCTTGAAAAGTCATCAAGAAACCAAATGCTTGATTCATATTTTCAGTCTTACAAATGACTTTTATTCTGCTATTTTAAGACTCGTACTATCATCTGTTGTCAAACTATAGCAATTTGGTTCATAAGACACATTCAGTTTCTATACTAAGTAATTCTTATCGTTATCTTTTCAACCTTTAGTTGAAGGATGCCTCCGCGTAGGAACCCAAGGCGAAACAACGGTGGGGAAGCACCTATATCACCAACACCACCTCCACCACCTCAATTTGATGTTGTCATGTTCCAAGCAGCAGTCACCGTAGCGGTAGCAGCTGCCATGTCACAGATCAATAACTCGAGTACTACTGGCTCGGGAACTGGCACACACCTATCCAACCATGGCGAGAGTCGTGGGCAACCCCGAGAATGCACCTATAAGGACTTTACTAATGCCAAACCCCGGATGTTTTATGGAACTGGTGGTGTGATAGCTCTGAGGCAGTGGATTGAAAGGACAAAATCAGTCTTTGAAATCTGCTCCTGTCCCGAGCACAGCAAAGTCAATTTTGCAACTTTCGCCCTTATTGATAGAGCTTTAACTTGGTGGAATGGCCACGTTAAGGTACTTACCCTAATAGTGGCAAACTCCATAAGCTGGGAAAGCTTAAAAGTCATGCTGATGAGAGAATATTGTCCACAAGGAGAGATTCAAAAACTCGAGCACGAACTCTGGACTCTTGGAATGGTTGGTAACGACATCGCGACTTATACCAACCGGTTCTGCGATCTGGCAATCCTTTGCCCAGATATGACTACTCCTGAGAGCAAGAAAATAGAGAGATACATTTGGGGACTGTCGCCCCAAATTAGGTCAAGCGTGTTAGCTTCAAAACCTGACACTTTTAAAAGTGCCAAGGAACTGGCACAATCTTTTGTTGATTATGGAGGTCATCAGAACTCAACGGTTGCTACACCAGAACCACAAAAGGGAAACAACAACAACAACAACAACAACAACAATAACAAGAAGTGGGTATGGAATAAAGGGAAGGGTGGGTCTTCCCAAGAATTCGCGAAGAAACAACTGGTTTCAGTGAATGCTGCCACTGTACCTACTACAGTCCCTACAAATCCCTACCTAACAAAGACCTATGGGGGTAATCTTCCAAAGTGCACCAAATGCACTTACCACCATCATGGACCTTGTCGAGAAATGCAGTGCTCCAACTGCAACAGAAAGGGACACACTGTCCGTTTCTGCAAGGATCCCGCAAAGCCGATCACTCAAGTTCCCAGCGCGGGTATAGGCCAAACTTGCTACGGTTGTGGCGAGGTGGGCCACTACAGGAGGAACTGCCCAAAGGCAGCAAATACCGGCGGGGTGGGACGAGTTTTGGCGATAGGCCACGATGAAGCTGTAGCTGATCCGACTGTAGTTGCTGGTACGTTCCTTCTAGATAGTTCATATGCATGCATATTATTCGATAGTGGAGCGGAGAGAAGCTTCGTGAGTCAAAACTTTATTCACTTACTTAAACCTAAACCTAGCAAGTTAGAAAAATCATTCACTGTAGAGATGGCCAATGGAAAAACCGAAAACACTAATTGCATATACATGGACTATACGTTAACTTTAGACGGTCATTCTTTCCTAATCAATCTCATGCCGGTCCAAATTAAAAGTTTCGACGTCATAGTCGGCATGGATTGGTTGAGTCTTCTTCGCGCTGACATCATGTGCTTTGAGAAAGCAGTTCGTCTTAATCTCCCTAACAACGAAACATTAGTGATTTACGGCGACAAATCAAGTACAAACCTTCGCATCATTTCGTGCATCCAAGCTCGAAAGTGTTTACGGAAGGATTGTCGAGCATTCCTAGCGCACATCGTCGATACAAGTCAGGAACTGAAGGACATCAAGAACATTCCAGAAGTACGCGACTTTCCCGATATCTTTCCAGAGGAACTATCGGGATTACCACCACAACGCCAAGTCAAGTTCAGAATCGACTTAGTTCCAGGGGCTACCCCAGTAGCGAAATCGCCTTATCGTCTCGCACCAGCAGAGATGCAAGAACTTTCCGGTCAACTTAACGAACTCCTTCAAAAAGAATTCATAAGACCAAGTTTCTCACCTTGGGGAGCACCGGTCTTGTTCGTAAAGAAGAAAGACGGATCGTTCCGTATGTGCATTGACTACAGAGAACTGAACAAACTTACCGTCAAAAACCGTTATCCTCTACCCCGTATTGACGACCTATTTGATCAACTTCAGGGAGCAAACTACTTCTCAAAGATAGATCTACGATCCGGATATCACCAATTACGAGTACTAGAAGGGGATATTCCCAAGACAGCTTTCCGAACTCGTTAGGTACACTACGAATTTGTAGTGATGCCATTCGGATTAACCAACGCACCAGCAGTATTTATGGACCTAATGAATAGGTTGTACCGTCCTTACTTGGATCAGTTCGTCATCGTCTTTATCGATGATATACTTATCTACTCCCGAAGTAAGGAAGAGCATAGTCAGCACCTACGAAAAGTCTTAGAAACACTACGATCGGAGAAACTCTATGCGAAGCTCTCTAAATGCGAATTTTGGATTCGAAGAGTCAATTTTTTGGGTCACGTTGTTAGCGAGAAAGGGATACACGTGGACCCCTCCAAAATTAAGGCCATTAAGAACTGGTCGGCACCAAAGACACCTACAGAAATTCGCCAATTTCTAGGTCTCGTCGGCTACTATCGCAGATTCATAAAGAACTTCTATAGCATTGCGAAACCTCTTACTACATTAACCCAGAAAGGCGTGGCCTTTGACTGGGAAGCGAAACAAGAGAAGGCGTTCCAAATGCTGAAACAAGCCTTGTGCACCGCACCAATACTATCCCTCCCCGAAGGGATAGAAGATTTCGTAGTGTATTGCGATGTATCAAACCAAGGACTTGGTTGTGTTCTTATGCAGAGAGGGAAGGTTATTGCTTATGCCTCCCGACAGCTTAAGACACACGAAGTTAACTATACGACCCACGATCTTGAGTTAGGAGCAGTGGTATTTGCTCTGAAGATCTGGAGACACTACTTATACGGAACAAAGAGTACTATTTTCACCGATCACAAGAGCCTTCAACACATTTTTAATCAGAAGGAACTCAACATGCGACAACGACGATGGGTTGAGTTACTCAATGACTACGAATGTGAAATTCGTTATCATCCTGATAAGGCCAACATGGTGGCTGACGCCCTCAGTCAAAAGGAATACACTGGTCGGAGGGTCAAATCTCTGACTATGACTATCCATTCCCACTTATCCACACAAATTAAGGAGGCACAAATGGAAGCTTTGCAACCTGAAAATGTGGCGGGTGAATCCCTGCGTGGAATGGAAAAGAATCTAGAAGTCAAGGGTGGCGGAGCATATTATCTCATGGACCGAATCTAAACACCGAAACATGGTGGTTTCAGAGACGTAGTCATGACCGAAGCACACAACACAAGATATTCCGTTCACCCAGGTTCAGATAAAATGTATCTGGATCTTAAGAAATTGTACTGGTGGCCTAACATGAAAGTAGAAATTGCTACCTTTGTAAGTAAATGCCTTACTTGCACAAAGGTTAAAGTCGAGTATCAAAAACCGTCAGGATTACTACAACAACCGGAGATACCAGAATGGAAATGGGAATGGATTACTATGGACTTCATAACCAAGTTGCCCAAGACGACGGGTGGACTTGATACCATATGGGTCATCGTCGACAGATTGACCAAATCCGCGCATTTCCTACCAATCAAAGAGACTGACAAAATGGAAAAGCTTACAAGAACTTATGTAACGCCTGTGTTTCCGGGCTTGCCATTTGTAGCAATATAATAGTCTAGGTTAACCTTTGTAACCCGTTTTGAAATAATAAGATTGTATTATTTGAGTATTATGTGTTTTGTGCTTAATTGCTTGATTATGTGGTTTGATTAATTAAGAATAAAAAAAATAAGCGTCAAAATTTTAGTGTAAAATAAACTTAATATCTTTGGTTAATGTTGTAGTAGTTGAAACGAGGTTTCCGAATATATTTAGAACGCCCAAATCTGACTTCGTATGAGGAAGTTATGATTTATCGAAGTTCCGGCTTAGCGGTATGCAGCCTGAAATACTCGATTTGAGATCAACCGGTTTTTAGCCGAAGCAATCTAAATGAGAATCGAAGATCTCATTGTTGGTATCGAAGCAATAAAAAGTTAGGCGAGAACGGACGTCAAACGAAGAAGTTATGAATTTATAACGAAAGTTTCTGTCCCGGACTATTAAAAATAATTAATAAAAATAAATTCAAAATTAGCCGACGGAGTCTAAACGAAAGTTGTAGAGCGTGGTCTCACCTTTCCATGGATATAAAGAACGTCGAAAACGGAGTTCGTATGAAGAAGTTATGAATTTCCGAAGTTTATTAATCATTTTGTATTTAAATTTAATTATAAATTCGGAAGCCTTATCAGAAGACGAGTCACCGGTGTGATCCGGAGTACGCCCCGCGTATG
Source organism: Lactuca serriola (assembly GCF_051521515.1). Classification (NCBI taxonomy): domain Eukaryota; kingdom Viridiplantae; phylum Streptophyta; class Magnoliopsida; order Asterales; family Asteraceae; genus Lactuca; species Lactuca serriola. The sequence goes on along the minus strand of NC_136411.1, from coordinate 208,521,278 downwards.
AGGGTACGCTACCGCGTACTCAGCATAGTGTCGACACTTCGGATGATGCATGCAGTGACGATTTCGGAAGCAGTACGCGCTGCATACTGCAGTTCGTCCCGCGTACTCCGAGGCTCCAGCCTCTATAAAAGGGATCCGAAGGCAGCCGAGAGTTTTGTTCATTTCTTCTCTTCTCTCTCCCGTTTTGCATCGTTTTGCGTACCAGAAATACCCCGAAGCCCCGGTATCATACTCTAGCCCCGAGGCAAGTCCCGAGATCCCGAAGATCCCGAGAAGTGCGGTTCCCGAGTCGAAGCTCTGCCCGCGAGAAGTTCGAGGAGATCTTCCAGATCTGCTGAGGACTACTACTTCTATAAGCCGTAGTGCTGTCGGGTCATCTTCTGATCAAGTGAGTGTGTAGTTATTTTCTTCTAATACAATAATACGAAGTATTTTATATGAAATACGTGCTATGTGTATATATTTGGTTGTGTTACGTGTGAATGTGTATTCACCCTCTTCTATCTTATAGATTTGATTATTTCTCTATGAGATATGTGTTATGTGTGTGTGCCTCATCTGTTATGTGATATATGTGTTGATTAAAGCATGCTATACAGGTTTTTAAACTATGTATACAAATGTATATTTTTATCTACTAATATGTTGGGTAGAACATGGGTAGACAGTTGGTGTGTAATAAACAGATGAGAGGCCTCGTTGTTGTTTGATTGAGTCGTCTAGCGGAGTTTAGATGACGACCACTGGCTATTCTAGACAGTCTTGTGGAAACATTAGCAGGTTCGCCACCTGTAGGTGTTAATGAACTTGGGTGTTCATTTGCTGTACTCCATCCCCCTCATGGTTGCCTTATTTGACTTATATTGCTGAGGTACCCCCGAAGCATGTGTTGTCGCCCCGATGAAATATTCTTAGACTAGGTCCCTTATGTTAGTTGTTTTAGGGACATTAAAGTGAGAATAACGGGAATGGGTAATTGGGTTATTGTTGGTTGGTGAAAATTAAATATGATATTTATTGTGGGTTGAAAACCCTATATGCTCACCAGGCTCCCAAGCCTGACCCACTCAGTTTTAAATTGTATTACAGGAAGTGGCGAAAGGGCATGAGATGGATGAACCATCAAGTTGTTTTGTTTACAAGTCTGCATATGTTTATATTTGTTATATGACTTGTAATGTATTCGTTTATGCTTATTGGTCTGTATCGGAACATGACACCCCGAGTTTTGATTATAATGAAAATACATTTCTTTTATGAAATGCTTCGGTAAACATTGTTTTATCATGTTTTGTTTTTGGGAACAAATTCCGCAACTCTTTCAAATCAAAAGGATTTACTCTGAAAATATTTAAAAGCATAAATGAAAATCGGTCTTTTCTGGCCGAGATTTTGGGGATGTCACAGTTGGTATCAGAGCATTAGTTTAAGCGAACTAGGAATTTGTAGGATTTCTAGACTTAAACTTAGAATGCTAAGTGAAATTTTGAGATGTGTGTCTGTTGTGATTTAGACACAAGCACTAGTTTATTTTAGGAAAGTTGCCTAAAATGCTTTTATGTACTAAATGTTATATGTTGCCATATATGATATTATTTGTTCGGATCTATGGTCTGTTGCCGACCGGATCTAGAAACCTTATGTGTGTAGGATTCTAAGCGTACGTCTACGATATTAGAACTAGCATGTAAACGTTTCGGAGTGATAAGGATGATTTGAATATCTATCATGATAGAGGATCTAATTTCACCTTATCCGCTGTGTAGATCAAAATGGTGAGAACAAGAAGTGGAGTTGGAAATGCTGACGAAAACAGGAATCAACCACCAGTGATTGAGCCAATACCTGTCGTAGCAGCAGCACCTGAGCCAATAACCATGGCTAGTGTGCAATTGATGATTCAGAAGATGTTGGATCATCAGATGGATGAAACTAGACGGTTGCTTCAACAAAATCGTGAAGAACTGTCGATTCGTGTGGAAGAGCCTGAATTAAATGAAGGGCACTCGGAAGGTGGAAACTTCAGTGGGTCTGTTGGTCCAGCCAACCCACCGATAGTTAGGCAAGATAACCATGAAGGAAGGAATGATGGAATGGGATGCAAGTACAAGGAGTTTTTGACTTGCAAACCATCGACCTTCAATGGAAAGGAGGATCCGATTGGGGTTATGGATTGGATCTCCGAAATGGAGCTAGCCTTCATGACGTGTAGCTGCAGAGGTAAGTTGCAAACTATCTATGCAGTGCGTCAATTCCGAGGTGGAGCCGTTCGTTGGTGGAACACTCTAGGGAAGACCTTAAGCCCTAATGAGCCACTGCAATTGTCATGGGCAGAGTTCTTGGTGCAGTTCAAGCGCAAGTTCTGCTCGGCTCAAAATCTGTTGGAGTTGGAGAACAAGTTTCTGACATTGACGAAAGGCAGCATGTCAGTTGATGAATACACCAATAACTTCACCGATAAGATGGAGTTTGCCTTGCGTATCGTTCCAGATGAGCTGACAAAGGTGGATCGGTATGCGAAGGGACTCCCATGGGAGTACGAGGTGCCAGTACGTCAAGCACTTACCCTAGAGGCAGCTATCTGGGCTGCCAAGTCTGTGGAGAACATGATCAAGGGGAGAACCACCGACAAGGTTGATGTTGGTGAGAAAAGAAAGTTTGAGGGAACATCTGGTTCCGGTAAGAAAGGAAAATTTTCGAAATCTGATTCGAAAAAGTTTGGAGGAAAAGGAGGCAAAGCAAAGTGGTGTGATAAGTGTAAGAAAAAGCACTTTGGGAAATGTAGCGAGGATGTGACCTGCTACAAGTGTGGAAAGGTTGGACATTTTGCCAATGAATGTCCGAACAACAAAAGGATGTGTTTTGGGTGTAATGAAGAGGGGCATATTTTGAAAGACTGTCCGAAGAGTAAGGAGGCAGCAAAGCCCAACATTCCACCAAAGCCGAAGGCGAGGGCCTTTCAGATGACACTTGAGGCTGCGAACGATGAAGCTGATGTCGCTTCAGGTACCTTTCTCATAAACGAATTACCTGCTCATATATTGTTTGATTTGGGAGCCAACTACTCCTTTATTTCGCATGAGTTTGGTAGAAAGCTAGCTTTGCCTGTTGATAGACTAGATAATGCTTTATTAGTCGAAGTAGCTAGTGGCAAGTTTGTACCTGTTAGCCATCGTATGAAAAACGTCTTGATCGACCTTAATGGGAATAAGTTTCACGAGGCGTTATTGCCTATCAAACTTAATGGTTTCGACATCGTCTTGGGAATGGATTGGCTTAGCGCCAATGATGCCGAAATTTTATCCAAGAAAAAGATAGTTAAAGTAAACCCGCCTGGAAAAGATTCGTTTATGGTGTATGGGGACAAACGGCGAGTGAATTCTGGGATCATTTCTCTAATGAAAGCCAGAAAGTGTTTGACCAAGGGATGTACATCATATTTAGCATTTGTGATTGATGCTAAGAAGGAAAAGAAGGTGATGCAGAGCATTCCAGTGGTGTGTGATTTTCCGGAAGTGTTCCCCGAGGATCTTCCTGGATTACCACCTGATAGACAAGTGGAGTTCAGAATAGACTTGTTACCAGGAACCACGCCAATAGCAAAAGCACCTTATCGATTAGCACCGACGGAGATGAAGGAGCTGATGATGCAACTTCAGGAGTTATTGGACAAAGGTTTCATTAGACCTAGTTCATCGCCCTGGGGAGCTCCGGTGTTATTTGTAAAGAAGAAAGATGGAAGTATGAGAATGTGCATCGATTATAGAGAGCTGAACAAGGCAACAATAAAGAATAGATATCCGTTGCCGAGTATTGATGACCTGTTTGATCAATTGCAAGGTTCGAGCTATTTCTCGAAGATCGATCTTAGGTCAGGATATCATCAGCTGAAAGTAAGAGAGCAAGATATCGAGAAGACTGCATTCAGAACTAGATATGGACACTACGAGTTCTTGGTTATGTCGTTTGGACTAACCAATGCTCCGGCAGCGTTCATGGATTTGATGAATAGGGTTTGTAACCCGTTCCTTGATAAATCTGTGATAGTGTTCATAGACGACATTCTGATTTACTCGAGAAGCCAGGAGGAGCATGGCAGACACTTGCGAGAAGTGTTAGAAGTTTTGAAGAAGGAGAAGCTTTATGCAAAGTTCTCCAAATGTGATTTTTGGATTCGTGAAGTCCAATTCTTGGGTCACGTGGCCAACCAAGAAGGGATAATGGTTGATACAGCGAAGATTGAAGCTGTGATGAAGTGGGAACAACCGAAAAGTCCCACGGAGATTCGAAGCTTTTTGGGATTAGCCGGATATTACCGCAGTTTTATCCAAGGCTTTTCTTCGATTGCTACTCCATTGACAGCTTTGACCCACAAAGGAGCTACTTATGCTTGGAGTGAGAAGCATAAAGAAGCATTCGAGAAGTTAAAGAAGAAGCTATGCGAGGCACCGATACTTTCTCTACCCGATGGAGTTGAAGACTTCGCTGTTTATAGCGATGCGTCTGGTGTTGGATTGGGTTGTGTTTTGACCCAAAGAGAAAAGGTGATAGCATATGAGTCTCGACAGCTGAAAGAGCATGAAAAGAATTACCCGACTCATGATTTGGAGTTGGCAGCGGTAGTTTTCGCTCTGAAAATATGGAGGCATTACCTCTATGGCACGAAGTGCAAACTTTTCACTGATCATAAGAGTCTCCAATACCTCTTTAATCAGAAAGAATTGAATATGAGGCAACGACGCTGGCTAGAATTACTTAAAGACTACGACTGCGAGATACTTTACCACCCCGGTAAAGCTAATGTTGTTGCTGATGCTCTCAGTCGGAAGGTCAATCTTGAAAGGAAGAGGCCAAGAGCGTTGAGAATTGAAGTTGTCTCGACCATTGTGGAAAGTATAAAGAAAGATCAAGAGGAAGCTTCTGAGAAAAATGACCGAAAGGAGGAACGTTTGGGTAAAACGTTGGTGTTTGGTACTAACGGTCATGGACTGAAGGTATTCCAAGATCGTATTTGGGTACCTAAGTCAGGAGGAATTAGGGATCTTCTGATGGAAGAAGCTCACAAAACCATGTACTCAATTCATCCAGGTAGCACTAAAATGTATAGGGACCTGAAACCCTACTACTGGTGGCCGACAATGAAGCTTGATGTTGCAAAGTATGTGGCCGAGTGTGTGACTTGTGCGAGAGTCAAGACACAACATCAGAAACCTTACGGGAGTTTAGAACCATTGCCTGTGCCTATGGGTAAGTGGGAAGACATTGCTATGGATTTTGTCACTAAACTGCCCAGAACAAAGAATGGTCACGACATGATTTGGGTGGTCGTTGATCGATTCACTAAGAGTGCGCATTTCATAGCGGCCAGGGAGAAATGGTCTATGGAAAAGCTTGCGAATTCTTACGTGAAGGAAATTGTGAGGCTTCACGGTGTTCCGTTAACGATTGTATCGGATCGTGATAGCCGTTTCACCTCAAAGTTTTGGAAAAGTCTACAAATGGGTACCAAGTTATGTTTAAGCACAGCTTACCATCCGCAGACTGATGGTCAGAGTGAAAGAACAATACAAACACTTGAAGATATGCTGAGATCATGTACCTTGGAATTCCTAGGTAATTGGGATGAACATTTACCTTTGGTAGAATTTTCCTATAATAATAGTTTTCACTCGAGCATGAAGATGGCACCTTATCAAGCTTTGTATGGACAGAAGTGTCGTACGCCGTCTTGTTGGCTTGAGGCTGGGGAAAAGCAGTTTATGGGACCGGAGATGGTTCATCAAACTGCTGAAAAGTTGAAAATAATTAAGGAAAAAATGTTAGCAGCTCAAGATCGTCAAAAGAGCTATGCTGACAAGAAGCGAAGACCGATGACTTTTGAGGTTGGAGATTCGGTTTTGCTTAAAGTCTCGCCGTGGAAGGGACTTATAAGATTTGGTAAAAGGGGAAAGTTGAGTCCAAGGTTTATTGGACCGTTTAAAGTCCTTCAGAGGATTGGGAACCAAGCTTACAAACTCGAATTACCCGAAGAACTGAATGGAATTCACAACACTTTTCATGTGTGTTATTTGAGGAAGTTCACGGGAGAAGTTCCCGATATAATTCCAATTTCTGAATTGAGAAATGATGAGAACAAAAGGTTGATTGAAGAACCAGAGGCAATTGCTGACCGAAAGACTAAGAAGTTGCGATGCAAAATGGTTGGGTTAGTGCTTGTCCGATGGAAACACGCGAATGGGCCGAATCTCACCTGGGAGACGGAGAGTGACATGTTGAGTCGCTATCCGCATTTGTTTGTTGATGTGTGATTCTGGGGACGGAATCATTCTAAGGTGGAGAGAATTGTAACGCCTGTGTTTCCGGGCTTGCCATTTGTAGCAATATAATAGTCTAGGTTAACCTTTGTAACCCGTTTTGAAATAATAAGATTGTATTATTTGAGTATTATGTGTTTTGTGCTTAATTGCTTAATTATGTGGTTTGATTAATTAAGAATAAAAAAATAAGCGTCAAAGTTTTAGTGTAAAATAAACTTAATATCTTTGGTTAATGTCGTAGTAGTTGAAACGAGGTTTCCGAATATATTTAGAACGCCCAAATCTGACTTCGTATGAGGAAGTTATGATTTATCGAAGTTCCGGCTTAGCGGTATGCAGCCTGAAATACTCGATTTGAGATCGAGCGGTTTTTAGCCGAAGCAATCTAAATGAGAATCGAAGATCTCATTGTTGGTATCGAAGCAATAAAAAGTTAGGCGAGAACGGACGTCAAACGAAGAAGTTATGAATTTATAACAAAAGTTTCTGTCCCGGCCTATTAAAAATAATTAATAAAAATAAGTTCAAAATTAGCCGACGGAGTCTAAACGAAAGTCATAGAGCGTGGTCTCACCTTTCCGTGGATATAAAGAATGTCGAAAACGGAGTTCGTATGAAGAAGTTATGAATTTCCGAAGTTTATTAATCATTTTGTATTTACATTTAATTATAAATTCGGAAGCCTTATCAGAAGACGAGTCACCGGTGTGCTCCGGAGTACGCCCCGCGTACGAGGGTACGCTACCGCGTACTCAGCATAGTGTCGACACTTCGGATGATGCATGCAGTGACGATTTCGGAAGCAGTACGCGCTGCGTACTGCAGTTCGCCCCGCGTACTCCGAGGCTCCAGCCTCTATAAAAGGTATCCGAAGGCAGCCGAGAGTTTTGTTCATTTCTTCTCTTCTCTCTCCCGTTTTGCATCGTTTTGCGTACCAGAAATACCCCGAAGCCCCGGTATCATACTCTAGCCCCGAGGCAAGTCCCGAGATCCCGAAGATCCCGAGAAGTGCGGTTCCCGAGTCGAAGCTCTACTCGCGAGAAGTTCGATTTTCGAGGAGATCTTCCAGATCTGCTGAGGACTACTACTTCTATAAGCCGTAGTTCTGTCGGATCATCTTCTGATCAAGTGAGTGTGTAGTTATTTTCTTCTAATACAATAATACGACGTATTTTATATGAAATACGTGCTATGTGTATATATTTGGTTGTGTTACGTGTGAATGTGTATTCACCCTCTTCTATCTTATAGATTTGATTATTTCTCTATGAGATATGTGTTATGTGTGTGTGTTCCTCATCTGTTATGTGATATATGTGTTGATTAAAGCATGCTATACAGGTTTTTAAACTATGTATACAAATGTATATTTTTATCTACTAATATGTTGGGTAGAACATGGGTAGACAGTTGGTGTGTAATAAACAGATGAGAGGCCTCGTTGTTGTTTGATTGAGTCGTCTAGCGGAGTTTAGATGACGACCACTGGCTATTCTAGACAGTCTTGTGGAAACATTAGCAGGTTCGCCACCTGTAGGTGTTAATGAACTTGGGTGTTCATTCGTTGTACTCCATCCCCCTCATGGTTGCCTTATTTGACTTATATTGCTGAGGTACCCCCGAAGCATGTGTTGTCGCCCCGATGAAATATTCTTAGACTAGGTCCCTTATGTTAGTTGTTTTAGGGACATTAAAGTGAGAATAACGGGAATGGGTAATTGGGTTATTGTTGGTTGGTGAAAATTAAATATGATATTTATTGTGGGTTGAAAACCCTATATGCTCACCAGGCTCCCAAGCCTGACCCACTCAGTTTTAAATTGTATTACAGGAAGTGGCGAAAGGGCATGAGATGGATGAACCATCAAGTTGTTTTGTTTACAAGTCTGCATATGTTTATATTTGTTATATGACTTGTAATGTATTCGTTTATGCTTATTGGTCTGTATCGGAACATGACACCCCGAGTTTTGATTATAATGAAAATACATTTGTTTTATGAAATGCTTCGGTAAACATTGTTTTATCATGTTTTGTTTTTGGGAACAAATTCCGCAACTCTTTCAAATCAAAAGGATTTACTCTGAAAATATTTAAAAGCATAAATGAAAATCGGTCTTTTCTGGCCGAGATTTTGGGGATGTCACAACATACATAAGGGAAGTAGTGCAACTGCACGGTGTTCCGATATCCATTATCTCCGATAGAGATAGTAGATTTACTTCAAGATTCTGACAGTCACTACAAAGTTCCCTGGGGACTAGGCTAGATATGAGTACAGCCTACCACCCACAAACAGACGGGCAAAGTGAGAGAACGATACAAACTTTGGAAGATATTTTGAGAGCGTGTGTGATTGACTTTGGAAAGGCATGGGATATCCATTCACCCTTTGTCGAATTTTCATACAACAATAGTTATCATACAAGCTTAAAGGCTGCTCCGTTTGAAGCCCTCTATGGTCGAAAGTGCAGATCCCCTCTGTGTTGGACTGAAGTTGGCGATACCCAGTTAGCTAGAGGACGAATTCCTGAAAGCACTCTCACCGGTACAGAAATCATAAGAGAAATGACAGAGAAGATCGTTCAAATTCGTGAACAGTTGAAAGCCTCCAGAGACCGACAGAAAAGCTACGCTGACCAAAGGAGGAAACCTTTGGAATTCTAGGTAGGAGACCACGTTTTATTGAAGGTCTCACCATGGAAAGGTTTAATACGCTTTGGGAAGCGTGGGAAACTAAATCCAAGATACAAAGGGCCTTTCGAGATTCTTGCTAGAATCGGCCCTGTGGCTTACAAACTTAACCTACCGCGTGAACTTAGTAACACACATCCAACCTTCTATGTGTCGAACTTGAAAAAGTGTCTTTCCGATGAGACTCTTGTTATTCCACTCGACGAGATCGAGATCAACGAGAGCCTCAACTTTGTGAAAGAACCGACAGAAATCATGGACCGAGAGGTCAAACAAACAAAACAAAGTCGCATACCCATCGTGAAGATTCGCTGGAACGCCAAGTGGGACCTGAATTCACATGGGAACGCGAAGATCAGATGAAACAAAAGTACCCTCATCTTTTTCATATCCACTAGTATCTTTACTACTTTAAATTTCGAGACGAAATTTCCTCTAACGGGGGGATGATGTGACAACCCGATATTTCAACCCTTTGAAATGACCTAAAAAGTCAAGTATTGTAACCACTTTTGAGTTAATGAAATTAACTTTGATAGTAAAATGTCCAAAAAGTTTCTATTTAGATTCCTAATATGTTTAATGTCATTAAACCGTGATCGTACGTAAAAAGAATGCCCAAATCCGGCTTCGTATATTGAAGTTATGATTTTTCCAAGTTCGGCATAGCGACAGACAACTAAAAACTCGAATCGGAGATCGAGCGACTTTGGCCGGAATGACCTAAACGAGAATCGAAGGTCTCGACAATGGTAATTCAGCGATAAAAAGTCTGGCAAAAACCGACGTCAGATAAAGAAGTTATGAATTTCTAAAGAAATTCCTTAAACACGACATTTTAAAAATAAATAATAAAAATAATTTCGAAATTTGCCGACGGAGTCTAAACGAAAGTTGTAGAGCGTAGTCTCACCTACGCGTGGATATAAAGACCATTGAAAACGGAATTCGTATGAAGAAGATATGAATTTTAGAAGTTATTAATTAAATTAAATATAAATTTAATTATAAACTCTTGGTAATATCCGAAGAGGAGTCAGCAGATAGGGCCGAAGTACGCCCTGCGTACCCTCGTACGCCTCGCTTACTCAAAGCCAAGGCCTCGGATCGTCCACGTCCCGGTCTATGCGAAACTAGCCTTGTACCATCCGAAGTCCGAGGCAGTCGAGGACTCGGTCATGCATGACGTACGCGTACGCCCCGCGTACCGAGGCGGTTCCAGCCCCTATAAAAGTGATACGAGGGTTCCGAAGAAAGGGCTCCATTTCTCTCGTTTCTTTTGCGTTCTTGCCTCGTTTTCCGTGCCCCTTCTAACCCGAAGCCCCGGTCATTTTGCTCAAGTCCCGAAGGTCGTTTTTACTCCCGTGATTCCCGAGAATCCCGAGAAAAATCCGTTTCTCAAGACAAAATTTAGCCTGGTTTCCATCTCGCTTTCTTCAAACTTTCAAGTGAGTTCATACCCCTTAATTAACCCTTTTAAATATTTTAAATGCTTTTATATGCTTTCAAGGGGGGGAATACAAGTAAAACACACGATTATTATCGGGTGTTACATATAAAGTTTTATTATACACTTTTATTAAATAGAATCATATGTGATTTATAAACTTTATAGGGAACTCTCGTATATAAAATATATTACAATAGCATTCTATCTTTTGAAATATAAATTGTTGTAATGCATGTATAAACTAAACATTTTTCTTAGATTATATGTATACGTGTCTATCTTAGGCTCTACAAAAATCTATACTTTCATAACAAGTGATTCCTTTTCTAGATATTTCTAAACAAACGAGACATACTTTTAGAAAGCTATAATAGGTATAGTTTTACGAGGATATTGCTAATTTATACATACTAGAAACACGATTTTCAAGAAGTCACTTTCATATACAAGAACAAACGAACATTTTTAACATGTAAATCTATTTTTATACCACGGTTTGTGAGACATTAACTTCACGCACGTTCGAGTACACATTTCAAGTCCTGTATTATATACCAGAATCCCTTGGAGGGGGAGCATGGTGTTTGTGTATGGATCTATACAGGCTTGACAACCCGTGCCTTGACTGTTAGCTACAGTCCACCATTTGGGGTGACAAACGTCATAACATTCCAACGCCTGAAGAACGTTGTGTATAGGCATTCCGAGTCAATAGTATGGTTATAAAACTCACATGGGGTATTAAAAATACATTGATTTACGAGGTTTTCAAACATATTGGTTATTTTACACTTACATACATTTTAGAAACAAACATTGGTCTTGAGAAAAGGCTACTTTTATACTAGTAGAAAATATAGGATTTTCTAGAAACCAACAAACAAGGACAAAACATTTCATTTCATACAAACCTTTGCCATTTAATACTTATGAAACTCACCAGCTTAAATGCTGATCTACTCTTTCAAAATTACTTGTATGTCCCAGGGATTCAGTAATTTCAGGTATCAATATGCTTTTGAAGAAGGGATGTTGCGGCGCCAGTTTAATCTCATATTTTGACATCATATTGTAATTGATTTTGAACATGTAACTTTTGACAAATGTAAACTTTCAATTATATATATGATGGTTGTATTGCTTTCTTTACTATGTATTCATTTGTTACGTTACCACATAAAGTCATCCGCCCCCGAACGTTTCTGCCGTTCAGGTTTGGGGGTGTGACAAAAGTGTTGGTCCAACAACACTTTTTTGTGAGTACTAATTTTACTCCCAAGTTTTCAACCACTTTGGTGTAGCCTAGTGTTATCAGATAGTTGGTGATTAGAAACTCTTGGGTCAGATATTACCCACATAATTCCAAGTTTTCATCAGAAATCTATGTACGTTAAGCTACACTTATTTTATTCAAGTGTAACTTTTAACTATAGTCATAGTCATTATTATGAACCTATAATTAAGATTTATCAGTGATTCCAAGTCATTATATTGATTGATCTACATACAGGGATGATGTCTAGGCTGGATTTAGTAAGGTGTTTAAAGTGGAATTTCCAAACAGTTTACTCTTTATAGCAAAACGACCCCCGATATGATCCTACCTGGTTATTCCTTACTTTGTAAATCTTTACGTAGACATTACGATAAGTGGGGAATTTGGACTATTATTAGTCACCAAGAATGTAAGACTAAGACTTAATAATGTGAACCTAGGTCACATTAAAGGAAAAACATAAAGTACCAAGGCAAAGTTCAATTCAAATTCTAAGGCATCCACTATTATCAGGCGAATGCATAGTTACTTTCATCTTACACATAGATACGAAGTATTTTAGATAAATAAAGTGTTATGAGTTCCTATTATCTCTAATTGAAACTTTCTCTGTTAGATGAAATTATCTGAGCCGAATTTATTTAACAATAAAAGTATTTTTATACTTATAATATATAGGGTAGTATAGGGTAAAGAGATATGAAAATAATGTAGAGAGACCGAGACTTTTATAGTACTACCGGACTAGTAATATAGTTACTTAGTAGGCTATTGATGATGACTACAGACTAATCTAGACAAGTCAGGTCAAACATGGACAAGATTGCAACCTATACATGATTGTAAGCCATAGATGGGTAGGTTTACCACCTATAGGATTCACTATATCATACACTGGCAGGTTTCTAACCTGTAGGTATTAATAAGTCATTATGTGGGCAGGTCTATGACCTATAGGCAATGATGAATCGTATGAAGACATGTCTACAGCCTATAGGTGTTACTTAACTATATGCGGGTTGGTCCTTGACTAGTAGATGTTAAGGAACATTATACGAACAGGATTACGAACTATAGGTATGAATGAATTATTCACGTGGGCATTATGCTCACTCCATGTTCAGTTTATTATCACATTTCGCTAAGGAATCCCCAAGGCAGCATTGTTCAATTTGAGATCCTTTAAGATACTTCCTTCAAGGTTATCACTTAGGATCTGGAAGTGAGAATAACAAGAATCCGTAATCAGGTTACTTGTTTGATGTGAATAATATAAAAAGTTAATTATAATATTATGGGTTGAAAACCGTATGTACTCACGAGGTTTCCCAACTTGACCCAATCAATTTATTTGAATCGCGGGTAATTAAATAAATTTAATTTGATATTGAGTTATGTATCTTCTGAGAGATTCAAGGAGTTTTAGATCGTTGGTATATTGAGACATTGTATGTATTTGTTTATGCTTATGTTTCTTCTATCATTTATGGCATCCCCAGCCTTAATAAATCAATGGAAACATATCTTCGAAAATACTTTTACGAGACCAAATTCTGCGTTAATTAATAACCTATGTATGAAATAAGAATAAATAAAAAGTTTTAAATGACCATAAAAATGGGATGTTACACTTTGTATCAGATCATTAGTTTGATCGAAGTAGGATTTTTAGAGGATTTCTAGACTTAAAATTAGAATGTTAAGAGATGATTGTGAGATGTGTGTGTCTATTATATTTAGCTAGTATACTTGAATTCACATAGACACATACTAGCTTACTTTAGGATAAGATGTCTGATTTACTTTTATGTCATAAATGGTTTGAATTATAGCATGCCTTAGGTTGCCTATCTAAATTGCTATCAGAATAAGTTTATGGTCTGTTGCCGACCTAGAATTAGGAAATTCTATGTGTTCAGGTTTCTTTTTTTTTTCCTTTTTTTTTGAAAAGGCAAGAATGTATGAAAAAAACAGCACGAAGCTGCAAATAGTACAGAAAAAAACTACAAACAAAAACATAACAAGAAGAAAAGGTAAAATGAGCTTCAGATATCAACTATACTATATATTTATGCCAACAGAGCCTGGAAAAATGAAAGACTCAACTCTCCAGACCGGCACTAGAGCTAGCACCAAATTAACAGAAACCCAAAGACCATAACACCGAAGAGTTTCCATCGCATGAAAACAACCATAAACAAGGACTTATCACAACAAATCTAACAAGAAATGCAGGGGTGAAATTGTCCAAGCTAGCATCGGGGAATTGACTCCAAGTGAAAGCAAAACCACATTTCAAGCATCTAATTCACCAGTAATTCTTAAAGCTTCTAGCAATAGCGGATCTAATAGACCCTTTAGAAGTCTTGTGAATTGCTTGTTGTAGGAATGTATACACCACAATGCGCTGAATTTTAGGAAGCCATGAAATACAGAACCCATAATTGAGGTAAACCAATTTGTAGATAATAGCAGAGGTAAGCTGAATATCAATCGAAAAGGATATCCACGAATGGCAGCTGAGAAATAGATAAGAGAAAAAAAAACACCACATGCACCAGAAGACACACCCCATCCCCAGCTTACACCAGGAGACATAAACCACACAACACAACAAAGAAAGACGAAAGGAGTGCTACAACAAGTAGCCAAAAACCTAAAATCAGTCTACCCAAATAAAAAGAAACACCAACCAAACACACCCTAGGTTACAGCTGGCATACACCAAGACAACAAGAAACACACTACAGTATAACCCTCCCCAAACCTCCCCCCCCCCCCCCTCCCCAATCAGGTTTCTAAACGTTTAATTAAGGTATTAGAAAGGGAATGTAACTTTTTGGAGTGATAAGGACTTATGTGTCTATCATAAATAAAACCTTCTCTATTTATATTCTCATCTTGATACACTAAATGCATGCCTTGGTGTATAGGACATCATAGTAAGGCCATGAAGCGGATTAGGAAATGACAATGGAAACCAACAGCCTAAACCACGATGTGCGATCGAGCATGAACCAGAAGTTGTGCTAGTAGCTGAACTTGTCATAATGGCAAGAGTCCAAGCAATGATTCTAGCTATGATGGTTGAACAAAGGGAGGAGATGAGACAAATGTTACATAATAATAAGGATGAACCAACTGCACCTATTGTGTAACCTACATTGAATGAAGAACAATATGAGGAGGGAAACTACAGTCGGACTCTTAGCCAGTCTAAGCCAAGAATGGTTTCAAGAAACCAACCAGATGGAGGAAACGATCGATGTGGATGCAAGCACAAGGACTTCAAGGAATCCAAGCCACTGATTATTTTTGGAAGCCCAACACTAGTGGAAGTCATGGATTGGATCTCTGAAATCAAGATGGTTTTCAAGAGTTGCAACTGTCGCAATAGGCAAAAGACCGTTCTTGTGGTCAGATGGTTGAAGATTGGGGTATTAAGCTGGTGGAAGTTACATGATGATACCATGACCAAGGGAGAAGCTAGTAAGATGTCTTAGAAAGACTTTTTGTTGCAATTGAAAATGCAGTACTACTCTGAGCATGATCTTTTGGAGATTAACAACGAATTCCAGAATCTGAAAAAGAACAAGATGAGTGTCAACGAGTACACTGCGAATTTTACAGAAAATATGAAGCTAGTTCTTAACTTGGTTCCTAATGAACTTTTCGAGGTAAAAAAAGTTTGCTATGGAACTACCAGCGAACTATGGACCAACAGTGAAGCTAGCAACTACCCTGAAAACAGCCATCTGGGCAGCTAGGAATGTTGACACCCAGATAAAGGAGAAAGATCTAGAGAAAGCTAAACCTGGAGAGAAAATGAAATTTGAGGGATCTTCAAGGTCCATTAAAAGGAGCAGATTTTCAAAGTCTGTATCCATCAACAAAAGGTCTAGGGATACCAATGAGGATAAATGGTGTGAAAAGTGCATGAAGAAACACTTCGGGAGATGCACCATTGAAGTGACTTCCTTCAACAATGTAAAGACTAGTCACTATGCCACTAATTGTTCCCAAAGCGTGTGCTATCAGTGTGGAGAAGTAGGGCATCTCAGGAATGACTACGTAAAGAAAAATGAAGCAGCAAGGCCGAATGTGATGCCAAAGCCAAAGGAAAGAGCATTCCAGATGATTCTTGATGAAGTAGATGACACTGTAGAAGATTAAGAAGTTGCTTATCCTAAGTCCAAGATATGAAGTAGCCATCCTATATCAATAGTATTGTATGATGTAGCTTGATGAAGAAGGCATAATGTAGGACAAACTTGATTAACCCTGTAATTGTTTTAAGAGGTAATATAATCCTTATATATGATACTTTATCGGATGCGTTAAGTTGCTATATGATTTTTATGTATGGTGACTTAGTGAGCTGCGAGACAATGCTTGGGACAAGTATGAGTAGGTATCAAAGTTAGTATAGGCATATACTACCATAAGCACAGGACTACATCGATAAGAGAAAGTCACAAGGTTACCAAGGAAATAGTAGTCTTATCAAATCAACTCCGACTAATTTACAAAGCAAATTCGACGAAGTGTCTGACTTTTAGATTGAAAGAAAAGATAATCAAAGGGATCAATAGAAGCATCACGATCACCGTTAAAATTAAGCATTCTGTAGCTCGAATTGCTACATGCTAGGATGTGATTATATCGCATTAGAACATGAAGGAAGGTCTCATCCACATTGGAGTTTGAATCAAAAAGACCTGAGTCTAGCCATTGCATCATATGATGAAAGTTCATTAGATGTACGACGCATTGGTCTGTTACGATAGTCAAAATAAAGACCTTATATTAGGTTAAGTCAAGTCTAGATAGAGTAGGAGCCTCCAATGGATATTGAATTTAGAAGAAAGAGTTTGTGCATGATAAAGCACCGCCAGCAGTCAAAAAGTCTTAAAAAAATTAAAACTCAATAAAAGAAACACAAGAGTTACGGTTATTACCACGGATGGAAAGTTAATGTGCGAAGTTGTCATAGAAGCTTTGTTTTATTGATAATTTCGGGACATAATCATCCTAAGGGGGTGATAATTGTAACGCCTGCAGATTTGGACTAGACGACTAACAAATAATAAGCAATAAAAATGATTTTTTGATAAAAGATTATTTAAGATAAATAATCTTAACCAAAGTTATAATATATGTGACGAGGATTTATTGCATATAAAGAACTTTGAAATCCGACTTCGTATGAAGAAGTTATGCTCCTTCGAAGTTTCACGATTAAACCAATACGACATCTAGTGTCATAAATAGTAAATCGGAGATAGATATTATCCTAATTAGTCTAAAAGAAGGTCATAGTAATCATAAAACCGAGAGCGTGCATATAGAGAACGCCCAAATATGACTTTGTTAGAGGAAGTTACGATTTTTCTAAGTTTTAGCACAACAGTGTGCAACATTATTATCCAAATTCATAATGGTCGATTGTTAGGAAAAACAATCTAAAAGAGAATCGAAGGTCTCTTTAATAGGTATCCGTCAATATAAAGACAGACTAGAACATACGTTAGATGAGAGAGTTATGAATTTTTAACGGACTTTAACAGTCTAAGTCTGTTAAATTATAACTTTAAAAATAAATTTGAAATTAGTCGATGGAGTCTAAATGAAAGTTGTAGATCTCATCGATAGCAACACGTGGATATATAACCCATCGAATACAGAGCTCATATAAAGAAGATGTGAATTTTTAAACATTTTATAAAAATTCGCATGCAGTCGCGCGCACAGACATGGTGTGTGGTGCACATCGAACATCCAATAGATTTCCGACATGTGTCACCACCTAGACGATGCCACGTAAGCGTCGCGTCAGTTTATGTGGCGCGCACTACTTTTCGGCGAAATAAATTATCCGCTTTTCAACTCATCTCTTCACTCATTACCTTCGATTCTCTATGGAACAGTGTCCACCCTTAAGCCCTTTTACTCCCAAGCTTCCGATCACATCGGCGAAGCCCTATGTTGTCAGATAGTTGGTGATTAAAAGCTCCTGTGTCAGATGTTTACCTGTATAATTCCCATTTTTCATCAGAAAGCTTTCTAAGTTAAGCTACACTTATTTTATTTAAGTGTAACTTCTAATTATAGTCATAGTCATTATTATGAACTTATAATTAAGATTTATCAGTGATTCCAAGTCATTATACTGATTGATCTACTTACGGGGATGATGTCTAAGCTACAATTACTGAGGTGTTTAATGTGATATTTTCAAACAGTTTACTCTTTATAACAAATATAACCTACCTCCGATATGATCCTACCTAGTTTTTCCTTAATTTATAGATCTTGATGTAGACATTGGGATTAGTGAGGAATCTATACTATTATTAATCACCATGAACACTAAGACTTAGTAATGTGAACCTAGGTCACATCAGAGGAAACAAAATAAAGTACCAAGGTAAAGTTCTACTCAAATTCCAAGGCACCCACTTTTATCAGGTGAGTGCATAGTTACATTCATCTTACACATGGATATGAAGTATTTTAGATAATTAAAGTTATATGCGTCCCTATTATCTGTGATTGAAACTTTCTGTGTTAGATGAATTTATCTAAGCTGAATTTATTTAACAATATATTTATATTTATACTTATAATATATGGGGTAGTAAAGGGTAAAGAGAGATGAAAATAATGAAGAGAGGTCGTGACTTTTATAGTACTACCGGAATAGTAGTGTAGTTACTTAGTAGGCTATTGATGATGACCACAGTCTAATCTAGACAAGTCAGGTGAAACATGGACAAGCTTGCAACTTGTAGATGTTAGTAAGCCATATAGGGGCATGTTTACCACTTGTTGGTGTCAGTATAATATACATGGGCAGGTTTCTAACCTATAGGTGTTAAGAAGTCATTATGTGGGCAGGTCTATGACCTATACGCAATAATGAATCATATGCAGACGGGTCTACGACATGTAGGTGTTACTTAACTATATATGGATAATGAATCGTATGCAGACGAGTCTACAGCATGTAGGTGTTACTTAACTATATATGGACAGGTCCTTGACCGGTAGATATTAAGGAACCTCATACGAACAGGATTACAAATTGTAGGTACAAATGAATTACTCATGTGGGTATTCTGTTCACTCCATGATCATTTTAGTAGTAGATGTCGGTAAGGAAACCCCAAGGCAGCATTGTTCACTTAGAGACACTTTAAGATAGATCCTTCAAGATTATCAGTTAGGATTAGGAATTGAGAATAATGGGAACTGGTAATCGGTTTACTTGTTTGATGTCACTTATATAACAAATTAATTATAATATTATAGGTTGACAACCCTATGTACTCAAGAGGTTTCCCAACCTGACCCATTTGGTTTATTTGAATCAAGGGTAATTATATAAAGATACTTGGATAATGATCTATTTATCTGTTGAGAGATTCAATGAGATGTGGATCGTTAGTATATTGAGACATTATGAGTTCTGTTTATGCTTATGTTTCTTGTATCAGTTATGGCGTCCCCAACCTTAATAAATCAATGAAAACATTTTTTCATAAATACTATTACGGGACCAAATTCTGAATTAAAGAATCAACTCTTAATTAAATAAGCATAAATAAAAAAAAATTAAAATAATTGTAAAAATGGGGATGTCACATGAAGATTCAGCTTTGGAAATGGTTGATTTAAGATACAGGTTTACTAATTTCTTGAAGACTAATATAAAAGACGGCCATGTATACAACAACAAAGAGCTATAAAAAGAATAACCGAGTTACAAGCTTAGGTATAAGAAATACAAGTACAATTTCTAATATTTTATCTTTCTATTGAATTCAAAATTGAAAATGAACAAACGAAAACTTTTGTTGATTTTCGTGCCTTTCGAATGCTAAAAGTTTATTTCAAAGACTAACGTTCTTGAAATTTGATGAATTATTGGACTCGATTGTACTTATTTTTAAAAAAAAAAATGCAAAAGGAAATATACAGATTCATATAAAAGTGACAGTTCATCTTCATCAGGTGATTTTCATAACCTGACAGTTAAATATGGGGAAATATGAAATGAAAAAAAAAATTGCCTTGGCTGACCGGACTAACTGTGGGTAAACACTTCATAGATGTTGAAGGCCAAGATGTTCTTCACTTTATCGACAACATTTTCGTTTCACCCAAGTGTCTTTTTCACTTTTTCTTCTTTTCAAATTTCACAGATTTTACTCAACAAGGGTAAAATGGTCTTAAAAGTTTATATTTGTTCTTAAGGAAAATTTAGAGGTGTCTGCTTTACTGGGTTGTATCCCATCTATTGTTAGATAACCAATTAAAAAGGGTTCAATCACATCCATCATATATATCTATGTCCCTGCTGATGATTTCACCAATCTCGACCTTGTCGTCGGTTGTTTAACTTTATGACAACGATGGACTGAATTCTAAAAATGAGTACAAATATCTGAGATTGGTATCTACCCTGCTGTTGATCCTCTTTATTCCACATCGTGTATGTTGTCACACTACATTTTGGGAGAATATCATTACAACATGGCTCGTGGGGTCTAGAAGGTTTGTCATAACTACAAGAAACTTCAAGATATTATGGATTTTTTGGGACTGGATGAGCTTGTTGAAGATGACATGTCAACTGTTGCACGTGCTCGCAAGATTCAAAGGTTCTTCGGTCAACCCTTCCATGTTCCTGATGTTTTCACTGGTGCTCCTCGTAAATATGTTGAACTGGGGGAGAGGATTGCCAGTTTTCAGGTTAGCTTAGTAAATTACATAAGGCTATCTGTTATACCCACCACTAACGGGTGTCACCTCATCACCACATTCAACCACTAAACCTATGGGATACCCACCATTATATGCTTCTTATTACTTTATTTTTAAATTAAAAAATATATTTTTTTAATTAATTAAAATGC
The DNA here is from genome assembly GCF_051521515.1 of Lactuca serriola. Classification (NCBI taxonomy): domain Eukaryota; kingdom Viridiplantae; phylum Streptophyta; class Magnoliopsida; order Asterales; family Asteraceae; genus Lactuca; species Lactuca serriola. The sequence continues at coordinate 208,500,623 of NC_136411.1, read as the reverse complement.
AGAGAGAGGTAGAGAGAGATAGAGAGACATGGAGAGAGAAAAAAATTGATTGGATGTTGTTGTCCGTTCTCCCACCACATTTGACCATGAATTTTTCCACCACTAGCTACCACTAAAAGTATAGGATGGTATTCACATTTTTTGTTCGTGCCCACATAGACCACGAACATGCTCATTATGAGTATACCATAAGGCCTAATCACTTGAATGTGGAAGAACATAGAATGAAAAGGCTAAAATTATTATTGGAATTCAAAAAAAAAATAGGTCAAACATTAACCATTTAGGGATCCCAACCTTCTAAACCCACTACCACATCAGCATTTCTCTATCCTCTCTCTTCTATCTTTCTCAACCCAATACACATGAAAATCCTATATTTTCCAACCCATTTAACTCACTTAATTTTTTATTTTAAAATAAACACAAACTAATAAAAATTATACAAAACTAATTTACATAATATTAAAAATATACAAAATAATTTAAAAACTAATTAAATAATATAGAATTTGATTTGGTACAAGTTTTAATGCATAATGTACAAGTGATTATTTCATAAGTTGAAAATGATATGTACAGGTTAATGAAGCCACATATAACCCACTCAACCCAAAATATTGAAACCGCTCAAGAAAGTGTCCTAACTTGGAGTTACCGCCAGTACCTCCCTTAAAACATTCATGAAACCCTCCTCCCTTATAGGAATTCAAGCTACCTACCTAATTTGTGTTAATTTTTATTTTTATATATTTATTTTTGTAGTTTGACATCTAAGAGCATTCTATATTGAGCCATTTACTCTAGAGAAACTCAAGATTATGATTTCTTTATTGTAAGAAAATGTTTATTTTTCTCATTAAGTGTTTGTTCACATATATTATTATCTGGATAATTACGTTTAAAAAAAAATATTTGATAAAATAATAACTCTTGGAAAATGGATAAAAAAAAATTAAATGAGATCAAATTTGGAAAAATTTAGGACTAAAATAAAATACACAAGTAATAATTGGTTTTCATAATCTTTGTCTTAGGAACATGTTGAAGGGTATCATGAATTGAATGGTAAAATGTGCATATTCTTTTCTACTGCAATGGCAAAATGGGATGAATTTTTTATGTCAAGGTGGATGATGATGTTCATGTCAGTCTTGGTATGTTTTTCTCTACCTTTTCTCTTGATAAATCTTTTTTGTAGGTTCTCATGTTCCATGACAATCGCAAAAGTTCCCATTTTCGGATGCTCCATGTTTCAACATTCTTGTGTTTTGAATTATTTTCACCCCTCAATAAGATCTAGTAAAATAAATGTTTGAAGTAATTGCATGATGAAAGGTGCTTCTTAAATATTATTGAAAAGACAACAAATTTTTTCATTGATAGCAAATTTCTCAATATTTCGGAGAAAATGTTAAAAGTTGACTAGCTATCAAGTGGTATTTGTTACTTTTACAATTATGACATTGACAAGAAGAAATTTTTAGAGAAAAAAATTAATCTTTTTCTTTTCTTTATATTTTGTTAACTGGAAATCATGGGAAGTTTGTAAAGTTGGGATGCATTGAGACTTAAATGCAAGTACATTGCTATTTTCATGCATTATTTATTGATTGTATTTTATTAGTACTAACTAACTTGATATGTGTGTGTCAATGTTGTTTGCAGGCGACATTTAAAAATGCACCAAAAAGCAGTGAGGCAAAGAGGGATGTGGAATTGTTATATGAAATGGGTTTTGTCTCTAGCAGATTTTTATGACTTCATCTTTTTTTTTTTAATTTTGATTTTATTTTCTTTCTTTATGAAATGAAAGTAACATGTTGTAATAAAGAGATCATTCCTATTTTTTTTTAATATTCAACTGTTCAGACATATTAGAATTGCCAATCTTATTCAGACACTCACACAAGGTTAAAAATGGTAACGAATATATATATTAAGCAAATATGTAAACCTAGTAACAAAACTATAAGAAAGAACTGAAACCCTTACCCATGCGAAGCATGGGCTCCCTTTCTAATTAGAATTAAACATGGTTAATTTATAAAACTAGGTTTTGATATTTGAAATGATATTTTAATATTTTTCCTAACTTCATGACACTTTAAAACAAATAAATATTTTGAGAAATTTTCATGAATATTTGTAATATTTCTATGATTTAATGAATATTTAATGAATTAAATGGTGGAAACATAGCCACACTTGCCCGGAAATTAAGAAAATTTACATCGAAGATCGTAACTACTGTTAGAACTAGAAATTAAAGTTTCACAATTTTTAGAACTGTTTTGGATGTATTTTTAAATTTTTAATTATTAAAACAACCCATAAAATTAAAATTTCATTAATAATCACATGACAAAAATTAGGAACAACAATTGAAATTTTGAATAAACTAGAGGATTTAGAAAATCATAATAATTCAGAAAATTAGTTAAAATCTATGTGAAATTTAATCTTATCATAACCTTGGCATTTTATAAAGTATGAGTTTATTACACTTAACATTAGAATCAATCAAGATACTCACTAGAAACTTATTGTTTTGTAGGACCCTTGTAGGAGTCAATCCCATAATCACCGAACTGCAACGATTCAAACAACAAACTCTCTCTTGTGAGTATTCACAACCGCTTTATACTTTTTTCATGTTTTGGTGTGAAAAAGAATGTTATCCTTTGTTTAAAACTATTGTAGTGGCTTACAAATTGTTGAACCTTTAACGCTTTTATAATTAAATTATGTGAATGTAAATGTTGATACATGAGCCTTTATCGTGGTTAAGTCCCTGGAACATTTCATAACTTACTAACTCTTTTGAGTCGATGGTCATTATGGATAATGCTATTAGGATTTGGCAACGTCACACTCACCCAGAACATGGAGTGCATATTAACATGTACTATCTATATTATTGATAAACATAGATATTTATAAGGTATATTACAGTTGTATACATGTTGTGAACTCATTGTTTATACATTATATGCATATAAACTGGATTATTCATTTTAGCAATGAGCTTTTATCTATGGAAACTTTTATCAATAATTAGATTTTTGACTTAAAAATCTTCTATATTGAAAACATGTGAACTCATCAACTATGTCGGTAGTTGACTTCTCATTTTACAAGCGTTTTCAAGAAATCGTTTATAAATGGCACTTAGGAACACATTACTCATACAATCATTTTGCGTTTTTTTGTATGAAGTGTAATCAATTATTTTTTAACGATGTGATACGTATGGGAGTTTTTGTTTTGGAGTGTTTCTGATTGCAGCGAAATGATAACAAATAGAGAAGAAACAATGCCAATGGGGCTGTTTTTGGTTCTATTTGGAACGGTTTTGCAAGGGAATAACACGAACAAGTAACAAAGGATAGTATGATGATCAAGTTAGACCTATAACTTGAAAATCAATGAAAACAATCCAAGACCTATTGAATTGAATTCAAAAATGACGAATGACATCACGTCCCAAGCAATTATACAAATATGAATTATAAGCAATAATTCAAGAAAGGGATGAACAAAGTTCTGATTTTTCTTCAAAGGATAACTGATTTTCAAGTACAACTATGAACTCTATTTATAGTGCTAATAACATAACTTTTAGAAATATCAAAAGTCTAAAGCAATTAAATAACTATTAAAGTCTCATAATTAAACTAATTAATGACCCATTATTGAAATATTAAAGATCCATTATGGCAACAATTAATAAGCCAATTATGAAGATTCTTCAACTCATTTAAGAGAGTTATGATCATTTTCATGAAGCCCTTCTTGCCACCCAATCATGGAACTTTAGACAACGTAAGGGTTGGGTCATCCTTATTAATGGACACATCATTCTCCCCCTCTTAAAAAAATACTTGTCCTCGAGTCTTCGTCATTATTCTCAATTCTTCATCTTTAATTCCTCTTTCCCACAGTTTCCAAAGGGAAAACGATTTCCAAAGTTTAAAATGAACAAAAACGTACCAAACGGGGAAATAGTCTTGACCACATATGGTTTTGGTAGACTCGTTAGTTTCCTTGATTCTGATTTCTTGAGTAGCCATTGAAAGTAGATCATGGTCATAAGGAATATAAAAACTTGAAAACTCTTCGTAGATATTATCATGACCAGTTTCCTCAATTAAGAATTTTGAAAAAGAAATATTATTTTCAACATAAACTTCTTCTTCAACGAACTCGCCTTCATCTTCAGTGTCATAGACAGGTTCCATGTCGTAAAAGGAATTAGTGTCAAAAAAATGACCATTGTTATCCTTATCCACCACGTCCCAAAAGAGTGAGGCGGATTCAGAAAAACTTGAGAGATATGCTTCTAGTCCCATAAATTCAAGATTATCATTCGTTGGAGACATGTTTAACCAGGAATTTGTCTTGCTCAACGACACCCAATCGGAACTAGGCTCTGATACCACTTATGATACGTATGGGAGGTTTTGTTTTGAAGTGTTTCTGATTACAGCGAAATGATAACAAAAATAGAGAAGAAACAATGCAAACGGGGCTGTTTTTGGTTATATTTGGAACGGTTTTGCAAGGGAATAACACGAACAAGTAACAAAGGATAGTATGATGATCAAGTTAGAACTATAACTTGAAAATCAGTGAAAACAATCCAAGACCTATTGAATTGAATTGAAAAATCACGAATGAGATCACGTCCCAAACAATGATACAAATCTGAATTATAAGCAATAATTCAAGAAAGGGATGAACAAAGTTTTGATTTTTCTTCAAAAGATAACTGATTTTCAAGTACAACTATGAACTCTATTTATAGTGCTAATAACATAACTCTCGGAAATATCAAAAGTTTAAAGCAATTAAATAACTATTAAAGCCTCATTATTAAACTAATTAATGACCCATTATTGAAATATTAAAGATCCATTATGGCAGCAATTAATAAGCCGATTATGAAGATTCTTCAACTCATTTAAGCTAGTTATGATCATTTTCATGAAGCCCTTCTTGCCACCCAATCATGGGACTTTAGAAAACATAAGGGTTGGGTCATCCTTATTAAAGCACGCATCACAATGTTTCTGAAACTTATTGTAAATAATAATGTTTTATATACTACAGTTGATATTGTCTTTAATTTTTGTAATGAGACCCATTTGTATTGTTGTACCCTGTGTTTGCACTTCAGCAGGGTGTGACATTACATCCTTTAAATATGGTCCAAAACTTAAAACTATGGATTTTTGCAAAATTAGCATCGCATCGCAACATATACATTGTCGCATCATGGCTAAGGGTTTTCATTCGCACCGTGACCAAGACTTGGTCGCATCATGAAGTTGCTTTCCTCAAAGAAATCTTTAATCTTAAGTAGATTAATACAACATAAGCAATTAAAACATACCCACAAAGTAGGCATTACAACTCTCCCCCACTTGAATTAGGTTTTTTTTCCTCAAAATCTGCCTCCATAAATGTTTGGGTAATACTTGCATATCTCGTCTTCAGGTTCCCAAGTCCAGTCTGAACCCTTCCATTATTTCCATTTCACTTTCACCAATCTAATCACCTTGGTGTGTAAGGTCTTTGTCTTTCTCTCCAAAATCACAACTAGCTGCTCCATATAGTTTAGGCGCTCATCCACCTGAATGTCCTTTTTAGTTAGTATTGCGGCCTTATCAACTATGCACTGCCTCAACTAAAAAGCATGAAAATTGTTGTAGATATGGTTGATGTGACATCAACATTTTCACGGCCAAAAAAGACCGATTTTGTTTATGCTTTATAAAAATCAGAGTACTTCTTTTAATAAAATTGTTGCGTAATTTGTTCCTAGAAAAACATGATAAATATGTTATCAAAGCATTTTCGAAGAAATGTATTTTTATTCCTTTTAAAACCTTGCGATGTCATCGTCAATATAGGAACATAAGCATAAACAGAACATACATTTATTTACACAAGTGATATACATCTCTTTTAAATGTCTTAGTGCAAAGTAGCTTCATATCGACACATGTGATACAAATAAGCTGGAGTGGGTTAGGTTGGGAAACCCGGTGAGTACATAGGGATTTCAATCCCATAATGCTATATCATATAAATAATGTAGAACACACAAAATGTACAATTTCCCCATATATATAATCATCTCTTACTCCACCCCGTCGATCCTTACAACGAGACTATCCATACTCTCGGATCTTAAACTTTACCTCTTACATAACCCACACTCTCGGGTCTAGTTCATGGTCTTGGATTAATAATTCTTCCTATTCCATACTCTCGGATTAGGAACAAGTGTCTATGTGTAAATCCATACTCTCGGATTAATGATGAATAACTATGTCCTGTCCATACTCTCGGACTAAGGACGACTGAATATGTCTTAATCCATACTCCCGGACTAATGACATTTGACTATGTCTAGTCCATACTCTCGGACTTGGGACAATGACTATGTCTAATCCATGCAACCTAATCAATGACATATATTAATGTTCTATTCTCGGAGTATAACTCATTCATACTCGTAAGAAGATACTACCCAATATTACTCATAATTAATTTAGGTTTACTCTTTATCCCAAATTATTATATATAATCAGATATGTTCTTTAACACGTATTTTAGGCGACATCAAATAACTCGCACATAAACATATATTTAATACTTCAATCAATACTTGTATTAAAATCATGTTCATGAAAGGGACTATGCACTCACTTGGTAAGGTACTGACTCGACACTCGGACAGCACTTCGTTACTCTTAAAACAATTTCCTCAACAAAACCTAATATCAATATCACTAGGGTTTAGTCGATGTTAACAGCGACTATTTAATAGTCTAGCTATTATTATTATATAAGCGTTAACACAATACTTTTCAACTATTATATACAGAGGAGGCCAGACATGGAACACCAGAGGGCAGGATCATTTCGGCATAAAAGCACTTCTGAATCCAGCAACCAAAGCGGCCTTCCAAACCGGAACCCCCGTACCGCGAGTGATTAAAAAGACATTATAACGATACTTATATAACTCATAATAATAGTCTGAATACTCATTATAAGAGCCTAATAACTTTACTATATCGAAACATAAGTTATACTAAAGATAAGGTAGGTATAGCTCACTTACAGCGGGTTTCCTTGGAAACCGGGCTCCGTCGGAGTAGAGTTTTTGAGCCGGAGGCTCTTCTCTTCAGATCCGTCAGGTGCTCCGGGAGCCATGGGGGTTCCTTCGGGTGCTAGGGGGTTTACCTAGACTTTAGGGGGCTTAAGGGAGGCTAGAGAGAGAAAGTAGAGAGAGAAAGTAAAGTTGGATGGTGTTGAGAATGAAGGGAACCCGGAATCTCTGTTTATAGGGAGTCTAGTAGCTCAACTCATCGAGTTCATGGCCAGGTGTCAGCATTCTGGTGGTGACACGTGTGTGGCTCACATTGCGCCACGTCACCCCTTTTGCAGCAGCACCCTACTGACTTCTAAACCCCGTAACTTTCGCATAGGAGCTCCATTTTCGACTTTCTATTTCTCCATGCGTAGGTAAAAACAAGATCTATAACTTTCATATAGACTCCGTCGGCTAATTCTCGACCGATCTTAAATTTAACAGTAAAAGGAGATTAGGCTATTAAATAATCGCGAAGAATTCGTAACTCCTTCGTACGGACTCCGTTTTTGTCTGTCTTTTTACCATTGAGTTCCTATTAATGAGATCTTCAACTCTCATTTAGGCCACATAGGCCAAAAACCGCTCGAACTAAAATTCGAGTTTCAGGTCGTGCACTGCTAAGCCAAAGCTTGGAAAATTCATAACTTCCTCATATGAAGTCAGATTTGGTCGTTCTTTTTTTGTATGTTCTTGGTTGAACATACACTACAACTTTTGTTTATATTACTAAGGCCAAAAAGTTTTATATCATAAATTCACTATTTACACTTCCCGGTGTCGTACCGGTTTTGTCGCGAAACTTCGACAGGCCATAACTTCTTCGTTATAATTCGGATTTCGGCGTTCTTTATATGTACGGAAACCTTGAGAATTTTTCTACAACTTGTTTAAGATTATTTATTCTAAATAATCTTTTACTGAAAATTCGTTTTCGACACTTATTGCCTCTAAATTGACTAGCCCAGATCTACGGGCGTTACAATTATCTCTCCCTTAGGATGATTATGTCCCGAAATCATCAATGAAGCAGGGTTGTATAATGAATCCATACGTTATCTCTTCATCCTAGGTAATAATTGTATCTTCTATGTTGCTTCAAATGAGTATCTAACTCTTGGACTCCTTAACTATAAGTGGTGCTCGAACTTGCACCTGCTCGTTAGACTCCAAACTATGACATTCGAGTTACAATCTCGATCCGTGATGGAGACTCCTTCTTCTTCTTAGAAAACTTAAGATAAGATTCTTATATTACTACAATGGATTGATGTGTCATATTCTAATGACCTATCATCGCATATTTTAAAGCTTAGACTCAGGTCTCTTAGAGTCAAATTCCATAACAGAGTATACCTTCCTTCATGTTCTAAATCACATCTTAAAAAGTTAGCATTTCTAGCTACACGAAACTATCACGATACCTCTACTGATCATTTTAATTTTCTTTTACTTCAATCTTTCAGCTTAAGTTAGATGTTACATCGAACTAGGTTCTCTGAACCACGTAACATACTCATCTTAGTCCGACTCAATTTGATATGACCACTAGGGTCGAAATAACAATCATCTTCTTAATAATTACCGTAATGATGGTAACGACATACTTGAATAAAACGAAATCAATTACTAGCTTCTTGGTAACCTTGTGAATTTCCCTAATCCAAGTGTGATTCATGTGCTTCCGGTAGTATAGGCCTCTACTACCATTCACACCTACTCATACTTGTCCCAAGTATTGTCTTGCAGTTTTCCAACTCACCATACATGAAAATCAAATAACATCTTAACACACCAAATAGCAAAATGGAGGTTTTATATTATTCCTTGAAACAATTACATAGGTGTTCAAGTTCACCCTAGACTATGCCTCTAATAGGCTATACCATAAGATACTATCCCCATGGCTACTGCATCACTAAATCTTCGGATATCAAGTCCTCACTCTTGATTCCTTGCATTATCGTCAAGGATCATCTGGAATGCTCTTGCCTTCGGCTTTGGCGGTACGCTTGGCTTTGCAGCTTCTTCTCTCCTTGGGCAATCTTGCTTGAAGTGCCCTTCTTCACCACATTTAAAGCAGACTTCTTTCTTGGTTGTTCATTCACTAGCATAGTGACCATTCTTCCCGCATTTGAAGCAGGTCGTCTCTTTAGAGCATTTCCTAATGTGCTTTCTTCTACACTTGTCACACCATTGTGTTCCTTCTCCAGACTTCAAGAATTTTCTCTTAACGTTGGACCATGTGGGTCCTTCAAACTTCCTCTTATCGCCAACTTCAACTTTGTTGGCGGCACTTCCCTTGATGATGTCTTCAACAGACTTGGCAACCCAGATAGTTGCCTCCAAAGTAGGTGTCTGACGTACTGGCAGTGCATACTCCCATGGAAGTCCCTTGGCGTACTTGTCGATTTTCGTCAGCTCATCTAGGACAAGTCGCAAGGAGAACTCCTTCATCTCTGTGAAGTTGTTGGTGTATTCATCAATTGTCATGCTTCCTTTCTTCAAGGTTAGGAATTGGTTCCCTAGTTCGAGCATGTTTTGGGCTGAGCAGTACTTGCGCTTAAATTGTACCAAAAACTCTGCCCATATCAGTTGTAGGCACTCATTGGGGCTTAGCATCTTCCCCAGGGTGTTCCACCAACGAACAGCGCATCCTCGGAACTGGCACACTGCGAATGTGGCCTATAGTTTGCCTCTGCAACCACACGTCATGAAAGCCAACTTCATCTCCGAGATCCAATCCATAACTCCGATCAGATTTTCCTTCCCGGTGAAATTCGATGGCTTGCAAGTTAGAAAATCCTTGTACTTGCATCCATTCCTCTCGACTCCGTCATCTTGGTTATTCCTCCTAATCTGTGACATCCCCAAAATCACGGCCAGAAAAGAACGGTTTGTTTATGCTTTGTTTAAAAATCAGAGTAACATTTTAAATGAAAGTATTGCGGAATTTGTCCCAAAACAAAATATGATAAAGATTTATCAAAAGCATTTCCATAGAAATGTATTTCATTAAAAGAATTGGGATGTCATGTTCGTACAGATCAAAAGCATAAACAGTACAATAAAAGCCTTACTACATTATTTCATATCTACAGGCCTATAACCGTAATCCCTCGTCCAACATCATATCTACGCTCAAGCGCCACTACGTGTAATACATAAAACTGAGAGGGTCAGGCTTGGGAACCTGGTGAGCACATAGGGTTTTCAACCCACAATAAATAAGTTTATTAATTTCACCAATCAACAATAACCCGATTACCCGTTCCCGTTATCCTCACTTTACATCCCTAAACACCTATCATAAGGGACCTAGCCTAAGGATCATCATCGGGACGGACACTACTGCTAAGGGGATTCCTCAGCAATAAATGTCCTAAAGACAACCATGTGGGGGATGGAGTACACCGGTGAACACATCGTTCACAAACACCTACAGGTTGCGAGCCTGCTAGTGTTCCACTGGACTGTCTAGAAGAGTCCGTGGTCGTCATCCATACTCCGCTAGATGACAGAATCAACAACATCAACATCGAGGCCTCTCATCATTTTATCACACATCACCTATTACATCTACCCATGTTTTACCCCAACATTTTCATAGATATAAAATACATATACAGTATAAATCATTGAAAACATGTATAACAATGTTCATCCAGCATAGATAGCAAGTATTCAGATAATATGCACACATAGCACGTAATTTATATAAAATACTTCATATTTATGTGTAAGCTGAAAGTAACTATGCACTCACCTGAGTAGGTGGTGACTCGGCGCTTGGACAGCACTTCGTTACTCTTAACACACTTTTCCTTCGGCAAAACCTAGTATCATTGCCACTAGGGTTTAGTCTAATATTCACTGTGACTAATTAATAGTCTAGCTATTATTACTATTATATAAGCATTAAACGATACTTATATAACCCATAATAATAGCCTAAGTACTTATTATAAGTTCCTAATAACGTTACTATATTAAAACATAAGCTAAACTAAAGTTAGGGTAGGTATAGCTCACTTACAGCGGGTTTTCTCGAAAATCGGGCTTCGCTGGAGCAGCGTTCCCAAGCCGAAAGGCTCTTTTCTTGGGACTCCGAGAGCCTCGGGGCTTCCTTCGAGTGCTAGGGGTTTACCTAGGCTTTTAGGGGGGTTAGGGAGGCTAGAGAGAGAAAGTGAGTTTGGGAGGTGTGAAGAGAAGGCTATACCTGACACCCCTATTTATAGTGAAATATCTGATGGACTCGCCGAGTAGGGGGACCTACTCGCCAAGTTGGTCCATGTGGTGGCCTTCTGGTGGTGCCACGTGTCCAATTCTGGTGGTGTCACGTCACCCCTATCGCGTATCAGCCTTCGAACTTATAAAAATCATAACTCTCGCATACGAGCTCCATTTTCGATGTTGTTTATATCCACGCGTAGGTAAAATCAAGATCTAAAACTTGAATTTAGATTTTGTCGGCTAATTTTCGATCGATCTCAAATTTAACAGTAGGAGGCGTTTAGACTGTTAAATGACCGCGAAGAATTCATAACTCCTTCATACGAACTCCGTTTTCATCCATCTTTTTACCGTTGAGTTCCTATTAATGAGATCTTCAACTCTCATTTAGGTCGTGTAAGCCAAAAACCGCTCGAACTAAAATTCGAGTTTCGGGTCGTGCACTACTAAGCCGAATCTTAGAAAAATCATAACTTCCTCATATAAAGTCAGATTTGGGCATTCTTTTTATCGATGCTCTTAGTTTAACATATTCTACAACTTTCGTTTAGATTGCTAAGGCTAAATCTCGCTCTATCGTAAATTCACTATTTACGCTTCCCGGTGTCGTGCCGGTTTTGCCGTAAAACTTCGACGAGCCATAAATTCTTCGTTATAACTCGGATTTCGGCGTTCTTATATGTACGGAAACCTTGAGACATATTCTACAACTTTATGTAGAGATATCAGGCTTATCTCACACTTTAATTTTGATGCTTATTTTTATTCTTTATTTATAATTAAATTATAAGCACATAAATGCACATAATTCAAATACTACTCAAATATTTCATCTTTATTACTTCAAAAAGAGTTACAATAGTTGACCTAGACTATTACATTGAAAAGTATGCTTAGCCCTAAAACCCGGGCGTTACAATTCTCTCCCTTTTAGGATGATTCCGTCCCGGAATCATGCATCAGCAAACAGATGTGGATAGCGACTCATGATGTCATCCTCTGTTTTCCAAGTGAGATTCGGCCCATTCGAATGTTTCCATCGGACTAGCACTAAGTCGACCATCTTGCATCGTAACTTCTTAGTCTTACGGTCAACAATTGCCTCAGGCTCTTCGATCAGCCTTTTATTTTCATCCATCCTTAACTCTGATATTGGAATTATGTCGGGAACTTCTCCCGTGAACTTCCTTAAATAACACACATGGAAGGTGTTATCAACGATTTCTTCAGGTAATTCGAGCTTGTAAGCTTGGTTCCCTATCCTCTGAAGAACTTTGAACGGTCCAATAAACCTTGGACTCAACTTTCCTCGTTTCCCGAACCGTGTAAGTCCCTTCCACGGTGAGACTTTAAGCAAAACCGAATCCCCAACTTTGAAGGTCATTGGTCGTCTTTTCTTGTCAGCATAGCCCTTCTGACGATCCTGAGCTGCTAACATCCTTTCCCTAATCACCTTCAACTTCTCAGCAGTCTCATGGACTATCTCGGGACCCATAAACTGCTTCTCTCCGGCTTCAAGCCAACAAGACGGCGTACGACACTTCTGTCCATACAAGGCTTGATAAGGTGCCATCTTGATGCTCGAGTGAAAACTGTTGTTGTAGGAGAATTCTACCAAATGTAAGTGCTCTTCCTAGTTCCCTTGGAACTCGAGGGTACATGCTCTCAGCATATCTTCTAGTGTCTGAATTATTCTTTCGCTCTGACCATCGGTTTGTGGATGGTAAGCATTACTCAAACATAACTTTGTACCCAACTCCTCTTGTAGACTCCTCCAAAACCTCGACGTGAAATGACTATCACGGTCAGATACAATTGTAAGAGGAACGCCGTGAAGTCTTACTATCTCTTTCACGTAAGCATTTGCGAGCTTATCCATAGACCACTTCTCGTTGGCTGCTATGAAGTGTGCACTCTTAGTGAAATGATCCACGACTATCCAAATCATGTCGTGACCGTTCTTCGTCCTAGGCAGTTTAGTCACAAAATGCATGGTGATGTCTTCCCATTTACCCATGGGTATGGGTAAAGGTTCCAAACTCCCATACGGTTTCTGATGTTGTGCCTTAACCCTTGCACATGTTACACACTCGGCCACATACATCGCAACATCGAGCTTCATCGTCGGCCACCAGTAGTAGGGTTTTAGGTCCCTATACATTTTAGTGCTACCGGGATGAATCGAGTACATGGTCTTATGTGCTTCTTCCATCAGAAGATCTCTTATTCCTCCCGTCTTAGGTACCCAAATTCGATCTTGGAATACCTTCAGTCCTGGACTGTTTGTACCGAACACTAAAGTTTTGCCCAAACGTTCTTCCTTTCGGTCATTCTTTTCTAAAGCTTCTTCTTGGGATTTCCTGATACTTTCCACAATCGTCGAGACGACTTCAATTCTCAACGCTCTTGGCCTTTTCCTTTCAAGGTTGACTTTCCGACTGAGAGCATCAGCAACAATATTTGCTTTCCCTGGGTGGTAAAGTATCTTACAGTCGTAGTCCTTGAGTAGTTCTATCCAGCGTCGTTGCCTCATGTTCAACTCCTTTTGATTAAAGAGATATTGGAGACTCTTATGATCAGTGAAGAGTTTGCACTTCGTGCCATAGAGGTAATGCCTCCATATCTTTAAGGCAAATACTACCACTGCCAACTCCAGATCATGAGTGGGGTAGTTCTTTTTGTGCTCTTTCAATTTTCGAGATATGTATGCTATCACCTTTTCTCTTTGGGTCAGAACACAACCCAACCCGACTCCAGATGCATCACTATAAACCGCAAAGTCTTCAACTCCATCGGGTAGAGAATGTATTGGTGCTTCACATAACTTCTTCTTTAGCTTCTCGAATGCCTCATCGTGCTTCTCACTCCACGTATACGTATCTCCTTTGTGGGTCAACACTGTTAATGGAGCAGCTATCGAAGAAAAGCCTTGGATAAATCGTCGATAATATCCGGCTAATCCCAGAAAGCTTCGGATCTCCGTGGGACTCTTTAGACGTTCCCACTTCATTACAGCCTCGATCTTTGTGGGGTCAACCATTATTCCCTCCTAGTTAACAACATGACCAAAGAATTGGACTTCCCGTATCCAAAAGTCGCATTTGGAGAACTTTGCAAAAAGCTTCTCCTTCTTCAACACTTCTAATACTTCCCGTAGATGCTTGTCATGCTCCTCCTGGCTTTTCGAGTAGATGAGAATGTCGTCGATGAACACTATTACAGATTTATCGAGGAATGGCTTACAAACCCTATTCATCATATCCATGAATGTTGTTGGAGCATTGGTTAGCCCGAATGACATAACCAAGAACTCGTAGTGTCCATATCTTGTTCTGAATGCAGTCTTCTCAATATCCTGCTCTCTCACCTTCAGCTGATGATATCCTGACCTAAGATCGATCTTTGAGAAGTAGCTCGAACCGTGCAGCTGATGGAATAGGTCATCAATCCTCGGCAACGGATACTTGTTTTTCATCGTTGCCTTATTCAGCTCTCGGTAGTCTATACACATTCTCATACTTCCGTCCTTCTTTTTCACGAATAACACCGGAGCTCCTCTGGGTGATGAACTAGGTCGAATGAAACCGTTGTGCAACAGCTCCTGAAGTTGCGTCATGAGCTCCTTCATCTCCGTCGGTGCTAATCGGTAAGGTGCTTTCGCTATCGGTGTTGTTCCTGGTAACAAGTCGATACGGAACTCTACTTGTCTATCAGGTGGTAATCCGGGAAGATCTTCGGGAAAGACTTCCGGATAACCACACACAACCGGTATATTCTGCACCTCTTTCTTTTCTTTCTTAGCATTGATTACGAATGCCAAGTACGATGTACATCCTTTGGACAAACATTTCCTGGCTTTCATCAGGGAGATGATTCCAGAATTCACTCTGCGTTTGTCCCCGTACACCATAAATGATTCCTTTCCGGGTGGGTTTACCCTTACTATTTTCTTTCGGCATTGAATCTCAGCATCGTTGGCGCTAAGCCAATCCATACCCAAAACGATGTCGAAACCGTTTAACTCTATGGGTAATAGCTCTTCGTGGAATTCGTTTCCGTTTAGGTCAATGATGATGTTCCTAATACGATTACTAACAGGTACAAATTTGCCACTGACAACTTCTACAATCAGGGCATTATCAAGTTTTTCTAAAGGCAATGCTAATTTCCCACCAAATTTATGCGACACAAAGGAGTAGTTGGCTCCGGAATCAAATAGTATATTTGCAGGTAAACCATTTACAAGAAAGGTACCTGAAGCGACGTCTGCTGCCTCCTTCGCAGCCTCGAGCGTCATCTGGAAGGCTCTTGCCTTCAGCTTCGGTGGTATGTTGGGTCTTCCTGCCTCCTTCTTCTTCGGGCAATCCTTCAAAATGTTTCCTTCTTCATTACACCCATAACAGTCTTTCTGGTTAAGGGTGCATTCATTAGCATAGTGCCCAGGCTTTCTGCATTTGAAACAAGTGACCCATCCATCACACTTCCCAGAGTGCTTCTTCTTGCACTTGTCACACCACTTCGCTTCTGATCCTCCTCCTCTCGAACCAGACTTCGAGAATCTACTCTTCTTGTTGGACTTCGAGGATCCATCGAACTTCCGTTTCTCACCAACCTCAGCCCTCTCTAGACCTCTTTCCTTTTGTTGGGTCTCCACATTCTTAGCTGCTCGAATAGCTAATTTCAGAGTGGTTGCCATCTTGACTGTTGGGCCAAAGTCAGCCGGCAGTCCGTTTGCGAATTTCTCAATTTTGGAAAGTTCGGTTGGCACTAGGTATGGAAACAACTTCATCTTTTCTGTAAATGCAACAGCATAGTCATCGATGCTCATTCTCCCCTTCTTCAAATTTTGGAACTCATTGTTCAGATCTATCAGATCTATCTCTGAACAGTACTGCACCTTCAGTTGTTCCAAGAACTCATCCCATGACATTTTCAGAGCTTCTCCTCGTGGCATTTTATCTGCCAATAGCTTCCACCAGCTCAAGACTCCAGTTTTCAATTGTCTCACAGCGAAGACAGTCTTCTGCTTCTCGCTGCAGTCGCAGCTCTCAAACACAATCTCCATCTCGGAGATCAAGTCCATAATCTCAACAGGCTTTGGGCTTCCTGAGAGACTTGGTGGTTTCGCACCCAAGAAATTTTTGTACATCCGCCCATCCTTGTTGTTTCTCCCTTCTGGGCCATCCCTTTGCTCACCTTGAGTCCCTACTTGACTCACTTGGCGGCTATAGTTCCCTTCCTCAGATGGCTCGGGAACTGGCTCCGTCGGTTCAACATGTATGGTAGGTTCATCCCTATTTTCGTGGAGCATCCATCTCATTTCTTCCCTTTGTTCAGCTAGCATAGCCTGAATTATGGCTTGAACTCCAGCCATGGTGACTGACTCAGGTGCAACTTCTTCAACAACAGGTATTTGTTGAACCACTGGGGGTTGGTTCCTATCTCCATTTGCGTTTACGTTTCCGCTACAGGTCCTTGCCATCTTGATCTATACAACGAATAAGGTGCATGAATTTAGATCTTTATTTAGGATAGATGTTTAAATCGTCCTTATCACTCCGAAACGTTTACGTTCTAGTTCTAATATCGTAGTCGTACGTTTAGAATCCTAAAAACATAAGGTTTCCAGATCCGGTCGGCAACAGACCATAGATCCGAACAATTAACAGCATATCATGCACAAAGCATTTAGCACATAAAAGCATTTTAGGCACCATTCCTAAAATAAGCTAATGCTCACACCTCACAATCATCGCTTAGCATTCTAAGTTTAAGTCTAGAAATCCGACAAATCCGTAGTTCGCTTAAACTAATGCTCTGATACCAACTGTGACATCCCCAAAATCACGGCCAGAAAAGACCGGTTTGTTATTGCTTTGTTTAAAAATCAGAGTAACATTTTAAATGAAAGTATTGCGGAATTTGTCCCAAAACAAAATATGATAAAGATTTATCAAAAGCATTTCCATAGAAATGTATTTCATTAAAAGACTTCGGATGTCATGTTCGTATAGATCAAAAGCATTAACAGTACAATATAATCCTTACTACATTATTTCATATCTACAGGCCTATAACCGTAATCCCTAGTCCAACATCATATCTATGCTCAAGCGCCACTACCTGTAATACATAAAACTGAGTGGGTCGGGCTTGGGAGCCTGGTGAGCACATAGGGTTTTCAACCCACAATAAATAAGTTTATTAATTTCACCAATCAACAATAACCCGATTACCCATTCCCGTTATCCTCACTTTACGTCCCTAAACACCTATCATAAGGGACCTAGCCTAAGGATCATCATCGGGACGGACACTACTGCTAAGGGGATTCCTCAGCAATAAATGTCCTAAAGGCAACCATGTGGGGGATGGAGTACACCGGTGAACACATCGTTCACAAACACCTACAGGTTGCGAGCCTGCTAGTGTTCCACTGGACTGTCTAGAAGAGTCTGTGGTCGTCATCCGTACTCCGCTAGATGACAGAATCAACAACATCAACATCGAGGCCTCTCATCATCTTATCACACATCACCTATTACATCTACCCATGTTTTACCCCAACATTTTCGTAGATATAAAATACATATACAGTTTAAATCATTGAAAACATGTATAACAATGTTCATCTAGCATAAATAGCAAGTATTCAGATAATATGCATACATAGCACGTAATTTATATAAAATAATTCATATCTATGAGTAAGCTGAAAGTAACTATGCACTCACCTGAGTAGGTGGTGACTCGGCGCTTGGACAGCACTTCGTTACTCTTAACACACTTTTCCTTCGGCAAAACCTAGTATCATTGCCACTAGGGTTTAGTCTAATATTCACTGCGACTAATTAATAGACTAGCTACTATTACTATTATATAAGCATTAAACGATACTTATATAACCCATAATAATAGCCTAATTACTTATTATAAGTTCCTAATAACGTTATTATATTAAAACATAAGCTAAACTAAAGTTAGGTTAGGTATAGCTCACTTACAACGGCTTTTCTCGAAAATCGGGTTTCGCTGGAGCAGCGTTACCGAGCCGAAAGGCTCTTTTCTCGAGTCTTCGGGAGCCTTGGGGCTTCCTTCGGGTGCTAGGGGGTTTACCTGGGCTTTTAGGGGGGGTTAGGGAGGCTAAAGAGAGAAACTAGAGAGAGAAAGTGAGTTTGGGAGGTGTGAAGAGAAGGCTAGACCCGGCACCTCTATTTATAGTGGAAATATCTGATGGACTCGCCGAGTAGGGGGACCTACTCGCCGAGTTGGTCCATGTGGTGGCCTTCTGGTGGTGCCACGTGTCCAATTCTGGTGGTGCCACGTCACCCCCTATCGCGTATCAGCCTTCGAACTTAGAAAAATCATAACTCTCGCATACGAGCTCCGTTTTCGACGTTCTTTATATCCACGCGTAGGTAAAATCAATATCTACAACTTTCATTTAGACTCCATTGGCTAATTTTCGACCGGTCTCAAATTTAACAGTAGGAGGCGTTTAGACTGTTAAATGACCGCGAAGAATTCGTAACTCCTTCATACGAACTCCGTTTTCGTCCATCTTTTTACCGTTGAGTTCCTATTAATGAGATCATCAACTCTCATTTAGGTCGCGTAAGCTAAAAACCGCTCGAACTAAAATTCGAGTTTCGGGTCGTGCACTGCTAAGCCGAATCTTAGAAAAATCATAACTTCCTCATACGAAGTCAGATTTGGGCGTTCTTTTTATTGACGCTCTTAGTTTAACATATTATACAACTTTCGTTTAGATTGCTAAGGCTAAATCTCGCTCTATCGTAAATTCACTATTTACGCTTCCCGGTGCCGTGCCGGTTTTGCCATAAAACTTCGACGGGCCATAACTTATTCGTTATAACTCGGATTTCGGCATTCTTTATATGTACGGAAACCTTGAGACATATTCTACAACTTTATGTAGAGATATCGGGCTTACCTCACACTTTAATTTTGACGCTTATTTTTATTCTTTATTTATAATTAAATTGTAAGCACATAAATACACATAATTCAAATACTACTCAAATATTTCATCTTTATTACTTCAAAAAGAGTTACAATAGTTGACCTAGACTATTACATTGAAAAATATGCTTAGCCCTGAAACCCGGGCGTTACATAATCACAAGTGGATCATCTTGACCAACGGTCCTACTGTAGTTTCCATCCTCAGACTGCTCTTCGTTTAACTCAAGCTCGTCGTTTTGTACGGTAGCTTCATCTCGATTTTGTTGGAGAAAATGTCTGGTTTCTTCCATTTGATGATCCAACATCATTTGGATCATCGCTTGTACTCCGACCATCGTGATTGGCTCAGGAGCGGCTACCACAACAGGTATTTGCTCAATCACTGGGGGTTGATTCCCGTTTCCATTCACATTCCCGGTTCCACTGCGGGTTCTTTCCATTTCGATATATACACCATTTCAGACGTTCGGTGCGAAACGAAGAGAATTAATATGGGAAAGATTTTATTTACGATCGACGTGTAAATTTCCCTATTACTCTGAAAGGTTACATGCCAGTTCTGATACCGTAATTAAACGTTTAGAAATCTGAGCACATAAAATTTCCAGATCCGGCCGGCAACAGACCATAGACCCGATCATATATTTAGCATCATAAAGCATTTAGCACATAAAAGCATGTTAGGCATTTTCCCTAAATAAGCTAGTGCTTGTGTCTATTCATGTGTATTACCTAAATTTTATTAGACACACTCCTCACAATCATTGCTTAGTATTCTAAGTTTAAGTCTAGAAATAAATCCATATTTCTAGTTCGCTTAAACCAATGCTCTGATACTAACTGTGACATCCCCATTTTTACGGCCAGAAAAGACCGATTTTGTTTATGCTTTATAAAAATTAGAATACTTCTTTTAATAAAAATGTTGCGGAATTTGTTGTCACACCCCCAAACCAGAACGGCGGAAACGTTCGGGGGCGGAGGACGTCATGTCAAATATCATAACAATTGAATAGTAAAGAAAGTACACACCACCATAATATAAATATATTTGAAATGTTTACATGATTGTATATGTTACATGTTTGCAAAAGAAATCAAATACAATATGGTGATCCAAAATATGTTACTAACGCCAGCGCGTTAGTCTTCAAAAGTAGTTGCTACCTGGTCTAGCGGTCTCCTGAGAATACAAGTTATTTCAAAGAAAAAGTGTCAACATTTAAGTTGGTGAGTTCATAAGTGGTGTTTTGAGAAAATGTATGCCATTCGAAAGTGCGTGTATGTTTTCCAGAAAATCCCTTATTTTCTATTTGATGTATGAAATGAGTTTGAAAGATTGTTGTATGTACTATATGTATTTGAACTAGGAAAATCCCTTATTTTCCTAAAAGTGAAATGCAGTCTCAAATGACCAAGACTGTAAGCTATAAGAAACTATGACATGCTCAAAATAATGATGTTGTAAATCGTTATTGTACAAAATGAATGTATTTGAACCAGGAAAATCCCTTATTTTCCTAAAAGTGAGGTGCAGTCTTATTGTTAAGTAAAACTAGTTGTGGAAGTGTTTTAACCTGAGTTTTGATCATGCCGATAATACCCTAGAATATAGTTATTACCCCTCGAGCATGATTGAGTTAAGTATTACTACGTGCATGAGTCATTGTTTCCGCGTGTTGTGAGTTCCTCATAACCATACTAGACGCAGTACCTAATGTTGACGTTTGTCACCCCAAATGACGGACTGTAGCTAACAGTCAGGGTGCGGAGTTGTCAGCTCCGTATAGATCTATACACACTTGTCACGCTCTCCCTCCAGGAGACTCTGGTTATAGGTGAGGACTTCCGTTTGGTACAAACAAAGCCATATGCCATCACATGATTGCTAACAACAAGTTCACGAGTAATATGATGAAAATCGTTCGTATGAAATGATTTCGTTTTCTACCGTGTTACAAAAACGTGATGATGAGTTGAGTTTTCTTGTAAAAGCATCATGTTATATTTGAAATGGTTACTCTTGATATGATGTAGTATGCAAACGTATAAATAAAACCTATTTCTATTTATAAAACATATTGTATCCCAAGAGGGTAAAGTTGTGTTGTGAGGTGTTTTGCATGATAATAACTTCATAAGATAGTTTAAAACAACAGTGTGAAAAGTATATAAAAAGATCGATGTTTCACACGATTTTAGTTGTGTGTTTACTTGTATTCCCCCCCCCCCCCCTAAAAGTGTTTAAAAAGCATTTAAAGTGTGGTTGTAGGGGTATGAACTCACTTGATTGAAGTGGTTGATTTGAAGTAGTCGAGAGGAGAATCGAGCAGAACTTCGACAGTAAGAGTTGGAAACGCGGGAAAATATCGGGATTCTTGGGAATCTCGGGAATCTCGAGAACACAAAACCTTCCTTCGGGACTTGAAGGTGAAACCGGGGCTTTGGGAGGGTCTCGGGGGCTTAAACGCAGAGTTTCGGCGCGAGAAAGAAAGGAACTAAACAATGGAACTCGGAGCCCTTGAAATCTACTTATAGGGGCATTTTTGGGGTGTTCCACGTCGTGGCAAGTGATGGCCACGTTGTGGGGAGTCAAACCTATCATCTTCCATTGATTGGACGCCCTCAGTCACTTGTCGGGTCGCGGCAAGCTTGTACCACGTCGTGGGGCCTGACAACCTCGGATTTTGGACCCCGAACTTGTAAAATCCATAACTTTCGCATACGAGCTCCGTTTTCGACGTTCTTTATATGCACGTGTAGCTAAAAATATGATCTACAACTCTTGTTTAGACTTCATCGGCAAATTTTGAATTTATTTTTAATTATTTATTTTTAACGGGACGGGACACGAAAAGTCCGTTAAAATTCCATAACTTCTTCATTCGATGTCCATTTTTGTCAGACTTTTCGCCGTTGCGCTACTAATGTTGAGACCTTCGATTCTCATTTAGGTTGTTTAGGTCAAAAGTATCTCGAGCTCTATTTCGAGTTTTTAGCTGTCTACTGCTATACCCAAACCTTGGAAAAACCATAACTTCCTCATACGAAGTGAGATTTGGACGTTCTTTTTATGTACGCTCACGGTTTGATGTTATCTATAACTTTTATTTAGATACTTAAGTCTAAAAACTATTGTATTGAAACTTCGCGTTTTTCGTTTAATCGGTGTTGCCAGTTTTGTCGGGAATTTTAGAATGGTTATAACTTCCTCGTTATAACTCGGATTTTTGTGTTCTTTATATGTATGAAAACCTTGTTACAATATTTACCACCTAGTATAATCAATTACGGTTTTATAAAAGTTTAAATTTTGACCTGAATTTTGCTGTTGTTACATTTGTTCCCAGAAAAATATGATAAATATGTTACCAAATCATTTCCGAAGAAATGTATTTTTATTCCTTTTAAAACCTTGGGATGTCATCGTCAATACAGGAACATAAGCATAAATAGAACTTACATTTATTTACACTAGTGATCTACATCTCTTTTAAATCTCTCAGTGTAAAGTAGCTTCGTATCGACACCTATGATACAAATAAGTTGGAGTGGGTCAGGTTGGGAAACCTGGTGAGTACATAGGGATTTCAATCCCACAATGCTATATCATATAAAAAATTTAGAACACACAAAATGTACAATTTCCTCATATATAGAATCATCTCTTACCCCACCCCTTCGATCCTTACAACGAGACTATCCATACTCTCGGATCTTAAACTTTACCTCTTACTTAACCCATACTCTTGGATCTAGTTAATGGTCGTGGATTAATACTTGTGCCTATTCCATACTCTCGGATTAGGAACAAGTGTCTATGTGTAAATCCATACTCTCGGATTAATGATGAATAACTATGTCCTATCCATACTCTCGGACTAAAGACGACTGACTATGTCTTAATCCATACTCCTGGACTAATGACATTTGACTATGTCCAGTCCATACTCTCGGACTAGGGACAATGACTATGTCTAATCCATTCTCCCGGATCAATGACCTATATTAATGTTCTATTCTTGGAGTATAACTCACTCATTCGGAGTATAACTCACTCATACTCGTAAGAAGGTACTACCCAATATTCCTCATAATTAATTTAGGTTTACTCTTTATCCCAAATTATTATATATATAATCAGATATGTTCTTTAACATGTATTTCAGGCGACATCAAATAACTCGCACATAAACATATATTTAATACTTCAATCAATACTTGTATTAAAATCATGTTCATGAAAGGGGCTATGCACTCACTTGGTAAGGTGGTGACTCGGCACTCGGACAGCACTTCGTTACTCTTAAAACAATTTCCTCAACAAAACCTAATATCAATAGCACTAGGGTTTAGTCTGACGTTAACCACGACTAATTAATAGTCTAGCTATTATTATTATATAAGTGTTAACACAATACTTTTCACCCACTATATACAGACGAGGCCAGACATGGAACACCGGAGGGCAGGATCATTTCGGCATAAAAGCACTTCTGAATCCAACAACCAAAGCGACCTTCCAAACCAGAACCCCCGTACCGCAATTGATTAAAAAGACACTATAATGACATTTATATAACTCATAATAATAGTCTAAATACTTATTATAAGTTCCTAATAACTTTACTATATTGAAACATAAGTTATACTAAAGATAGGGTAGGTATAGCTCACTTACAGCGGGTTTTCTTGGAAACCGGGCTCCGTCGGAGCAGAGTTTCTGAGTCGGAGGCTCTTCTCTTCAGAGCCTTCAGGTGCTCAGGGAGCCTTGTGGCTTCCTTCGAGTTCTAGGGGGTTTACCTAGACTTTAGGGGGCTTAAGGGAGGCTAGAGAGAGAAAGTAGAGAGATAAAGTGAAGTTGGATGGTGTGGAGAATGAAGGGAACCCGGAACCTCTATTTATAGGGGGTCTGGCAACTCAGCTCATCGAGTTGGCCTCCAACTCATCGAGTTCATGGCCAGGTGTCATCATTTAGGTGGTGACACGTGTGTGGCTCACATTGCGCCACGTCACCCCTTTGCAGCAGCACCCTGCTGACTTCTAAACCTCGTAACATTTGCATAGGAGCTCCGTTTTTTACGTTCTTTTTTTCCATGCGTAGGTAAAAACAAGATATATAACTTTTATTTAGACTCCATCAGCTAATTCTTGACCGATCTTAAATTTAACGGTAGGAGGAGATTAGGCTGTTAAATGACCGCGAAGAATTCGTAACTCCTTCATACGGACTCCGTTTTCGTCTGTATTTTTACCATTGAGTTCCTATTAATAAGATGTTCAACTCTCATTTAGTCCACGTAGGCTGAAAACCGCTCGAACTAAAATTTGAGTTTCGGGTCGTGCACTACTAAGCCAAATCTTGGAAAATTCATAACTTCCTCATACGAAGTCAGATTTGGCCGTTCTTTTTTTGTATGTTCTTGGTTTAACGTACACTACAACTTTTTTTCAAATTACTAAGGCCAAAAAGTTTTCTATCGTAAATTCACTATTTAAGCTTCCCGATGTCGTGCCGGTTTTTGCCGCGAAACTTCGACGAACTAGAACTTCTTCGTTATAATTCGGATTTCGGCGTTCTTTATATGTACGGAAACCTTGAGACTTATTCTACAACTTGTTTAATATTATTTATTCTAAATAATCTTTTGCCGAAAAGTCATTGTCGACACTTATTGCCTCTAAATTGACTAGCCTGGATCTACGGACGTTACAGTTGAGCTCCTTAGGCAACGCCAAATGGTAGGCAACCTGGCCCACACGTGTAATAACCCTAAATAGCCCAAAATACATGGTCCCTAACTTAGCTCGCTTCCAAAACTGGATAAATGAGATTGGTAGTCTTAAGCACAAAATCAGTGTGTCCCATGACCCTCTGTCCAACCTTTCACTAACAGATCGGGGTCCTGAACCTCCTCTTATACAACATTTAAAAATGGGGCATACTAATACTCATATGAAAACTATTTTTGTAGGAGATATGCCAATGGAAGATACAAATCCCAACATCCACCTAAGTCAAAAACACATGCCCTCAGCATATCCTCAAGTGTCTTAATCTTCCTCTTACTATGTCCATCTCTCTAAGAATGATAAGTTGTGCTGAGGTGAGGCTCTAGTCACCTAACTAACGTAGATATCCACTAGCTTCTTAGATGAGGAGCTCTCTTGAATAATAATAAAATGGTCACTCTTGGTCAATCAGGCCGCAATAACCCAAATAGTATCCAAACCTTGAGGACTCCTCGGTAACTTCGTCATAAAATTATCGTGATATGCTCCCACTTCCACATGGGAATCTCCAATGGTTGCAGCTTGTTGTGAGGCTTCCCATGCTCATCCTTGACTTTTTTTATAAGTCAAAAATCTCTCAACATACCATGACATGTCCTACTTCATGTATGACCACCACTAATCCTGTTACAAATCTCAATACATCTTGGTTGTGCCCAGATGAATAAAAAAGTTCGATTTGTGAGCTCCATCTATCAAATTCATTTGGGTTACATTTGTGTATGGCACCGAAATCCATCCAAACCAAGTCAAAAAAAAAAAAAAAAAAAAAAAAAAAAAAAAAAAAACAACCTTGACTATCCCTATAAAGAGAGTGGACTTGTCCTTTAACTCTTTCCCTCTTCTTATACGCATCCTTGACCACCTTAGTCTATTCCTCTCTAATAAACTCTAATAGGGGGTTAACCATTTTCATCATCAAACACAAGACACAAAGAGGTGCACTAGTCGTCTTCTAAATCAACGCATCGGCACCACATTGCCCATGCCTGGCTAATAAAGAATCTCAGATTCATAGTCATTCATTAAATCCAACCATTTGTGATGCCCCATATTCAGTTCTACTAAATCTTCAGAGCAAAAATTGTTGCTCCCAAGTCCAAGTCGTGCATCAGATAATTAGCCTCAAGAGGCGTTAGCTTCCTTGAGGAATAAGTGATCACCAAGCCTTGTTGCATAAAAATGTCCCCCAAACCTATGATAGATGCATTAAAAATATATCACCCTCATGTAGGGTCAATATTGTAGCCTCACGTAAGCTGATATTGCCATATTTATATGCATTTTTAGGCAATATTAATATACATTTCTATTAATATTTGGTTATTTGCATAGAATAATGGTACTTATAAGTTTAAATTGTTATTTTGCAGCCAAATAGAAGCATTTTCGAAGATAGGGACTGAAATTGACAGAATATGGAACTTTGGAGATTGAAGAAAAGAAGAACGGAAAAAGTCAGCAAAAGACGCACTCACGACGTGAATAATTCATGATTCACGACGTGAGTGGAAAATTCTAGAAGATATGCATGCTGGTGAAAGATTCCTTGCCGAACACACTTATCCCATATTCACGATGTGAATCTTTATAGTTCAGGACGTGAACTCGGGAAATCAAAAAACAATAAATTCCCTTGCCCATTACGACTTGAGAAGTTTTTGGTTGATTGAAAGGTTACCGAAAGACGATTTTGAGCAGAAAAAGAGTTCTAGAAAAGGATTTCGACATCAAAAGGAGTAAAGGTTCATAATTAGTTAATTAGTTTGATAGTTATGAATATGTTTGATAATTTGATTTGTTTTAGCTTACTTGTTACTATGAGTAGCTAAATCTAGCAGCTCTTGTCTATCTAGATGAAGCTTCTGAGTTATGTTTTAGCTTAATGACTATTGAATTTGATTAGTTGGTAAATTGCTTGTGTTTGATTATCATTACCTAGCATGTTATTTTAGTTTCTTAGTTGCTTAAATTCATGTTCTGCGTAGCTTAGTGACCATTAAATTACATGAACTTGAAACCTAGTGATTTAGTAAACATTGAATTGCTAGATCTAGGATCGACCAAAATCTTAGATAAGTGATAAAAGCAACTAATTTCGTTGTGCTAGAGGACATAAATTATGACCATAATTGTGTTGCCTAGATAAATCTTACATAGCTCACCTATAATTAATAACTAATTGTGTGTTTTGCTTGTGTGTGATCATACAAGGTAGTTCATGAATTGGTAAAAAGATTAGTAAATTTCGACTTGAATTGCTAATTACATAATAATTGGTGACCAACTTTGATAATTCATAATTATTAGCTAAACATAAATAAAGAAGTGGACTCAAACTAGACATGAGTGTTTTTAATTAATTGATTGAATTCAGTGATTTAAGTTCATCTGGTTTTGCAAAATCTGATAAAACCCCATCTTTGCTCTAAAATTAGGTTAATTTAGTAGTAGATAAATTAATTAGTTAACACCGTTCCCTGTGATCGATACCCAACTTACCCAACTATTCTATAATTCGACTAGGTACACTGCCTAGGTGCATTTTATTTAGTTAAGTTCGTTAGGTTATAAATTATAAAATTAGTGGGTACTTTTGTGCACATCAAGTTTTTGGCGCCGTTGCCGGGGAATGGCTTAGTTAATTATTAGTTTGTTTGCTTTAAATTAATTGATCCTTTTTGTAGGGTAAAACCTGCAAGATGTTACTTTTCTGTTTATTTTATTTTATTTTATTTTATTTTTTATTTTTTTTTTTGCATTCTAGGACTCATGACATGAGCCTTATAGCTCACGACGTGAGAACTAAAGTTCTTAGTTTTATTTATTTTAGTTTGTCTTTCTTAGTTCAGTTTTACATTTTTTTTTTTTTGTTTTATTTTAGGAGTTCATGACCAGAGGCTCTAACACACCTTTGGTGCCACCAGTTGAAGATCCCGAGTCTGCAATTCACAAAAAGAAGGATAAGAACGTGAAAGAGGATCAAACACCAAAGAAGACGCCCTTACAAGAACTCAAGTCATTATTCTCAAAGAATTCGGGAAAGAAGACGGAAGGATCAAGTTCATCTTCAAAGGACAAGAACAAGGTTGAAGACTTAGACCAAATACCTATCCTGAACGAATCCGAATACGAATCCGAAGCCGAGTTTGGACTTTATACAAGTGAACCCGAGAACGAGCCAAGGAACGAGATGGAAAACATTGAAGAAATGTCTATGGGAGCTTACAGAAAGAGAATTAGAGATGATGTTGGTCCAGGTTTAGTACAACCTGCCATTCCTGCCACTGCCACATTCGAGCTGAAAGGACATATCCTTTCTAAACTGAAGGATATCTCATTCCATGGAAAATAACATGAGGATGCATTTAATCACTTAGATGAAGTCAACGACATTGCTAATTATTTCAATGTCCCGAATATGAATAGAGATACTGTCTTGCTAAGGATGCTACCAGTCACTTTCAAGGGAGCAGCAATAGATTGGTTAAAAGCACTACCACTGGGTACAATCACTACTTGGGCTCAAATGCGTGAGCAATTTCTAGATCAGTTCTTCCCACCATCCAAGATAGCTAAACTCAAGAAGGCAATAGCCAATTTTGAGCAAAACCCGGGGAGTCACTTTACGAGGCTTGGGAGCGCTACAAGGGGTTGTTAAGGAATTGTCCTCAACATGACCTTAACATTCAATAAGAAGTGTCCATATTCTATGACGGGGTCAATGTAATGACTAGGCAACTCCTTGATTCTCAAGGACCACTTACAAAGAAAAATCCAGGTGAAGTCAAGGAATTAGTTGAAGAATTTGCAAAGCATTCTCGTGAATACCACAATCCAAGGAATGAAGGAGTAAAGGGAGTTGGGAGTGTGATGTGCACAAAAGTACCCACTAATTTTAATATTTATAACCTAACAAACTTAGACTATCTATGCACTTATAGGCAGTGTACCTAGTCAGATTACAGTATAGCTTAGGTAAGTCGGGTGTCGATCATAGGGAACGGTGGATTAATTTAATATATTTGATTATAGGTTATAGGTCACACGAAAATAATAAATAAAATGGTTTAATAAATCTCAAATTAGCAAATAACAACTCTCGATAAACTAACAGGAAAGCAAATCTCTTCAGGTACTTTGGTTTAGATAAATTACACCTTAAAACATAGACAATTGCATACACAAATTCATTTATTCAATGTTTACCGATTCCTAAAATGATTAGATTCGCGTTCACTATAACTAATCCTTTAGCAAACAAGTCAATTCAAATAGTGATCAGTTGATTAAACTAACATGCTTCCTAGTGTTCAGTTCGTATCAAGCAAGACTTGTAAATACAGTTAATCAATGTAGACATTTAATCAACCTCTTGTTGATGGTCATCAAACAAGGCTCACACATTAACTTACCTATTCTCAAATTAATCCTAGTTTCACATTCGTTATTTCTAGTCTTATAATCTCGATGGTCATCAAAAATCATAAGAGACAAGCAAATCAAGCAGATGTTCAAGCAACTCAATTCACTTAACAATTAACAGAAAATAATCATCATTAACACATGTGGATCTTTGAACAAGCTTGGCAAGATAAATTAAACACAAATAAACTATTCAATATAGCAATTAGTCTAATAATCAAAGCTTCATTCAATCATAAACACAAAGTAAAAGGTTTTTACACCCAAATCAGAAACTAAATACAGAAAAGTACCACAATGGAATGCTAAACATGGTCATGTTAACAATCCATATGATTACCGACATGTATCCGCTCTCCAACCCTTCCGATCTCCGCTCCCGTTAGCTTAACGGCCTTCCGGCCGCCTTCTAGACCCTCAAAACGGCTTAACAGAAGTTAATTGTCGACTAAATTAGGTTAGAAGTCGTCTGCAATCGATCTGTGGAATTATCTTTAAATATAGGATCCGACTCGTCGAGTCAAGTGGTGACTCGTCGAGTCCCTCTCACATTCCCCGTATTGCGATAACTCTCTGGGATCCCGAGTCATTATCTTCTCGATTCTTCGACTGGACTCGCCGAGTAGGTGCCTTTTTCAGTGTTTTTCTTCTTTATTCCATTCTCAATCTTCTAACTGTTTCTCCCGCTTCCTTTCGCTTCCGAGCTTCATCTTTGGACTGAAAAACATAATTTAATACTTTTAAGTACCTTTTGTCCCTAATATGCGATAATTAAGTTAATAAATGAATACTTAATATGAACTAATTATGCACATATCAAAATACCCCACACTTGTCTTTTGCTTGCCCTCAAGCAAAACTGAATTTTAACACATTAGAATTATGTATAACAACTCCAATCTAACCCAGCCATTATGCCAAGACCGCAACGCATGCATTTGTGTCTAAAATTTTTCCTAAAGAACCCCCCATATTCCAAATACTCACAATCCTCATAAACACTTTCCCACTCACCCCGAACTATGCTCATTTTATGCAACCCTCCGAATCCATCCGCAGAAAACCTCTTTACCCTCAAGGTATTTTTAATTGAGCAACCCAAGCATACATATTCTAGAAAATTACAATTTTTTGATACCATTATGGAGCTCTTTGAATTCTTCACTTTTTGGATAATTTGATCTTTGATATCTTTGAATTCACCACCTTTATTGTTTGATTTTTGGTATCTTCAACTTTTTTAATTTCTTGGAATTTTGATCTTCAGATCTTCACTTCATTTGCTCCAAAATTCCTATAACTTTTCATGCAATTCTTTTTTTTTTTTTTACATGTATTTCTCAATATATTTTTTTTCACTCAAATCCCTACATGCTTAAGCAGGGGTGCGCAATCTCAACCTTTATTGGCTAATGATAAAAACTTTCCTGGATACATTTCAGGTTTAGGCTGCTAAACATATTGCATCCCTCAGGCTGAGCAAGATTGTGTTTTTGTCTCATGATTTCACTGAAATAAGGAAGCCACAAATGCACTAGAACGTGTATAGGCTCAACTAAACATTTGGGTTATCATGCAATTATCAACACAACTCTAACATGGAATCCTAATTTTTTTTACCAAAATTTTCTAAATAAAATCCTAAGTAATACTTTTGGTATGCAAAATTTTAAAATTAACCTAAATTAAGACTCTAGATTTTCTATTATGTAATTATGTAACCAACCCCCTACCCCACACTTATTTGATGCAATGCCCTCATTGCATATTATGCCATAAAAATAAACTAAAGAGGGAATTGGAACAAACTCCCCTGGGATAGCAGTCGATAGGCTGATCACTTCCATATTATCTCCAACATCAATTAACTTTAGACATGGTAACATCTCATCCATGCCTTGGGTGTCAAAACTCGTGTGGGCCGCTCCAAATACACGGAAATCAGTGTAAGATCTTCAAGAATGTATATGGAAGAATAAGTGATCAAGTGGGACAAGTAGCAGCATCAAATCAGCAGTTCGTCGGTATAAAAATTGAACGACTCGTCGAGTCTTATGGTGGACTCGTCGAGTACCAGTGCGCCTTCTCAGAATATGTAGAAATACAAGGCAACTCGTCGAGTCAGCTTAGTGCACTCGTCGAGTAGGCCACTGAACGAAAAAACTTGGTATTTTGCAACTGTTTTAGCCTCTAAAAACGTCTCTAACTCTTCCCCATGTTTAGACTCAATTGCTCATACCCCTAAGGACCGGACTCGACACTTTGACGTTAAAGTTCCACTTCCTTGACTCTCTTTCTCACTTTGATTCCATGACTCTAAACCCATTTGAAGCTAGTACTCCTAATTCAATTCTGAAAGCATCTGAAGGGTAAAAGTTTTGCAAAGATCTGAAACATCAAGAGCATCAACATGGAAAACAAAATTTAAACAAACTAAAAAAAATAAAAATAAAAACTCACTAAAATAACTAAAAAAACAAAATAACTAAAAAGGATATCACGATCACTCGACTTCGTCGAAATCAAGTTACAATTTTTGATTAAATCCCTTGCATGCAAGAGGTGGTTTGTGAAAACAAAAACTTTCGGAACCTGTCAGACTATTTCCTTTGTTTTCTTTGCATCATTAACTAAAAGTAGAACAAGAAGTGACCAAACTAGTCAAGAACAGCAAGAGCTCGGTCTTCCACTTAACCACCACGACACGCCTTGCTATACTACGCCTCATAGATCGAGTTGGACAAATCAACAAAGTAGTAGACTAAACAAGTCAAGAATTCCCTAATCGCTTGCAATCTCGAAACCCATGCAAAAAGTAAAACCAAGCAATGTGTATGATCACGAATTCCTGCACATAGCAACAAAAAACCTTCCCGACAAGTAAAATGATATCAACGAAAATAAAACTAAAAAAATAAAATAAAAAAAACTAACTAAAAACAAATAACGAATAATCAAATAAAATAAATTAATGACAAGCCGTTCCCCGGCAACGGCGCCAAAAACTTGATGTGCACAAAAGTACCCACTAATTTTAATATTTATAACCTAACAAACTTAGACTATCTATGCACTTATAGGCAGTGTACCTAGTCAGATTACAGTATAGCTTAGGTAAGTCGGGTGTCGATCATAGGGAACGGTGGATTAATTTAATATATTTGATTATAGGTTATAGGTCACACGAAAATAATAAATAAAATGGTTTAATAAATCTCAAATTAGCAAATAACAACTCTCGATAAACTAACAGGAAAGCAAATCTCTTCAGGTACTTTGGTTTAGATAAATTACACCTTAAAACATAGACAATTGCATACACAAATTCATTTATTCAATGTTTACCGATTCCTAAAATGATTAGATTCGCGTTCACTATAACTAATCCTTTAGCAAACAAGTCAATTCAAACAGTGATCAGTTGATTAAACTAACATGCTTCCTAGTGTTCAGTTCGTATCAAGCAAGACTTGTAAATACAGTTAATCAATGTAGACATTTAATCAACCTCTTGTTGATGGTCATCAAACAAGGCTCACACATTAACTTACCTATTCTCAAATTAATCCTAGTTTCACATTCTTTATTTCTAGTCTTATAATCTCAATGGTCATCAAAAATCATAAGAGACAAGCAAATCAAGCAGATGTTCAAGCAACTCAATTCACTTAACAATTAACAGAAAATAATCATCATTAACACATGAGGATCTTTGAACAAGCTTGGCAAGATAAATTAAACACCAATAAACTATTCAATATAGCAATTAGTCTAATAATCAAAGCTTCATTCAATTATAAACACAAAGTAAAAGGTTTTTACACCCAAATCAGAAACTAAATACAGAAAAGTACCACAATGGAATGCTAAACATGGTCACGTTAACAATCCATATGATTACCGACATGTATCCGCTCTCCAACCCTTCCGATCTCCGCTCCCGTTAGCTTAACGGCCTTCCGGCCGCCTTCTAGACCCTCAAAACGGCTTAACAGAAGTTAATTGTCGACTAAATTAGGTTAAAAGTCGTCTGCAATCGATCTGTGGAATTATCTTTAAATATAGGATCCGACTCGTCGAGTCAAGTGGTGACTCGTCGAGTCCCTCTCACATTCCCCGTATTGCGATAACTCTCTGGGATCCCGAGTCATTATCTTCTCGATTCTTCGACTGGACTCGCCGAGTAGACGATCTGACTCGCCGAGTAGGTGCCTTTTTCAGTGTTTTTCTTCTTTATTCCATTCTCAATCTTCTAACTGTTTCTCCCGCTTCCTTTCGCTTCCGAGCTTCATCTTTGGACTGAAAAACATAATTTAATACTTTTAAGTACCTTTTGTCCCTAATATGCGATAATTAAGTTAATAAATGAATACTTAATATGAACTAATTATGCACATATCAGAGTGCACATTCTGAAGAGATGGCTTCTATGATGGCAATGCTAAATAATATGGACCGAAGGCTGACCCAAATGGACCAATCAATTCATGCAATCAGAGTTGGTTGTGAAACATGCAGTAGGCCACACTTGACTAAATATTGTCATTTAGATGAATATGGGAACAAGAAGGATCAAGTTTGCTACTCGAGTGGGGACAAGTATGATGAAGACTGGAGGAAACCAAAGAAAGAGTGGTTGCCATATGATGAGTACAAGAGGAAAAAGGAAGAAAATTTTAAGCAGACAAGTCGAGGCTTCTACCAAAAAGAGCAACCACCAACCGAGAAGAAAGTAGAGTTGGAAAACATTTTGACCAAATTTATGGAAGCTTCCGAGAAAAGGCATGATGACACCGATGCAGTGCTAAAGGAACACATGTAAATGATGAAAGAACGGCAAACAATGATGATTGACCAACAAGCTTCATTAAGAAATCATCAAGCATCAATCCATAATCTCGAAGTCCAAATTGGTCAACTAACTACTTTGGTGAGCAACAAATTGTCCTCATAATTTCCCGAAAAGAACGTTCAATCCCATGTTATGGCTATTGATACTGAAGAAGAGGCAATCTCTGAGTTTTTAGAGGCACTAGAAGTGGAACCAAAGCAGCCCGATCCAAAGCCGAAGAAGCCGAAGCTCGAAAATGAAGACATTGCTGGAACACCAAACTCACGTCGTGGGCCCAGTCCGCATAGAAAAACTATGTATTTGTTCCAGCTTATAAACCGCCTTTGCCATTCCCGTCTCGAGCTAATCTCAGTCCACTGGGAAGAGAACATCTGGAGTTTATCAAGCAAGTAAAGGGTATTCCTATTAATACTCCTTTTATTAATTCGCTTTCAAAAATTCCAACATATGCGAAGCTCCTACAAGATCTTGTAGACACCCGACAACAGTTGAAGAAGAAGTCTAAGGTTATTCTTAGTGAACAAAGTACAAGAGCTATATTGGGAGAGTTGCCTAAGAAGATGGGAGATCTTGGCCGCCTCACTCTTCCATGTGAGTTTGGAAACAATTTGAAGACTTATGCTTTAGCCGATTCTGGGGCTAGCATAAATTTGATGTCGTACTCTTTCTATCAAAAGCTGAACATTCAGAAAATGAATATTACAAAGATGACCATCCACATGGCCAATCGTTCGGTAATGCAACCAAGAGGAATTATAGAAGACATCCTTGTTAAAATTGGGAGATTCATTTTCCCAGTTGACTTTGTTATTTTGGATATGAAGGAGGATGCTAATGTCCCAATCATTCTTGATCGCCCCTTGCTAAATATTGTTGGTGCTTTTGTGGATGTTCGTGAATCCAAGCTTATATTGAGGGTTGGTGATGATAAGGAAGATTTTGGAATGCAAGATGGGTTTCAAGGTTACGATGTTAAAGGTGAAGTGTTCAATATTGATGAAGACAATGAACTTGAAGAATTGGAAAAAAAAACCCATGGAGGAAGAAATCAAGACACTTAATCAATTCAAATGCACTAAACCAAGAGCATCCGTTCCGTTTCTCGTTGAAGTCATTTCTTACACAAAACCAATATCTTGGGTAAGTAAGGAAAGTGATGACATGTCTAATGATGAAGAGGAGATTACATCAAAGGAGACTAGCCCAGTGGTGAAGGAGGAGGAGGAGGATATTATGAAGCTTAAAAATGATGAAAAATTGAAGACTCAAGGGATCAAACGCAAGCTCGATGGAAACGAAGTCAAGTCTAAAAGGGAGAATTCTAAAAAGGCGTATATTCGTCGAGTGCAAGCTTACAAGAGGCGTTTCAAGGAGCAGAAGATCCTGGTGGTGGACTCATCTGAAGATTCAACGTAAGATGCACGAAGTCCAGCTCAAGACTCCTCAAAAAGAAGCACTTCTCGGGAGGCAACCCAAGTTTTGCGTTTTCTTTCTTTTTCTTTTTTACTTTTTGCATTTTTAGTTTTAGAAACATCGATCATATCATCCAACTCATTTTATTTATAATTAAACACTGAGTGTGGGGTCCTAAAAATGAAGTGGTAAAATTTATGGAATATAATAAAAAATTTAGGATTAATAAAAATTTTATATAGTATTCACGACATGAATCAGTATGATTCACGACATGAGTTTGGAATGTAACGGACAATATATCATTGATCCATAATTAGCCCATTTTCTATTAAATTAAATGGTCCAATCATTTTAAGACTAGTCCACTTCTGATGTAGAATGAATGACCCAAAATTAAACCCAGACAGGACTCACGACGTGAATCCTTAGGGATTCACGACGTGAACAGTGACAAACTCAAGACCACAGAATAAAACACAGATTCAACTTTGACCTACCCTCATTCTTTATTCCCCACGAAGGGAACACGGTTTTTTGGTCCCCCCCTTGCACCGATTGCGGCTATTTTCATCCTTAAATCATCTTTTGCTTACGTAATCCTCCAAAATAGGTACATTAATCTTCTCCTAGATGTTTATTATTGCTTTAATTGCTAGATTTAGGGGTTAGGGTTTACTTTTCTTTAGATATATAAAAATTGATACCCTAAATGTTGAAATTGTTACTGCATGTGCTTGTAATTAGCTTGAAATGGCCTAAGGAGTAAACCTCATTGACATTTTTGACTTGATTTGAGTCCTGATATGTCTGATTATTGTTTGTGCTTACAAACTCACGACGTGAATCTTTAGTGGTTCACGATGTGAATCCTGGATATTTACAATTTTAAATTTGGTTTAATGCTAATCTTTTGGGATGTCTTTGTTGGTTTGTTTTTTTTATTTTTACAGTTATGGCTCCCAGAAGAGAAGTTCCAACCGGGGTTGCTAGTCTCCACCCGTTTTACGTCTTTCCAACGAATATGTCACGGGATGTATATACGCATTGGAACAACCGGCTAGGATGATTGTACAACTGGGAATTTGCTATTGCCCCCACTATTCAGCGGGCACGATTGAGGGAGGTTGGACTAGTGGATCGGATGTCTCAGTATCTTACTAAGTTGTTTTTGGGGAATGGATTTTCGTTCACATGCAAAGGGTGGTACAATTTGTTTGCTATCCAGGAAAGGGTATACAAAGAGCTATGCATGGAATTCTTTTCAATTGTGGCATTCCATGAGAATGTCCAAGATCCTACTCTCCCGCAAGCTTTGGTTTTTCGTTTAGGTGGGGAATATAGGGAATGTAGTTTGGTGGAGTTTTCATGGAGGATGGGGTTGTATGAGGCTCATGAGACCATGACTCATGAGTTTGTTTTATTTTTGAGGGAGGCCACACGTGGGTATGAGAATGGGGTCTCGGGTCCTGAGTTTTGGAGCAATATTGCATCTGGTGTGTTCAATTCTGGTGTATCTCCGGAAAGCAGCATCAAATCACCAATTCATCGCCTTATCACATTTTCTATTCACCACAAACGCCATGGTGATAAGTTTACTGAAATTAACTTGTTCTTTTTATGGTGCATTTTACAGCCAGGTGTGTGCTGTAACATTCCGTATTTCATGGCCCGCTATTTGGCGAAGTATGCAACGAGTTCCCATCCCGGGAGCCCTATTTGTGGAGGGCACTTTATTACACGTTTGGCCCGGTCTTATGGTCTCATCGTTCCCGGTATCACTCGTTCTTTGACTTGCATGGAGGGGAACGAGTTTACTATGGGGTATTTAGAGACGATGAGGGTGGTAAGGAATTATGGAACATATTGGGGGATTCTTAATGATAATGATGATGGTGATGAGCAATCGACCGACCAACCTAAACCCCAACAAAGTCCTTGGAGACGGAATGTTAGAGAGGGAGGTGAACGACGGCAGCCGGTGCACCTACAAGCACCCATTGGAGGATCACATATTAGGGATGATAGGACAGGGTATTTTGACTAGCTTTCCTTGAGCGTGAACTGGATTGGAGGGACTACAGAGAATATGGTTCGGCACTTCAATATTGAGTAGCATCCTCGCCTAGGGTATCATTACCCAATTTTCTCTAGGATGAGTAAGTATCGAGGCCAAAGAGGAGATGGGGCAGGCACTAGTGGAGCTCGGGATGAAGAGGAAGATGATTGATCGTTTGTTTAGTTTTTATTTAGTGTTTAGTTTTTAGTTTGTTTGGTTTTGATTTGTTGGTTTGAAAACATTGTATGGATTGCTAAACACTTGTTGGATTACTATTATGTTACTTTTATTTCCTTTTGATTGTTTGATTACAGCTTGCTAAGGAGTCTTGGGAAGGGAGTAAATTCGAGTTAAGAGTTGTTTATCGTCTAGTCAAAAGTCATTACTAGTCTATAGTTAAGAGTCGAGACCCACAATTAAAAATAAGTGTGGGGTGAGTCAAGAAAGAGGATGAAATTAGCAAGGAGTCATAGAAATTATGCATTCATAAGTGTCTTTATTAATTTGGATATTAGAGTGGGATGCTAAAAGTAATAAGAAGACTGGGCAGTTTCATTGTTCAGTCGCCCAGTTTTCACAACATGAGCATCTACTATTCACGTCGTGAGTTGGGTTCCAAGGGATTTCTAAATCCACATTCCTGCGACTTCACGTCGTGAGCCTATCTTATTCACGTCGTGAATTTCCCATTTTCACAAAATTCGGTGTTTTTATGACGTATGCTTTCCCACATTATTCTATACATTTTGAAGACTTACACCATTCTTATGGGAGACTGAAGTTTCGATTCATTGTTTTTTTTTCACTTGTTGGCTCACTTACATCTTTCGCGAGTTCAAGTCCAAGTTCTTATTTAGATGAAGTTCTATATTCAAGATGCACATGTCAACTACACTTGGAGTTCGATCTTGCTACTTCTATCACAGGGGAGTCTGTTCCTTTTTCTCCCTTTTATTGCTTTTAATTTAGTTTATGCATACAATGAGGGCATTGTATGTAATAAGTGTGGGGTAGGGGGTCGAAAAAAGTAAATTGGTAGAAATTATAGGAAAATTTAAAATTTTCTAGTATGAAAGAGAGAGAGAGAGAGAGAGAGAGAGAGAAATTACCAAAACTAAATAAATTGAAGAATTTTGGATCATAAAAGTATAAAGTATGAAGATCAAAGATCAAAATTCTGAAGTCTCAAAAGTTGAAGATACGAAAGTTACACAAAAAGGTGTTGAATTTAAAGAAATCAAAGATCAAATATCAAAGAAAAGAAGACTTCAAGAGCTCCAAGTTGTGGTATCTTCTATAAATTTGTAATTATCTAGTTTATGTATGCTTGGGTAGCTTTACGAAAATACCTTGAGGTTAAGGTAGTCTTCTGCGGATGGATTCGGAGGGTTGCATAAAATGAGCATTGTTCAAAAGAAATGAGTGCGTGCTTATGAGGATTGTGAGTATTTAGAATTGGGGGGTTACTTAGGAAAAATTTAAGACACAAATGCATGCATTGAGGTCTTAGCATAATGGCTAAGCTTGAGTTGGATCGTTCTATGTGATATTGGTGATGAAGGTTTGATTTAATAATTAGATTTGCTTGAGGGCAAGAAAAGAACAAGTGTTGGGTATTTTGATATTTCCATATTTATACACATTTTTAGGCAATATTTATTTACATTTCTATTAATATTTTGGTTATTTTCATAGAATAATGGTACTTATAAGTTTAAATTGTTATTTTGCTGCCAAATGGAAGCATTTTCGAAGATAGGGACTGAAAGTGACAGAATATGGAATTATGGAGATTGAAGAAAAGAAGAACGGAAAAAGTCAGCAAAGACGCACTCACGACGTGAATAATTCATGATTCACGACGTGAGTGGAGAATTCTAGAAGATATGCATGCGGGTGAAAGAGTCATTGTCGAACACGCTTATCCCAAATTCACGACGTAAATATTTATGGTTCATGACGTGAACTCGGGAAATCAAAAAACTATAAATTCCCTTGCCCATTACGACTTGAGAAGTTTTTGGCTAATTGAAAGGTTACCTGAAGATGATTTTGAGCAGAAAAAGAGTTCTGGAAAAGGCTTTCAACATCAAAAAGAGTAAAGGTTCATAATTAGTTAATTAATTTGATAGTTATGAACATGTTTGATAATTTGATTTGTGTTTGCTTACTTGTTACTATGAGTATCTTGAATCTAGCAGCTCTTTTCTAGCTAGATGAAGCTTCTTAATTATGTTTTAGCTTAACGACTATTGAATTTGATTAGTTGGTAAATTGCTTGTGTTTGATTATCATTACCTAGCATGTTATGTTAGTTTCTTAGTTGCTTAAATTCATGTTCTGTGTAGCTTAGTGACCATTAAATTACATGAACTTGAAACCTAGTGATTTAGTGAACATTGAATTACGAGAGCTAGGATCGACCAAAATCTTAGATAAGTGATAAAAGTAACTAATTTAGTTGTGCTAGAGGACATAAATTATGACCATAATTGTGTTGCCTAGATAAATCTTACATAGCTCACCTATAATTAATAACTAATTATGTGTTTTGCTTATGTATGATCATACAAGATAGTTCATGAATTGGTAAAAAGATTAGTAAATTTGGACTTGAATTGCTAATTACATAATAATTGGTGACCAACTTTGATAATTCATAATTATTAGCTAAACATAAATAAAGAAGTGGATTTACACTAGACAGGAGTGTTTTTAATTAATTGATTGAATTCTGTGATTGAAGTTCGTCCGGTCTTACAAAATCAGATAAAACCTCATCTTTGCTCTAAAATTAGGTTAATTTAGTAGTAGATAAATTAATTAGTTAACACTGTTCCCTGTGATCGACACCCAACTTACCCAACTATTCTATAATTCGACTAGGTACACTGCCTAGGTGCATTTTAGTTAGTTCAGTTAGTTAGGCTATAAATTATAAAATTAGTGGGTAATTTTGTGTACGTCATAAGCTCTGCCCTAGAGTCTCAAAATCCACATGTTACTTATCTATCCATCTAAAAGTACTGCTCTTCTTGGGCAACCAAATCAAAGGAACCAAGATCTTGAAGAAATCTTCGATGTATCTCCGATTGTACCCAGCTAAAACAAGAAAACTCTAAATCTAAGAGGGAGTCTTCAAAACTTCTCACCACATCACCACCTCCAAATTGACAAAATCGACCAATATACCATCCCGATTGATGAGGTTGCGCTAGGAACTAGACCTCTCGCAACCAAAACTCATATTTAGATAATCCGACATACGATGTCTCTCTCATCAGAACCACTAGTACTTCCCTCAAATGTTCTGCATGCTTCTCCTTAGTCTTTGAGAACAATATGATATCATCAACCAATACAATCACCAACCGATCAAGAATAGATCTACACACTCAGTTCTTCAGATCCTTGGATGATGTTGTCACATTAGTGAGCCCAAATGGCATCACTACAAATTCATAATAGTTTTACGAAGTTCTGAAGGCCATCTTTGGTATATCCTCCTCTCTCACTCACATCTGGTGATAATTCAGGCGTATATCAATCGAGAACTACAATGCTACTTGAAGTTGGTTGAATAAGTCATCAATCCTCGACAAAGGATACTGGTTCTTCACCATGAGCTTATTAAGCTCTCTATAATAAATGCACATTATATGAGATCTATCCTTTTTTTTCACAAAGAAAATCAGATCTCCCTAAGGTGAACTGTTGGGCCAAATAAACTCCTTGTCCAACAGCTCATGAAGCTCAATGGTCAAATCTTACATCTCTAGGGGTGCAACATGATATGGTTATTTGGATATCGGAGCAACACCAAGAACCGTATCAATATTGAACTCAACCTGTCTCTCCGGTCGCACACCACTCCTGGAGAAACTCTCGAACCATGTAACACCCGTAGATTCAGGCTAGTAAATTAAGACATAATAAGCATTAAAAATGATTTTTATTGATAGAAGGTTATTTATGATAAATAACTATAACCAAAGTTATAGTACATGTGACAAGGATTCCATACATAAAATGAACGTTGAAATCTGACTTTGTATGAGGAAGTTATGCTTCTTCGAAGTTTCAGGATTAAACAGACACGACTCCACGTATCGTAAAACATACATGATTTTTTGATAAATTGAATTTTAACCTAAGTAATCTAAATGAAATTCGTAATAGTCGTAAAACCGAGAGCGTTCATGTGGCGAACATCCAAATCTGAATTCTTTAGAGGAAGTTATGATATTCGAAGTTTCATTGTAGTACTACAGGCATAGAAATCACAATTATAATTAGTTGATTGTTAATCGAAACAATCTAAATGAGAATTGAAGATGTCGTAAATATGAACCCATCGATATAAAAATTGTGGAGAATGAAGTTCGTATGAATAAGTTATGAATTATGCACGGACATTAACAGTCTAAATCGATCTAAATATGATTTTTTGTTATAGAACGAATTAGATGTTGATACCTTAATGAAAGTTGTAGATCTCATCGAGAGGATTGTGGGGATGTATATATAACATCGGAAATGGAGCTCGTATGCAAAAGTTATGGTCATCCGCAGATCTGCGAGAAAACGCCTATGCTAAAGACATGGCGGCACCGGAGTGCACCACATGTAAAGTCGGGCGCTGACTCCTCCGATAGACAAGGCAATGTGGCACTTTGTGGATGTGAAAAGTGGTGCCACAAAAAACGAACACGTGGCAAAGTTCTAGAAGAAAGGACACTGACGAATGACAGTAGGACATGTGGCAGGGTGATAGTGGAGCCAGCACACTAGACGTGTGTGGCGTGTCTCTGTTTGGGCACACACCTGCTGAGGCTATATATATCCCCTTGAAAAATCTCATTTATTCACATAAATCCATCCATTTCTCTCTAGAAAACTTCCAATTTCATGAGTCCGGTTTTTCTAGGTTTCTTGAGTATTTTTGCTAGGATCTAGAGTAGCTAGGAGCCCAACAAGATGAAGCTTTCAGTTTCAGAGTCATGTCCATGCGTTTCTCGGTTTTCGCTAAAACCACTACCACGTCAAAGAAATATATAAAGTTTTAAGGCGAAGTTTTGCCCAAAATCAGAGGCATCCACCTTATCAAGTGAGTGCATACTTACTTTCATCTTACACATAGATACGAAGTATTTACATAATTGGATGATATATGTGCTTATGTGCAAAGATGTTATGTGTCAGATGAAACATTATAAAGATAAATTTTATATAACATATATTGTATGTGTATTTTATAAATATAGTACGTTAGGTAACGAAGACTAATGAAAGATGTCATAGTATGATGAAAGATAAGATGTCATAGTATAATGAAAGATGTATCCAATGACAGGATGCCACAAATTTAGAAATTATACTAGCATACCAACGACGTAAAAATAGTACTAGTGTACTAACAA
Source organism: Lactuca serriola (assembly GCF_051521515.1). Classification (NCBI taxonomy): domain Eukaryota; kingdom Viridiplantae; phylum Streptophyta; class Magnoliopsida; order Asterales; family Asteraceae; genus Lactuca; species Lactuca serriola. Next base: position 208,457,277 of record NC_136411.1, on the reverse strand, counting down.
TGTAGGAAAGGTACTAGTGTACCAACGATGTAGTCACCTAACAGAGTATAGGTGACAACCATCAGACTATTTGATTATATCCCGTGGAACGCATGTAGGGTTATAACCTGTAGGTGATGTACTTTGGGTCCATATGATGTACTCTACTTCCTACTCACACGTATTGTGGAGAAATTCCTATAACAGTACTATGAGTAATGATGACTATGATAACCCTTAAGATACATATCTTTATGGAAGAATAAAAAAGAATAAGGAAGAAAATTGGGATGGGTAATCGGGTTAATTGTTTGATAATTAAACATATTAACTATATTATTATGGGTTGAAACCTTATGCACTCACAAGGTTTCCCTACTTGACCCACTTAGTTTTTTTGTAGTACAGGTAGCGGAACAAAGGTACATGCATGATGAGAGATTCAAGGAGATGTATAGTAATAGTCCTAGATATTGTAAGGATTGATTATGCTTATGTTTTGTATCAGTTATGAAATCCCAAGCTTTTATAAATCAATGAAAAATATTTCTTCGGAAATACTTTTTATGGGACCAAATTTCCCATTTATAAATAAACTCTGTTTTAAATAAGCATAAAAAAGTTTTAAAATGACCATAAGAATGGGGATCACACGGTTGGTATCAAAGCATTAGTTTTAGTGAACTAGGAATATTAGAGGATATTTAGACTTAAACTTAGAATACTAAGAGATCATCATAAGATGAGTATCTATTATAATTTAGGTAATACACATGAATTGACACTGGCAGTAGTTTACTTTAGGATAATATGCCCAATTTGGTCTTATGTGCTAAATGAATTGTGTTAAAGCATGCCTTAGGTTGCCTATTTATATTTTTATTACCTTATTAAATCTAAGGTCTGTTGCTGACCTAGAATTAGGAAGTTTTATGTGTTCAGATTTCTAAACGTTTAATTACAGTATTGAAACCAACATATAATTTTTCGGTATTATAAGGAGAATTATGTGTCTAAACCTTCCATCTCTATATTCTCATGTTAGTACACTAAACATCACTTTGGTGTATAGAACATCATGGTGAGAAATCATAGCGGATATGGAAACAGTAACAGTTGTAGTCCGATCATGCACCTGATTAATACCCACACAACAACCATAAAGTGTAAATAAGTATGCATATAATATCTTAATTAACTTTTACAAAGAAAAAATGACCAAACTAGCGGATACCTTGTTTATTTTTGAGCTTACTATCTGAAAGAGCATCAGAGTCTGAGAATCAACAATGTCATCTACTTCATTGCTTGCAACAAAATGAAAGGCCCTACTAAATACATGTTAGATAAAGAAGATAAAGTAGACAGGAAAGTGTTTATGAATATGTCATATATAATGACATGTGAGATCATCCAACTTGTTACTAGTTGTAATTTCAGGGAAAGCATCAATGAAGAGTTACTCATACCTCATTTTCTATAGCAAATACACTAACTGTGTCTTGATTTATTTTGAATTCATCACTCCCTCCTATTTCTTCTTCATAAACATATAAAAGGAGTCATTGAAGATCATTGAACTTCTTCCCGGTTGTAGTTTTAGGGTAAGCATCAATCAAGAGTTGTTTATACCTCAGTTTCTACAGCAAATATACTAATTGTTTTGTTATTTTTTAGAATTCATCATTTCATCCTTTTTATCTTGTTTGTGTTTGTTCTCTTCTTTTCTTTGCTTGTTATATCTTCTTTAGAACCATAAACTGATTAAGGAGCGTTAGGTTTCTGGTTTGATCTTGGTGGTAATACCCTTGAATCTGAGTATCATTTTTTTTGCTTGCCCTTTCTTATAACTTGATTTCTTACTTACATCTCCTTGAGTTACTTCAAATTTGCCATGATTTGGGGTTCCATTAACCAATGCATTACTCGTGTGATTTGCAATGTTTGATATAATGTTATTTATAGATAATTATGTTCCAAATGACAAAATCAAAGAAAAATGAAACTATAACTATTAAAGAGTATGTTAATAATCGAAAAGAGTCATAAGATTAAGAGAAATTGAGACGTTTCATTTCTGGACACCCAATCTGAAGCAGGTATTATAAAATCTTTTTAGTCTGATTAAAACTCAATAAAAACAAATACATCTCTTAAAAATCTAGTTTCTTGTCCTCTATCTAGGTTATTTCATGAACCCAGATAATGTCCATCATGTCATAAGAACACCTCTTAGAAGTATTCTCATTTAATTGAGATTGAAGATTACCTTATACACCTAAATGAAATTTAATGTCAAAAATAATGTAGTAATAAAAGGCATGGTTTTTTTCAGTGATAAGGTTTTATAACAATTAGAAAAAGGCAAAAATTTCGATTGTAAAACTATACAAAGTTCATTATGAAAAAAGAAGAAAGACATCAATATTTATCATAATTACACAGCGCAAGCATGATTTTCGTCTATGGTGGTTGAGGCAGAGGCTACGATTTCGGTAAGTTGTGATGGCAGTGGTACAAGGTACGAGGCAAGGAGGCGGCATGTAGCGGGTGACGGTCACAGTTAAATAAGTAATGATGGAAGTGGTTTAGGGGAAGATGTGGTGTATAGCGAGTGACGGTGGTGGTCAAAGGAAGTGTATAGGTTAATGTGAATGGTAAGAGCAAATGATAGGTTGCATATAGGGTGATGTTGGTAGTGGGAGATGGTTTATATGGTTATAAGGTTTTTAGAAAGAATTGTCAGTGATATGCATCATGGAAACATCAAACACATCCACTGATGGTAAAGCCACAACAAAATGTCACATTAGTGGTAAAGGGATCGGATGAAGGAAGACGAAAAAAATGAGGACGTACATTGGATAACTTGAGATATAGCAAGTATGGGTATATTGGGATTTGCTTTGGTTGATTGTACATATCATATCCTTCTTCTTTTTAAAAATATTCTTTTCAGAAAGGTTTATAAAATCTTTTAGGCCCTATTTTGAGTTTGGAATCACACAAATATTCATCAAAATATCTCAAACAACAAAACTGTAAATTTGGTCCTTATGGTTTGCAAAAAACTATGGATAGGGTCCAAAAAGTTTCCGACTTGCATGGAAGGTCCGAAATCAAAAGTTTTTCGTGTTTTTGGTCCCAAAATTAAGAGATTCCGGTGATTTTGGTCCTTTGAAAACATGAAATGACGGTTTTTTTCCCTTTTAATTTCTTTGTTTACATTATTTTTACCATTTATAATGTTTTTACAACTACAAAATAAAAAAAAAAAATACAGCCCACCATACCATCTCTCTCTCTCTCATGTGGGCTAACTCTTTATGGATACTTACATAAACATAGCTTATCATGGATCAATAGCCCAAACAATATATATCACTGATTTACATAATCAGTCCACGTTAATTTGATTTGTCTCTTTTGATCACAAAGTTAATTCCAAATTAATTCTTGATCAATATTAATTAAATAATATGATTTCATATTAATATATTATATTTGTAATATATTAATAAATCATAAATAACTTCTTTCTCAAATATCCATCCTATCAGATTGTTCTGGTGAAGGCAACCCAAATTGTCATGTTACTCTCAGGTCAAGTACATACCAATTATAGTTATGGGCTTAGACACCTAATCCAACAACAAGTGCGCCGTTCCTACAACTAGACAGGTTTCATTTGTTTTTTGATTTTTACCAAGTTTGTGCTATTAACTAAAACCAAGTAAGCTCTAATACCAAATTTGGGGATTATAATCATCAAATACACTATCTAAAGGTACCAGAAAAATCAAATGATTTAATTAAGTGAACATGCATCCTAGAATCTAGATTTTACTAGTTATAGCAACATACTTTAAAATCAACAAAATAAAGAACAACTAACCTCTTGGTTGCTTGATTGTGATCTTGTGATTTCCAGTTTGTTACTATGGAAAAATGATCCAATGTAGCACCACTTTAATGGAATCAAACCCACAACACCAAAAGCAAAAGGAAGAACCCATAAATTGGGGTTTATATATAAACTCACTAACCCTAGAAGATAGGTTGTATTTTTGGATTTATATATATATATATATATATATATATATATATATATATATATATATATATATATAGAGAGAGAGAGAGAGGGGGGGGGGGGAGGATTGGAATTTTTTGTTAAGGAATAAGCAACTGTAGGTTTTACCCCTAGCAGTCTATTTATGGTCTGTAGATAAAATCATAAAAGGAATCAAACTCTAGTGTTTATCCTTATCTGATTCAAATCAGCCTTATCTCTATCCTAGGGATAGCTCAAAACTGCTTATCATCGAGCCTCTAGAGGCTTCTGTAATATTCCAGTTAATACTTTTGATTAATTAATATTTAAGCCCTTTAGTTAATTGAAATCTTTTAATGAATTACCAGAATAATTTCTAATTAATTTATTAATTCCTTAATAGAATAACAAATTATTTATCTCCATTTCCTTATGTTATTTGGGTCATGAGGCAAACCCAAGGATCCTGTTATTATTAGAAATATCTTCAAAACAATTAATGACGTTGGACATTATTTCTAATAGTAGTCGTCACAAATCTTTATTTGGAAACATAATTTTAAACACTGAGATTAACTATTATCCATGTATCAGGTACATACATATATCTAAAACAAAGGAATAACTAATCACTTATCTAAGGGTTGAATCCTGATTAGATCAGAATTCGGAAGTTGCATTGGATAGCTAACACTGTGGATTATTGGAGAAGTATTAGACCTTATATAGTTGATGACTTGTCCAAGTGGGAGACTATGGGACAGAGTATCTAAGGTCATTAACTATTAGTAATATTTATAATAATAACATGGTCCTTTTGGGTTACCATCATGACCTATTTGAGCAATAAGGAGTTAGGATAAAAATAAGTTTGTTAATATATTATGAATTAATAAATTAATTGGAAATTTTTTTGGAATTAATTAAATAGTTTTAATTAATTAAAAGGGTTGAATATTAATTAATTAAGTTGTTAATTAACTGGAATGTTCCAGGAGATGGTATGGACAAAAATAAGATAAGGATAAGGAGTATCCTTAAGTTTTTGAGTTGCTTTAGGATTAAGCAACTGTAACCTATAAATAGGGAGCTAGAGATCAAACCCTAGGTGTTCCTTACTCCAAATTTTGTTCTTCCATCAGTCTAGTTTCTCCTTGGATGAAAATTAAACCTTTAGGGTTTAGAATTTTCGTTTTCCTTATCCCCTCTCCTAGGATTTGTTGATTTTGCTTTTTTAGTGTTTTGTGGTGATACCATTAGAGGGATTCTGGTTTGGATCTTCCCATCCAAGCAAGGTTGCACGAACAAGATCCTAATCAAGAAATCAAGAAGATCAATATGTTAGTTATTTATAGTTTTTATAAGTATGTTGCTATAATAGAACAAACGTAGATTTATTAGGGTGCGTGTACACATAGGGTTTCATTTTTGTTTCTGCTGCCATAACTAGTGTGTGTAGAATGCAATAAAACCCATCAGTATTAGCATGTGTTTATGATGACGATGACCTCAATGTAGGGCTTTGAAGTTATTGCAATATGACTGAATAAACTTACATCTCAAGATGATGATCCTGAAGATTTGTGATAAGGATCAAAATTCAAATCACGATAGAGTTTCCAAGATTACCATAAGACTCTTGATCTTAGGGATTGCATATCTAGCCCATACCTAGTATTTATGTAATGCTACCGTTTTGTTCTCATTAAGTCTTTTGTAATTGTAATCAATAATTCTTTAAGTGAAGATTATCTTTGAGAGTTTGTTCTTGTAACCATAGTTTGTTATTGGTTATCTCTCAAATTGTAAAGTTGTTGACCAATACAAATCACTATATAAGTATTTTTATGTGCTCTTTGTTCGTATTAATTGTTTGATTTAGTTTTGAATATTCAGATATGTATTTTAAAAACCAAAATCAATTTGGATTCACTTAATCAGATTGAAATGATACATCCAAACGAACACTTGAAATCACAATGCACTAAATGAAGACTTGCACGTCACAGTGCTAAGTTACAAAAAAACCGATGCATGCAGTTTTGGCCTAAAAATGCACCATGTTGACTCTAACTTATAGCGATTTCAAACACAAAACAATTTTACTAATATAATAAGAAATAGAAGAAAAAATGCATTTTTGAAAGTACAGTAACTTATAAGAAATAAAATGAAAGTAAATTACCATATAAAAATAAATGGAAAGTGTGATACTATAACACAAATATATGAAAATATATTATTATTTATTGCATTTAGCCATATATATTTAACAATAAGAACAAGATTTAGCCCTATGATGGGAGCTATATGTTTGAGGAGTTAAATTTCACACAGGAGGTCCACGGTCTAAATCTTGACACACTCAAAATATTGTTATTATTACGCGATTACTATCCCAGACAGTCTGAAAACGATTCGTTTCGATGTCGGCCCAAAAAAGACCGACCCAAAAACGGTTTCAAAAAAGACCAGAAGTCAGTGTTTATAAACATATCAATTTTTGGGTTAATTACATTTAACCACACATTACCCAACTTTTTCCCATTTTTTCTTTTATTAAATTTGAAAGTACCATTTTGAATAAATCTTAATTTATCATTTTAGCATTAAACACTCAAAGACCGCAAGGCCGGACCGGAAAAGATTATCGGTCCGTAAAAGAAAAGCCCGAAACGTCTAGTACCAATCCAAAAAAAGGCCAACAGTTCTAAGATCGACCGGAGACCGCCAATATCAATGTGCATCTCTAACTAACACTAACGACAAACTCATCCATTTTTATCAACATCAAACCCTTACAACAAAAAAATCACTTTATGAGCCTCTGGTGCAATAAATAAAATATGTGAACAATATCCATCAGTTTCAATAAAAACATGTCGGGAGTTGTATAGTCTATACCTTTTATAGCACATTTCGTATTTTTACATTTTGGTCTAAAGTCTAAACGTATTAATTTTCATCCTTTTACATAAAAACTTCAATTTACCGATATTTCAACAAAATACATCGAAAAAAACATTATTAATTATGAAATTGGCAAAATTAGTTGCTCATCTTTCAAAAATCATAAGCATAAACATGTCAAATAATGTTACATTCTACGGAAGAAAAAAAAAATATGCATCTCTGACTCTCGTTGCATATGCTTGAACTTAATCATGAACATGAGTGAAATTGCTATAGCCAATGTAACTTTTCCATATCAAAATACTTTGAATATAACATCAAAACCATTTAATCAACGTTTTCAAAAACTACAATTAAGTTCCCAATCTTGAAAGATACTTGAACCTTCAATAATCAAATATTTTTTTCAAGTAAACAACAAAAATGAACACCAATAATAATCATATACAAAACTCCAAAACTGATTTGTTTAATTTTTAAAAACAATAAGACGATTAAATAATTAACCAAAAGTCCAATGTCCTAAATATTTACAAATCTATCTCAACAAGTCATGAAAGAGTGGAAGTATCTGCAAAGTTTGATTTCTCCAATTCTAAAACACCCTGCAATAACATCACAACTTAGTAAACTCAACATTAACACTGGATTATATGCATGAAGTAATTTTCACACACTTTACATTTAGTTAAATTTGGTGTTTGGCAATAACCTTAATAATCATCATCGCTGCATCTTTATGCAAAACTTCATTGTACTCATGACATGAAAGATTCTGAAATATTCCAAACAATAAAAGTACAAGATATTAAAAACAAAAAGAAAAAAAAATACTACAAACAAAAAGCAAGTGGAAAGGAAACTAACTTGAACACAATTAGGACAACCAGCATCACCAGAGCAACAACATGATGTGATAAGTTCCAATGCAGCACTTAAAAGCTTAGTAAAAATAGGTTGAACCTACACGCAATATTTTATTATTATTATTATTATTATTATTACTATCAAATTTTATATTTTTTTGTAAACATGGACAGATGACGTGGCAAGTTTATTGTGACCTGTGATGAAATGCCTGTTCCTCCAGGGCGTGAATCATATAATAAAATTCTTTCAGGAATGTAACGAGTATCATGAGGATTCACACACTCTGAAGCCAAATCCGATGAGTTGCAAATTATATACCTACATTCAATTTCAAACAACCACGGAATGGAATCTCAAATTCCAGTTCAGCCGGAATCATTTGGAAGTTACCTTGTATTTAGACTTACAGAGGGACGATATGTACAAGTGCATGCCCTGCAGCATGCAAGCCTCCACGAAAGGAATAATTCTCCATTTCCACAGCTGTTTTTATTGATTGTGGGACCCGTATCCAAACAGCCATTGATTCATATGTATAACTAGGAAGTGATAGATCAACTGTGTCAAAAACTCTATTGCTTCCTTTCCAAATCCTTCTAAATCCAAACCAATTAGTAGTCACTTTACATGGATTTGATTGGGAAGATGTTTTTGAGTTATGAATGTTAGGGATTTTTGTAGGGTATGCCTGGAATAAAAGTAAAATTTAAGTTAAAAATATAAAACGGAAGAAACTAAGAGATGATTTAGGTTGAAAAAACTTACAATGTGGCCTCCTACAACTTCAATGTCAGTGTAATCACGAATCTTGGTGTAGTATTTTAAATCGGCTTCTTGACATGAAGCGATTTTTGTAGATAAATTAAGATTCTTGACTAGATAGGTTTTCCCTTGCTGCATATAAACAGCACCTTCATAGACCTGAATGATGAATTAAACATTTTATATATAAAACATAATCTGTTTCCCATGTTTAGAATAATAATTACCTGAAAGAAAGCTTTACTCTCTTCAATTTCTTCAAGAACTTGATAATTTTTCATGTCAATTACTTTGTATTTCTCTGATTCTATTGCACGTATGCTAACACCACGAGAAGGTATTTTCTCAGGCCCAATGTAGTTCCAAATTTCAGCAGAGGGATTGAAAGTGACATAACCCTTACTTTTAAGGGCTAATAATGTAAATTTTAGGTCAGGACCAAAGTACTTCTCATCATGAACAAGACTTATCGGGTGTTCAAGTGATGCACAGACTAAATGTTGTTGAAGAACCTGAGGGTTTTTAGCATCCACGTGGCAACATTCTATTGGTCCTTTGAAGAGTTTGTGAGGGAATTTCATAAAGTATTGATCGAGAGGTCCTTCAAATGCAACATATATAGCAAGTGATGGTTGTTCCCTTCTTCCAGACCTCCCAGCTTGTTGCCATAAGCTAAAAATTGAAAATTTTTTATTATAATAAATAAAAAAATTCAAAAGAGTATAAAATTAACATACCTAGCTATAGTTCCAGGAAACCCTAGATGAAGGGTGACGTCAATGTGTCCGACATCAATCCCTAATTCAAGAGCATTTGTAGCAGCAACACCACGAATTTTCCCACTAAAAAGGTCGCTTTCAAGTCTTCTCCTATCCTATTTTATCATTTACGTAAATGGAAGATCAATAAATACATAAAGTTTAAAAAAAAAAAAATCGAATGTTTATATAATTATATACTAACATGAGCAGTGTAGCCAGCTCGATAAGCAAACACGGAATTTACGAGATTGGGCGCTGTTTTCTGAAGAGTTTCGCGCCTGATAACAGGCAAAGGTTAATTTTGTAATTTCACATATTGAGTATGTAAAGGGGAAAGGAAACATACGTATAGCTCAATACGAGTTCAGATAGTTTGCGTGTTTTGCAAAACGCAATGCAACGAAGTCCATGTTGAATAATTTCTGCAAACAGATATGAAACTTCCAATATAGGACTACAAAAAGCAAAAATTATGTATAATCATCATTCAAAAATCAAAAGTAAAATATCTTATGTATTGATTATATGCCACTGCCACGTCAGCATTGCATATATAATATATACCTTGAGCGTCCAAGGAAAACTGTTGTATCAAATTTGTCAGTGTCTATGCTACTTCTACTTCTCTTGTTAACCTGTAAATTTCAAAAAAATAATAACATTAAAAAAAAAAAAAAAAAAAAAAAACCAATATCTTGTAATTTGTTAGATATAGAAAAAAAGAATCAAGAAATGTTTACAGTTTTCATGCGTAAAGGAGGGTTCCAGAGGACAAAAAGTTTAGGGCCAGAAGGGCTTCCATCTTTGTGAATTAACTCCATTGTTGGTAAGCTTGAAAGTTCCTAAAAAGTTTAAAAAAAAAAATGGATAAATAATTAAATATAATGCAACGTGTCATCTGATTATTAAAAATTAAAAAAAAAAAAAGAAAAAAAGAAAAAGGTATCATTTTTTTACCATTGTATGTTCACGTGGATTGGCAGAGGTTGCAGTGCAAAATATAAAAGACGGATCACTCCCGTAAACTACAAATATGAAAGCAGTATTCGAGGGTAAATATGTGAATTTACAAAAACAATAGTAGAAACACAAAATATAAAGTGAGGATTTTGATAGTTAAAACCATGAGCACAGAGTCGAAGAAGTCTCCTTATAATAAGAGCAGCATGGCATCCAAATGCTCCCTTATATGAATGAGCTTCATCAATCACCACATACCTTTTTACATAAAAACATATTTTTTTAGAATCTAAAATATAGACAAAGTTACATAAATGGTCCCTGTAGTTTACCAAAGGTGACAAACTTAGTCCCTGCTAAAAAAGGTTTCATACAAATGGTCCTTGTGGTTTCTAAAATTGCATGAATGATCCCTGTGGTTTCTAAAACTTGCACCAATAGTCTCTTAACTACATAAAATGACTTTTTTACCCTTTCTTAATTTCTTTTATCTGGACCAACACATACCTGTTACATAAAAACATATTTTTTTAGAATCTAAAATATAGACAAAGTTACATAAATGGTCCCTGTGGTTTACCAAAGGTCACAAACTTAGTCCCTGCTAAAAAAGGTTTCATACAAATGGTCCTTGTGGTTTCTAAAATTGCATGAATAATCCCTGTGGTTTCTAAAACTTGCACCAATAGTCTCTTAACTACATAAAATGACTTTTTTACCCTTTCTTAATTTCTTTTATCTGGACCAACACATACCTATTACAAAAAAACATATTTTTTTAAAATCTAAAATATAGACAAAGTTACATAAATGGTCCCTGTGGTTTACCAAAGGTCACAAACTTAGTCTCTACTAATTTTTTTTACGAACATAGTCCCTGTGGTTTCTAAAACTTGTGCGGTTGGTCCCGCTAAAAGAAATTAAGAAAGGGCAAAAAAGTAATTTTATGTAGTTCAGAGACTATTGGTGCAAGTTTTAGAAACCACAAGGGCCATTTGTATCAAAAAAGATTAACAAGTACTAAGTTTGTGACCTTTGGTAAACCACAGGGACCATTTATCATTTATGTAATTTTGTCTAAAATATATGATTATTTATCATAATGTATAACCTGAGGTTTGATAGGAATCGTTGGAATTGGTTATGAAAGGGCAAGATTGACATGTGGAGCATATCTGGATTTGTAATCAACTACAAATAGTTTGACAAATTTAGTCAAAATAAGCAAATTTGATAGTTGACACCCTCAAAATGACAATAAATTACGAAAATACCAGTCTAGAATTATCACGAAGCCATAATCTATCTTCATGAGAAGTATCTCCATCATATATACCAATGTTTAAGCCTACATAAAAACCTTCTGTGAAAGATAACAATGCTCTTAGTTGATCTTGTGCCAATGCCTACATGATGAATTTGAATTGATGTTTTCATTAAAAGGAAATGAAAATAAGTCACAAAAGTGAATAAGGGTTATAAAATTTTAACTAAATAAATTAAAAGAACAGACCTTTGTTGGAAAGAGATATAAAGCACAAGCTGAAGGATCTTGAGATAATACTTCAAGAACTGGTAGATTATAACAAAGAGACTTTCCACTTGATGTCATTGTTGAAATAACAACATTCTTTCCAGAAATTGATGCCTCAATTGACTCTGCCTACATATACCATAAGAACAAATGAGAAAAATCAAAAATATAAAATAATAATAATGGATTTTTGGATAATTATAATACCTGGTGGCTATAAAGCTTTGAGACACCTGAACATTTAAGTGCAGATTTTGTTCCTTCAGATAGATAATCTGGAATCTTTACAAAATTGGCTATTCGGGCATTAATCTCTTCAATATGAGCTATCTGAAATAGAGGATTAAATAATTTGGGTACATAACAAGGGTAGATTTGTAAATTTGTAAAGATAAAGAATAAAGATGACACCTGTCCTTGAGAACCAAGGCCTGTCTTTAGATGCTCAACCATTTCTGTAGGCAGCAAAGGATTTGTTTCCTGTAAAGAAAAGAATTAATGGGACATGAAAACAAAATTATACATTTTGTTAATGAACTTGTTTAGAAACAAGACATGTAAAGAGAATTTCAAGAAAAACTGAAAAATGGAACTCAAAGATGACACCTACATTACATTGTACTTCAGGTGAAAAGGAATCTGAGGGTTCAGACATGCTTCTTTTTGTTCTTTTAACATCATTTTTAGTTGCTTTATGATTTCCTTCAGTTGCATGTAGCAAAAGATCATTTAAAGATAATGACTTGATTTTCTCCTTCCCTTTTTTTTCCTGAAGGAAAACATTTTGCATATCATATAACTAAAATGTTATGAAGTTTTAACATTTACACATACCATAAATGATTTAACAATTGCCCATAAATCTGCTCTGAAGGAACTTTCTCTTTTTTTCAAAGCATTAACTACAGTAGGAGTAGACATCTTTCTTTTACCTAAGTAGAAACAAAAGCAGTTAAGTTAGTTGTGAATTAAAATGCAAACACTGTGGACTTGAGATCAAATAAAACCATCATAAAATGATTAGGTATACCTTTAATTTGGTATTTAAGATCTGATTTTGACTTGATGACAACAATGGCATTGTTTGACCTTTTACCTTCAGCATCATTGTCAATAAACTGTATAACCTGCAAAAGAAAAAGAGACATGTTTTGAGTGAACAATGATACAGTTCTAATAAGTACTTAAGCTAATAAATCTTAGAGGCTGTTTCTTTTTGCCTTAATGAGTTAAGCACTTAATCTGGACAGCTATACATGACTGTTTCTTTTTGACTTTATCAAGAAAGATTGACTAAATAGTTTAAGCCAAAAAAAACGGCTTAATGTATTAAGACACTAGCCCTTTACCTATTTTCACTTCTTTTTTTTTTTTCTTCCAACTCCTAAGGCATTAAGATTGATGAATATTGTGAAATTTGCTTTATGGAATGTAAGGATAAAATGGTCATTTAGTGAACCATATACAAAAGTAGCAGACCTATGTATACAACACTTTACCCAGACAAACATCACTACCAATACAGAACTTAATGAGGGGAAAAAACAGCACATTAGTCATACAGATCTGTAACATAGACAATTACCTGAGGACAAAGCACAGCAAGATTCTCAAGATAAGAAGATTCAAATCCAAATCCCAACTTACTTAGCTGGTCAAATCCATGCTCCAAACTGAATAGGGTAACTTTTCTCTGCTGCACTTGAAGAAAACTAGAGTAAATGTTCAAGAAATAAAAGGCCTTCAAAAGAACCTTCAGCCATGATGGACAAATACATGAATAACCACTGCCAGAAGCACCATGGAATTCACTGATTCGTGTATTTTCGTTCATTAACATACAATTTCTGGTTTTTGGATCGGATAAACAGTTAACTGACTCCAAAACTTGCATAAACCCCTCACAGCTCTTTTCATCCAGTTCATCACTATCACATGACTGCAATGTGTTCAAAAGCTTGTTTATTGCTTCATCAATCAAGCTCTTCTCTGCTTCATTTCGAGTGTTGGATTTTGTATTCCCAGATTCAAATTGAGTATGACTCTCATTCCCATCAGTTTCTGTATCCCAGAGAGAGGACAGATCTTGCATCATATCGGACCAAGCTGATTCAGCAAACTTTGAGGTGGAACACTGATGGAAATTTTGAGGATTTGTTTCATTCTCACATGGCTCCACGATTTTCTGTTTGTCCTTCTTTGTAAACGGAAGAAGAACAATAAATTCGCCATGGGAAATCAAGGTACTACTTATCTGACTCTGCAAACTTAGTTTCGTGCCCTGAATCAACGTATTGCAATGCAGACAATCAGATTACAGTAACGCAGAAACTGAAAGAAATTGGAAGCAATTATAGTCTTTAAGTTTCTATGATCAGTGATATATAGTTATATACACATACATAAATAATTAAATATCAATACCGCACTAATTGCCACAATCTTCAAATTCACACACTCATTTCTACGCATATTTATCTACATTTGAAAGCGAATACCTTGAGAAAAAGGTGGAAGTTCGAGGAGGTGGTTGCGGGAGGAAAGATTTGTTTAAGGAGAAGCTTGAGTTCTTGAATTGTCCTACTAGAGGAAATTGAGACAGTTATCGTTTCACCGGTTAGGGATCGGACTTCAATTTGCGTCTCTGGTTCTTCCATTCAACAGTTTTCCAACTGGTTTTTAGGGTTTTCTTCTGGTGTCACTGGTTCGCGGATAAACGATGAACAAAACCCTTCTACATGTGATGTCCGTTTGGTTAAACGCGCCAATATATAAATCTAACAATTTGTTTTTCTTTTCTTTTTAATTTGTGAAAATAATAAAAGTGTGTGTTCATACCATGGTTGTCAAAATCGCGATCATTATCGTACGATCCTACGATCCTAGGTATGAAAAACGATCCGGATCGTAAAATGATCGTATTTTGGGTAGGATCGCAGGTAGGATCGTAAAATCGTATGTAGGATCGTAGGATCGAGATCCGATCCGATCCTACCTTCCTTTGATATTTTTTTTTTATTACAATTTTATGTCTTTTACCTTTTATCAATCTATCATTTATCATTTTTTATTGTGATTTGTGACCAATATTTTGAAGTTTTTATAACTTTTGAACGAAAAATTAAATGTTTGAAATATTTTTCATGATTAAATATTATAAATTAAAATTATATTCTATTTTGTGGGATCTTAGGATCTCGATCCCGATCTTGCAAACCAAAAAACGATCCTAAGTAGGATCCGATTTTGACAACTTTGGTTCATACTGAGATTCTTTTGTTTTTTTTTTTTTGGGTATTTAATTGAATTGAATTTGTTATTTTAATAAATATAGGTTTATAAAGGGGCGATTTTTTACTTTTTTACCAACTATTATATATATTTTAAATAAATATAAATATTTAAATTATGACCTATTTAATGTATATTATATCTTCTCGTTATAAATTAATTAAAGAAGAAAGTTTTACATAAACGTAGCGGTTAAACAAGCAAAAAACTGTGTCGCAACCCCTTTTTTATGACAAAATTAATTTTTTAAAAACAACGTCTATAGATCTTGGGGTGATAACATTAGTATGCATGACTCGTTCGACTCTATTGAGTAGTTTTATAGTTTCTGATGCAAGGAAATCGAAAGTATCAAATGCAAAAGGTGTAAACATGTGTTGATTTTTCATGCACACTTTTCTCATGCTTTGCCACTTTACATGATCGAACTTTTAAAGCAGCTTATCCCACAGTGAAAACCCTACTTCCCCAGCCCATAAGAGGAGAAACCTTTGTTAGATCCACGCATTCATGCTTCCCTCCAGTCCATCCAAATACTAAAACATCAGTTGGTCTACGTGTTGATCTTCCTTTCAATGTGTCATTCAAAAAGTTCATAGGTGCCTCTTTCTTGGCAGAAACTTCATCGCGCCTAAATATATCGAAAAGAACATCCTTAAATACATAGATGTTTTCATTATTGTCCTCAACTAGTTAATTTTGTCAAATGATATGGATTCAATTTTCCCCGTTCTAGATTCTTATTTATTTTATTTTTCTTATCATATGTATATACATTTTCTATAATTAACAAGATATATAAAATTAATTTATTTTCATAGCAAAAATAGAATCCCGACGTGAGGAGCTATGTGGAGCTATCATGACTTAAAAAATGGAAGAACGAGACTAAAGTCGTACTCAAATGGAAGTCGTTGTACATAGAAATCAAAATTTTATAATGTGATTCGAGCAAATTAATGTATTTATGATGGTACTTTTCTTCAAAAATTGAAAAACTATTTATATTTTAACTTAGGAAAAATTTAAGTCCTTATATATTGGTCTAATAATCGATTTAGTCATTATTTTTTTTTTATACAATTAAGTCCCAAAAACCGGTAATCAAATTCAATTTAACCCTTCTACCCAGGCAACAGATAATCCTACTTTCAAAAATTACATTTTTAGCCCATATTTTAAAATATTATTACAAATTTGGTCCAAAATTTACGCTTTTGGACTAGATTTTAAATTATATTACAAATTTGGTCAAAAATTTACCGTTTTCCCCAAAATTTAGAATTTTGTTATTATTTTTCTTAACTTTAGTCTTTTTACAACTTTTTTTCTCAAAATTTTGTTCCGGATTTGTTTTTTCTTTATAAAATTATATTTATTAAAAAAAAACTAACATAAAAAATCTTAAAATTTATATATAAAAACTTATTTTTAAAAACTTTTTTGTATATGAACTATCTATTTATAAAAATAGGTACTTTTTAAGTACATAAATATCTACAAATCCGTTTTTATAAAGAAAATATAAAAAACACCTATTTTCATAGTAAACATATATATATATATATATATATATATATATATATATATATATATATATATATATATATATACACGCACACAAATAGGTGTGTTTCTATATTTTTTTGTAAAATTGTGTTTGTATACAATTCTTTTATAAAAACATATTTGAATAATTTTTTATTTGATACGTGTTTGTATACATTTTATATATAAAAGTGTTTGAATATAAATCCATTTATCATAAAATAGGCGTGTATATATATATATATATATATATATATATATATATATATATATATATATATATATATATATACAAAAGCAATGTATACGAACACTTATTTGGGTGCATATAAATATGTTTTTACAAAACAGATGTATACGTTTACTATGAAATAGGTGTTTGTATGTGTGTGTGTGTATATATATATATATATATATATATATATATATATATATGTGTGTGTGTGTGTGTGTGTGTGTGTGTATGTTTGCATACAATTGTATTTATAATAAAATATGTATTTGTATACATTTTTTTGTAATATATATACATATATATATATATATATATATATATATATATATATATATATATATATATATATATATATTATGAAAACGTATTTTTATATATTTATGTACTTAATAAATACCTATTTTTATAAATAGGTGTTTCGTATACAAACAAATTTTAAAAAAAAATTATATAGAAAATATAAGATTTTTTATGTGAAAATAAGTTTTTTTTTTTTTTGAATAAATATGATTTTATAAAGAAAAACATATTCAAAATAAAAATTTACTAAAAAAATTGTAAAAAGCCTAAAGTTAGGATAAATTCATAACAAAATTCTAAAATGTGGGCAAAAAGGATAAATTTTTGATCAAATTTGTAATAAAATTTAAAATATGGGCCAAAAGTGTAAATTTTGAACCAATTTTGTAATAAAAATTTAAATCTGGGCTAAAAATGTAATTTTTGAAAGTTGGATGAACTGTTGACCAAGTAAAAAGGTTAAATTGAATACGATTATCAGTTTTTGATACTTAATTGAATAAAAAAAATATAATAACTAAATTGATTGTAAGACAAATATATAAGTACTTTATTGTAGTTCTCCGTTTACCTTATTTAAGTAGTTAAATTTTTTTTATTGTAATTTACATTATAAAATTTTATGTAGGTCAATATGAATTCAACCCATTTATTTAACATGTTAGGTTAGGAATAAAAATAGACATGTCAACTCAATTTCATCCCATTTGTTTAACATTTTAAGTTAAGATGGAAATATCAACTTATCTAATTAAACAAGTTAGGTTGGATTGAGATTTGAGACCTATAACGCATTCAACTCATGTTCAAATGCAACATCAACCACCTCTTACATCTATTAAACTTTCATCAAACGTGCATTATCAACCATCTATTTCATCCATTAAACTTTTATAAAACGTGCATTATGGATACTTTAAGTTTGGGAGAATATGATAATTTTCTAGCCATTCGTTTCATAGATTTAGGTTCTTCAACTTTTAGGAAGAAATGTTGAAATCTGACATAATACTTGTAAACTTACAAAGCAAGTAATCTTACATGATATTTAATTATGTTGTATTACTTAAATATGTGCGCAGATAAGGAAAGTTATTTTTGTCATTGAGTTTATATCAAAAGAATTTGTCAGTTTGTATAAAGTCGATTGATGGTTTGTCCGTACATTTTTTTAATAGAACGTAGTTCACACAAGAATCATAACAATGAGTTTACAATGTAAAACTAATACGTTTTTAAGTTTATGAAGTGAGCTTTTTTATTAGTTAGATAAGGAATTGTTAATCTAGAATAAGAATATTAACTTGATTATGATTCTATTTATATCCGACTAAGAACGAATTTTATCATTGTTAGAAGATTTGTAAATTCGGTTTTCCTTTTTGACAACTTCACAACGCTACATGCATCAAATATTTATCGATACTTTTACGAAAAGAATAAGCATTTTTATCAAAGGATCAGAAGATTTTCGGATTTCGTGAGGGAATGATTTGGAAGAGCCAAAACCAAAAATAATAACTTGTTTTTAGATTATATTTGTAATATACTTTAAATTGAAGATGATTAACAATAACAAATCATAATTATTGTAAGTTCAAAAAAAAAATTCCCTCTTTGAACATTAAATACTGATTTTTGTTAAATAAGATATTAAATTAAAATCTTACTTTTTTATTTATTTATTTGGGAGGGAAGAGAGGATTTTAGAAAAGGGAAGAAGCATTATGAAGCGGTTTCCATGTATATCTCCCATGATTTGCTCAACAATTCATACATAACTGATCCTTTTCAACATTTCAAATATCAAAGGATAAATTCAAACCCTAAAATTCCCTCTTCTCTTTCTAGAAACTGAAAAATCAGACATGAGTACGCCTTATACGTTGATGAGATGTCGGATGAAAGATTTGATTTCGTGTTTCAAAGCTTGTAAAGTTCCGATCGAGGAAGAAGAAAACGAATCTGATTACCAGAATCCAAAACCATCGTCAATAGATCATCATCAGAATCGCCAAAGAGACAAAGGAGTACTGGAACTCGGAACGACGGCGGAGAAGGGCGGAGTAGTAGTAGTAGGAGGAGGAGAAGAGTCGTCGACAAGCTGGCAATCGTGTGAATCTGAAGAAGATGAATACATCGTGTTTTACTTCAGAGATGACGACGCCGGAGTCGATGTGATTGAGGAGAGAGGCTTAGAGAACTCAATTTCGAGGAATCAGAACGCCAATCCCGTCGATCGTCGGAAGGTTTTATTTTTTTTAATCAATTAAATGTTCCCTCCTTCATCGATTCAACGACTATGATTTCAAATTCGAATATTGAATTCTTTAACACTGAATTTGCAGAAACATGAAACAAGGAGAATCGAAGTTGATTCAAAGTCGATTCCATCCACAACCAAGGAGATGAATGACTGGTCGAAGCATGAATCCCAAGAACACAAAGACACATTGGGGGAATCGAGTGACTCATCAAGTACAAGCTCTTTCGCTTTTCCAACGTAAGTAATTACAACAAACCCATATCACCATTTTTGAAATTGAAGCACAAAATGATCAAAATCAGCAGTTTGATTAATGTTTTGCAGAATTCAAAGCGAATGGACTGGTAGCCCTGTGTTGATGCCAAGACCAGAAGGACACAACAAGACAAGGAGTGTTTGTATTCAATGCTGTAAATTCTAGCCTCTTCATTTTACTCATCCATATACAGCATGTTGACTTTTCAAACTGGTCAATATTTCAGAACAATTGATCAAAGCAGAGCCATGGCCATGGAATCTTGAAAGATTTAACAAGCAATCAATGGTATTCAGATGTTGTTGAAGCCTATTTGCTCATTGTCTTCTAATGTAATGGAAATTTTGGAAACAATCATGTTTATGGTTTAGTTTATAACTTTATATATACATTTAATTATTTTATCATAGTCTTTGTTGATGTTGTTAACAACCCTGTTTGTTTTCATGCTCAATTTGTTTTACTAATTATGACTTATGTTGTGGTTCAAGTTATGAAGTGGTTAAGTTGTTTCTTAGTTATCGAATTGCTCAAAAATTGCTTGATACTTTTTTGTTATTTCATTTTCGTTACATTTTCGATTTATAAATAAAATGTCTAATCACATAAGTTCCATAACATATTTGTTATGAACATAGTGAGTCCCATTTTATCGTATTTCATAACTTTATATATTCATCAACAACAACAAATTTAAAACCACATGACGGAATCCGACTTTAATCAGTTAAAAGATGTGTCATATTAGGATTCGTTTGACGGATTTAATACAGTTCAAGATTAACGGATTCGTGGTATAATATGGGTTTATGGGTATAAAATGAGGTCATTATTATTGTTAAAAGTAACATAAGAATTTGAAATTTAAGTACAATTATAACAACCCTATATATTAGGGTAGTTGAACACTTTGTATATGAAGTATGAACTATGAAGTGTGAAAGTGAAGTGAAACAACACTAGTAAAGTGGAATGTAGTGTGATTTGGAACTTCTTGAACTTCTGGAGTCGATTAACAATCTAAAATATGGGTAGTTCAAATTATCATGGAATGCACACTAAAATAAATTGAATTCCATATTCACAAGTACTATATAATTACTATCATCGAATACACAAAAAACAATATTTAAGTCACATTTCATACCATTAAAATACACATAGGAATAATATGCATTTGATGTTATGTAATGTAAATCTCCAATACCATCTTGCGAGTCATGAAATACTCCTGAAATATTGTGAAGTAGTAATTGCTATATCATGCATGGAATGCACACAAAAAATAATGTGCATTTCACCTTCAAAAATGGTATATGCTTAATATCATCAAATACACAAAAAACAACACTTAATTCATATATATATATATATATATATATATATATATATATATATATATATATATATATATATATATATATATATATATATATATATATATATATATATATATATATATATATATATCATGAAATGTAGATAAGAATATTGGGCATTTGATGCTATGTAATGTGGACCTCTACTACCATCTTTACAGGCTGAATACAACATTGAGCAAGATGAAATGCACATTACATGCATCAATAAACAACATGAGTGTACTATATATATATATATATATATATATATATATATATATATATATATATATATATATATATATATATATATATATATATATATATATATATATATATATAACCCAAAAATTATACGAAAGAACAAAACTATAAAATTGTTAACCAAGGCCTGTGTTTAACACAATTTCCTTAAAACAAATTCGCCCTATATGAGTGTTTGTTTCCCAGGATACAACAATAGACAACAATTCTTCTAGATTGCCCGAACCCTCACTTGACCCGAATTATACCTTTGTTGCAGCAAAAGAGAAAAGATGAAGCAAAAGCGTAAGAGATGAAGAGTATTTCGTTTCATTCGGTGTCTATAGTAAGTCATATAGGCATGGTATCTATACTAGCCAATGTAACTGATGTGAATAAAACGAAATCGTAACTGTCACAATTAAATAAGAAATTAAAACTGAAATCTATTATTAATTGCTCTTAATTCGTTTTTGCAAAAAAAAGGTGTTTGAACTTTTCTGGTCGATCGGTGGTGCATTCGTGCCCGCAGGACACGCGCTCGCACACAAGTTCAGTGGCCTGAAGCCAAATTTGGCTCGCATTTGCACCCCCTGCATGCGCGCACAAGAGCAAGCGTTGGTTCTAATAAGTCTTATAATGGTAGCTAGTCTTTGTAGTTATAAACTAATTTCCTTTTCATTATCCCACTAATGTGGGATGAGTTTAAAACCCACTTAACTCCTTTATTTCCTCTTCCAATTTCCCTTCTTTGACAAGTAATTTCTCATTCATTTATAATCCGTTTTGGACGTGTGATATATCAAAACGAAGATATCATGGAGGAGAAAAAGAATATATAATCAATAGTTCATTTTGATCATATTTATAGTCTAAAATTTGTGCTAAAAATGGAGAAAATCCAATTTTGGAAATTAATAAAATTAATTTTCCGACAATCCCCCACATGAATGAAAATTGATTCAACATCCGCAATTCGAAGCTGCTATAGGTAAAATCCACCAGTTGAATCATGCATATGATAGGTAGGTTTGCCCCTTTGAACCTTCCCTTAAGATACATATTTATTTTACCACTGGACCAGTAGACTCGATGTCCTTGAACTATTATGCCATTTGTGTAAATAATCATTACATGTCTCACATGCTTCTCCCTGACCTAGTTAGGTTCTCATTGATATGTCTGTTATGTTCGTGGACACTTGCCTAGTTCTGTAAGAGCTCTTCGGAACTTGCCCATTCAATTCCATTTGAAACGACTCCACTTCTCTCTCACATAGGTGACTATATCATAATCATTAAAAGCTAAAGCTTGATGATTTTCAACTTATCATCAACTACTATAAGCTTAGCCTACATCACTGTTATTTATAGGAATGGGTTGGGTTTGACCCCTACAGTGATCCACATATGTTATATGCAAGTAGGTTTTCCCATTGAACCTAGATTTTGGGATCTCTAGTCAACTAGGTTGGGTTTTCCTTCGCAATAACTTATTTGTTCATGGGTTTTAATTCCATTCCTTTTGATGACTTTGCAACTAACTCCCTATTTAACGCTTTGGTTAGCGGATCCGCAATGTTATGCTTGGACCTTATGTAATCAATTGAGAGAAATCTAGTTGAGAGTAGTTATCGAATGGTGTTGTGTCTTTGACTGCTGTGTCGAGACTTACCATTATACATAACAATTTACGCTCGTCCAATTGCCAATTGACTCTCGCAATGGATTGAGATTGCAGAAACTGGTTTAGGCCATCATGATATATCTTCCAGAAATTATCGTAGCCATTCAACTTCTTCTCCACATTTATCAAGTGTTATATAACATCCGAGTCACCATGTATTTCCCTTAGATTTAATTAAGTTTAATATATTGTAACTTGGAGAAAGGCCATATGTTGGGCGTACATAGTGTACGCGCGACCTACACGATTGAGGCGCGGAGCAGGGGGTAGCCTTGCGTATGCTGGGAGTAACCTGTCCAGTTGCAAACCCTAAATTTTCGGGTTTTCACCATATATAAAGACATTAAATCCGTCCCAAACCTCATTCCCTCAGCCTCCACTGTCCCTAAAGAGTAGAAATCGAACCCTAAACCTCTTGCATGCTTTGTGAGCTAATTTGGTGCACTTTTGGGTGATTTTTAGTGGTTTTATGGAAGTGGAAGTTAGAAGAAGGAGCAAGAACATGAGAGGGGCTTGTAGATCAAGGAGTTTAGCATCTTTTCTAACTCATTTGAGGTATCAAGCTTCAAACTTGACCATTGCATGCTTAGTTGTAGTTTTAGGTGTTTTATGTGACATTTTGACTCCATAGTTGAGTTTTCTTGTGTTTTGGTAGTTCCAGCCCTTAAGAGCTGTCCTTTTGAGCTCTTGGAAGCATTTAGAGCCATAAAAATGGGCCTCGATGGTTAAGCCACAACCATGCAAGTGTTAGATGGTCACAAAGTGTGTTTAAGGACTTAAATCATGTCTTAACCCCCATCAATGCATGCAAAGACATAAAGTTTGTAACTTTATGGTCTAGGACGTCTTAAAGGACATGGATCTATGTTTTGGATGTTAGGACTTAATGGATTAAGTCACAAAGGAGTTCTAAGGAAACTGGCCAGTACGCTGGGCGTACCCCTGGTACGTTGTGTGTATTGGGTCAATCCCCTCGAAGTGGTCAAGACCAGTATATGCTAGGCCTACGTGCGAAGAACATCGCGTGCACGCATGTAGAGTGGTCAAATGGGTATTTGGGCCTTAGGATGTTGGGCCTGAAAATAGTTGGGCCTCATGACTCGTTGCAGAGTAAGGCTTCTGGGCCTAGACCTAGAATATATGGTATTAGGCCTTAATGGGCCTTAAAACTTAAATGGATGGACTTGGGCCTTAATTTAATTAGGAATTGGGCCTTAGGAGAAAAAGGCCCAATAGGCCAAGGATTAGGAAACCTTGCCTTGGGACATGATTAGAAGTTTGGGCCATAAGGGAGTTCTATTAGGACCCAATGTCTGACTAGGGAATTCATTATGCTTTAGGGAGAGCAGTTACGAGCCAGCCGAGGAGTACGATTTCGGCATATAAAGTGAGGTGAGTCTCCCTTCGTAAAAACCGTGGGTCGAAGGCACCAATGCCAACCCACTAGTATTGATATGACTTAGTAGTTGTCTTTATGATAATTATTAAGGTGGTATGTATTGTTTGATGCTTATGTGTGATATACACGATTTATGTGGTAGTGGTTGGGGGTGAAATAGACCCCATAATCTGTTTGAATAAAACCAATGGGTAGGTCGAGCACCCAGGTATGCCTAACATGGGTAGGTCGGACACGTCAGTATATTTGACATGGGTAGGTTGAGCACCCAAGTATGCTCAACAGGGTAGGCCAGGAACCTAGATATGTCTGACAATATGTTTATGATTTATATGTGGTATGATGGGGGGAAACTCACTAAGCTTCGTGCTTACGGTTTTCAGTTTTGGTTTTAGGTACTTCCAGCTCGAAGGGGAAAGGGCCGGCTTGATCGCATCGCATCACACCATGATTTTCTGCGTTAGTGATTTTGGGATTATGACTCTAATGATGATTTTATATGTATCTTTGGGTTGCACAACTAAACTATTTTATGTTTACATGGTTTTGGGAAAAACAATATGGTTTATTTTATGATTGATAAACTTAAAAATAAAATTTTTGGGTTGTATTTTTAAGGGTGTTACATGCTATAAATTCTGATTCCATGGTGGATCTAGCTATAACTGTTTGTTTTGAAGTTTTCCATGATATAACTCCACCTCTAAGTGTGAAAAAAAACCCGTTGGTTGACTTGGAATCTTTAATGTCGGATATCTAATTTGCATCACTATACCCTTCTATCACCTCGAAATATCTTGTATAGTGCAACCCATAATTGCGAGTGTATCTTAAGTATTGTAATACTCTTTTAATACTCTTCCAATGTTCATCACTCAGATTACTGGTATATCTACTTATTGCAAAAGCTAAGTGAGGTCTCGTACAACTCATAAGGTACATCAGACTACCAATAATTCTTGCATATTCGACTTGTGCAACTCCTTCACCTCTATTTTTACTTAGATGATGAATTGTATCAATTGGTGTCCTAGCTATAGTAGTATCACCGGATTTGAACTTCTCAAGGATTTTATCCACATAATGAGTTTGATTTAAAGTAAGTCCATTTGCAGTCCTTGTGATCTTCACACCAACACTACAAATAAAATGACATTTAGTGGCATAGAAAAAGTGTCACTAAAAACCGAAAAAGTGCCACTAAAAGCCCCCTGGGAAATCAACAACACAAAAAAAGTGCCACTAAAAGTGGTGCCACTAAAGGCCTTTAGTGACACTGCAGCTGTATTGGGTTTTAGTGGCACTTTTCGATTATGCCACTAAAGCACTTTTAGGTTTTAGTGACACTAGTTTTACGATACTATTTAATTGTTAAATAGATATTATTTTCATGCTTTTATTGACTTTTTTTAAACAAAAAAATTATATTATTTATAGGTTAGGTCTGATTATTTTTAAATGGAATATAAAATAATAATAAGCCGATTAAGATAATAAATAAAAGCACAATATCATTAAATAAATTCAGCATTTTCAAATAAAAAATTTTCAATATAGTTACAACACAAATGTATTAAAAAAAACTTTAATAAGTCTAAATGTTGTTCTACTACTCGAAACATAATACTATCAAACTAACTACTTGTTGGGGAAGAAACACGAAACTTGATTGACCTTGAAGTTTGTATATCCAACTTACAAACAATTTCCTGTTACACATAATACATCATATAAAACATGCATACATATCATTAATAAACATGACAAATAAAGACTCATAGAGTATTGACAGTTTACTGGGGAATAACATTACATTATAAAAAATTATAATTTGCATCTACATAAATGGTTCATGTGGTCCCTGTTGTACCAAACTTGGTAGTTTAAAGTCCAAAACAGAGGATGAAGTGTAACACCCGGTCTTAGGTGCGCATTTAATTCAAGTCAAACCTCATATTTTACCCTGGACTCGACGAATTGGAGGCTCAACTCTGTAACGCCCCGTTCTAAGAGTAGTTAATTATGCTTCCCTGAGATCAAAAGAGTAAGGGCGTTTCGGTCTTTTATGGAAAATGTGTTTTATTCTAGAAGATTTCGGGTCGGGGTGTGTTTCTAGAAGCGTAGGGCTTCTCGCCACCTTTTCGTGGATATAAAGTTCGTCGGAAACGGACTTAGAATAAAGGAGCTATGGCACTTTGAAGGTATTGTCATTTATGGCACTTATTAGAAAAAGTTGGCAAGGAAAGGCCATGCATGTAAGGGACACGTGTGGGTACGCCCAGCGTAAGGCTGGGTTACGCCCAACGTAGAGTGATTAAATGAACACGGGTGTTGGGGGCGTACGCCCAACGTACAAGATGTACGCCCGGCGTACGTCCAATATCTAGAAACCCTAATTTTAGGGCCAACCACTATATAAGGAACCTTATGGTTCCAACCCCAGCCTCCATATCTGCCCTCTTACCCTCAGAAAACCCTAAGAAGCCGTTCTTTCTCCATTGTTATGGGTATTTGGCCTTGGAAAGCTTGGTTTGGCAAAGGAGAGCCTAGAAGAAGAAAGAGGAAGTTGTCAAGGAAGGAGTGGGGTGGCTGGAGCTCGTAGATCTGGAAAGGCATCATCTTTTGGAGCCCTTTTGAGGTATAAAGTCTCTTGCTTGGCAATCATATTGTTTAGACCTATGTGTTGTAGAGTTTTGACACCATTCTTGTCCCAAAAACTTCATCTTGATTCATGATGCGAGTTGGTCGAGTTTAGCTGTCCTTCTAGACCTTAGGAGAGGTCTTGAGTGAGAAAAATGAGGTTCCAATGGTTTTGGTTGTCCCATGTAAGAAGTAGGAGGGTATTACTGGGTTAAGACCTTGGGTTAAGGACTTTATGGGCGTCCCAAGTAATAAAGTTTGAGACTTTATGTGTAGCACCTGGTTCTTGGTATGTATTCTGTTATTAAATCTTTAATTATTTTGCAATTTTGGTCTTGGACTCGGCGAGTTGAAGGACCAACTTGCCGAGTAGAAGCGGGATGAGGCGCAGAGTTTAAGTCATGGACTCGCCGAGTCGGGTCCCGGACTCAGCGAGTAGCTGCTGTTTTGACTAAAACCCTAATCCAGGGGTTTGCACCCTATTTAAACAACCTTATGCAGCTTCCATTCCCCCTTTATGCTCCCAAACACTTCTCATCGAAACCCTAGCTGTTTGTGCTTTGTTGAGGCCATTTTTGGTGTTCTTGTGTGTTAGTAAAGCTTGGAAGGAAGAAAGGAGCTTGGAACTTGAGTGGGGGACAGTAGATCCAGGGAGTTTACTTCATCTTCAGCAACTTCAAGGTATAATGCCCCTGTCTTGACTCATCTATGTGTTTATTCATCTTTAACTTGGGATTTCTTTGAATTGCTAAGTCATATTTCGATATTGGGAGTGTGGGGTGGGTTTTGACTTCAGATCTGGGCCTTAAGAGCGGTTTCATGGCATAAAGGTGCCAACTTTAGGGCCATGAAATCCCCATGCACATTGTAGGACACTTTATGTGGATTTTTGAGCTAAAAACCCCATGCATGTGCATCAAGTTTGGAACTTTACGTATGAAGTGGACATTAGGAGGCCAAATCTATGGGTTTGGTGTGTTAGATATCATTTAAATCAACTGTATGGAAATGGTCAAGACTGGACTCGGCGAGTGCATTCTTGGACTCGATGAGTCCAAGGCAATCTCCTTAGAACTCGACGAGTTGTTCATCAACTCGGCGAGTTGAGGACAGATCTGCTTCTTCGGATGAAGGCCAACTCGACGAGTTTTTTGTCAACTCGGCGAGTCGGATGAGTTTTCATGGGGCGTTCGGATGAGAGAAGAACTCGTCGAGTTGACGACCCAACTCGACGAGTAGGGTCGCGGATGAGGACGAGTAGAGAGTGAGGGACTCGACGAGTTGTTGTCCCAACTCGGCGAGTCGGGTCAACTGGAAGTTGACTTTGACTTTGACTTGACTTGGTTGGAGGTAAAATGGTCATTTTTCCCTAAGAGTATAGAAATCAGTTTCTAACTGAGTGTTTGTGGGGTTTGTAGCTGGAGGATTTCCGGAGCAGCAGCGGACGGAGGTTTCCCGCACTGATTATCAGCAGCTACATGTACGAGGTTAGTTACTTTCCAGTAGAGGTGGGTCTAAGGCCACAATGCCGGCCCACCAATGAGGAGTATTTAGAAGATGATTGTCTTTGTGATAATTATCTTGGTCTAGTATGTGTTGTTTATGAGTTACATCTGTATGATATGTTACGTGCATGATAGGGGTAATTTCCCTGATAGTGGTCCTTTGGACCAAGGGGTAGGCCAGTACCCGGATATGCCTGACTGTATGCTTATGTTTTGTTATTGTATGCTAGTGGTAAGGGGTGGAACAGTCCTCAGTTACCGGTTGAAAGATACCGATGATATTGTATGGTATGTGGTATGTTGGGGGAACTCACTAAGCTTTGTGCTTACGGTTTCAGTTTTTGGTTTCAGGTACCTCTTCGTCTAAGGGGAAGGAGCCGACGGCATAGCATGGCATCACACACACATCTGATTTTCCGCACGGTGTTTTCTAGGATTGTACTATGATATGATATTTGTTTATGTTGTGGGTTTCAAACATGATACTTGATTTTATGAGATGACGTGTTTATACAATATTTTCTAGTGAATGTTTTATGAGTTAATTAATTAAAAATGAAATTTTTGGACTTGAATTTTGGGATGTTACAAGTTGTGTCAGAGCCCTAGTTTGAGGGATTCGGACACACCCTCGGGGGTGTCTGGACTCAAACTAAGGGACTAAAAGATTTTTTTTACGAGGAAAATGGTTTTCTAAAATCTAAATGGAAGAATTTTAAGAAAGACAAAGTGTGTGATGCATGCGACCGGCCGGTCTCAAGTAAGTTTTCCCCAAGATACCCATACTTGCTATGTTATGTTATATGGTTTTGATTCAGAAAACTGCATGCTAGAATAGGACTAAGGATCTAGGAGGATGCCTTGTATGCCTGATATATGATTCTGTGAATTGCATGCTAGTTAGGGCTAAGGATCTAGGAGGATGCCTTATACGCCTGTTGTATGAGCTGTATGCTAGGACTGTTTAGTCAGTAGTAGGATGGCCTGTATAGGTTATGCCTGATTTGGTTACCCAATGCACGAATGCTGCTTGCTTTGTGCTATGGGGGTTCTGGCTATTTCCAACTAACTAAGGAACAGATATATAACAGTACCTGCAAGTTAGTTAGGGGAAATAGTAGGGGCTCCTAGTGTAGCTGATGGCGGAAGGTAGGTCGGAGAGCGCCTTAGGGAAGCCTAGGATGAGGTCAGTGGAAAGGGTATCGGAAAAAGGGACTCGGTAAAGTCGAAGCAATCCTTGAGGAAAGTACAGGTAGATGTGGAAGGTAGTATGGGCTCGTACTACTAAAAGCAGAGGACCCGTACTCGAATCAAGGAAGGCCTAGATGAAACCAGGAACCTTGGAGAGTGTGTTAGATCTCTCGAGTATATGTATGATCCTGACATTTATGCGTGTATTTTCAGCATGGTGACCATGCAACATGGAGCAGGAGGTTCCGGATCAGGATTGGGATCAGGCTCAGGTGCGAAATCCGAGCAGGTTGATGACGGGCTACGCGAGTTCATCGCGTCTGAGATCACGAGAGGAATCCTTGAGTCGACCCCTATCGATTTCGGGTCGATCAAGGAAGGGATTGTTGAGCTGATGGAGGATCGCCTCAGAGCATTCAGGAGTGATATGGCGTCTAGCCAGGTGGGTACGCGCTCACTGTACTTTAAGGACTTTCGAGGGAGTGGTGCGTCCGATTTCCATGGGGGGTGAAAGACCCCATTGCCACTAGGAGATGGATCGCAGAAATTGAGTCTGTGCAGCTGATGAGCTTCTGCCCGGAGGGTTGAAGGTGAGATATGCAGCAGGATGCTTGCGAGACATGGCTAGAGATTGGTGGGAGTCTGTTGGTGACTCATTGGGAGCCTCGGCTGTTGAGGCTATGACATGGTCAGACTTTGTGACCAGATTCAGGGCGGAGTTTGCGCCAGCTGTGGAGCTTCAGCGGCTGGCCAGGGAGTTCTTGGATATGAGGCAGACTACAGAGACTGTGGCGGAGATCACCGCCAAGTTCCGGGAGAGGGCATTGCTGGTGCCCCAGTATGCGGGAGATGAGGATATGAGGAGGACCTGCTACCACGACATGCTGCGAGATGACATTCGGGAGCATGTTAGTTTTTCAGCTTGCCCTACCTTGGATTCCATGATTTCCAGGGCTAAGGAGAGGGAGATTGATCTGGAGCATGTCCAGAAGAGGAAGGCAGTTGAGGGGCTGACGAATGGGGCTTCGGGGAAGAAGCCCAAGGGATCGGATGGTAGGCCGAAAGGCCAGGCAGGATAGGACCACTATGGGAAATGTGGTCGGTCACACGAGGGAGCTTGTCGCACTGGTCCGGGTTCGGGCTGCTATAAGTGTGGCAAAGTGGGGCATTTTGGCAGGTATTGTACTGCCCCGCCCCTGCGGTACAAATGACAAACCTAATATGCTTCCATTGCAATCAGAGGGGCCACAAAAGGGCTAATTGCCCAAGGTTGACAGCAGCGCCAGCAGTGGCACCGGTCTCAACGACGGTGCAGGTTATAGATGGCCAGAAGGTCAAGGCAGAGGCTCCAGTGGTGCGGAGCCGAGCATTTCAGCTGACAACCGAGGAGGCACGTGCTGCACCTGATGTGGTGACGGGTATGATTCTTTCCCTCTGATTTATTTTTTTTGATGTTTATGTTATTGATGTGTGCTCTGTTTAGGATCGTTCCATGTGAACGGCATCCCAGTTCAGGTGTTGCTTGATTCGGGAGCTACCCGATCGTTTGTTTCTCTTGCGCTCAGCAAGAGATTTTCTGAGTCTTCGGGCATGTTGGATTGCTCTCTAGAGGTAGAGGTTGCAGACGACCAATCGGTGTGAGTATCGACGGTATTCCGAGATTGTGTGCTGAGATTATTCGAGGAGCGCTACCTGGTGGATCTGGTTCCCACACCTTTGCGAGGGAACACGGTTATTATTGGTATGGATTGGCTAAGCCCCAATGGGGCAGTGATTGACTGCGCGCAATAGTTGGTGCGAATCAGGACCCCAAGTGGGGGAGAGCTAGTGATTCAGGGCGAGAGTCCACAGGGAGGACCAGCTTTATGTTCGACAACAAGAGCTAGACGTTACCTGCAACAGGGGTGCGCAAGTTATGTTGCATATGTTATGGATACCCGGGAAACGGGTAGGGCGACAGTGGGCGATGTGCCCTTAGTACGAGAGTCCGTGGATGTATTCCCTGAGGAGTTGCCTAGGATACCTCCGAAGCGACAGGTGGAGTTCAGGATTAACCTAGTCCCTGGTGCGGCTCCGATAGCCAAGGCACCGTATCGGTTGGCTCCTCCCGAGATGCAGGAGTTGTCTACACAGCTGCAGGAGCTGTTAGACAAGGGTTTCATTAGACCGAGCAGTTCACCATGGGGAGCCCCGATTCTGTTTGTGAAGAAGAAGGACGGGTCGCATCGGATGTGTATAGATTATCGGGAGCTGAATAAGGTAACGGTGAAGAACAGCTACCCACTTCCGAGGATTGATGACCTCTTTGACCAGCTACAGGGAGCATCTTGGTTCTCCAAGATTGATTAGCGTTCGGGGTATCATCAGTTGAGGGTCAGGGAGGAGGATGTGCAGAAGACTGCGTTTCAGACTCGTTATGGCCACTATGAGTTTGTGGTGATGCCTTTCGGGCTCACCAATGCTCCTGCCGCGTTCATGGACCTCATGAACCGCGTGTGTAGACTGATGTTAGACAGGTTTGTGATAGTATTTATTGATGATATCTTGGTTTACTCCAAGACGCAAGAGCAGCATGAGGAGCATCTGCGGGAGGTTCTGGAGACTTTGAGGAGGGAGAACTTGTATGCTAAGTTCTCCAAGTGTGAGTTCTGGTTACACGAGGTGCAGTTTCTTGGGCACCTTGTCAACCAAAACTGGATTTTGGTAGATCTGGCCAAGGTAGAGGCCGTGATGAGTTGGGAGGTTTCGAGGTCTCCATCTGAGATTCGGAGCTTTCTGGGATTGGTAGGCTACTATCGGAGATTCATTCACGACTTCTCCAAGATAGCAGTTCTGCTCACCCGACTGACTAAGAAGTCGGTGGTGTATCGCTGGGGGCCTGAGCTGTAGGCCGCATTCGAGGCACTGAGACAGAGATTGTGCGAGGCGCCAATCTTAGCCCTGCCAGAGGGCATGGAGGGTTTTTTTTGTACTGCGATGCATCCATCGCAGGTTTGGGCGCGGTATTGATGCAGAGAGGACATGTCATCGCCTACGCGTCGAGGCATTTGAAGCCTCACGAGGCGAACTACTCGACACATGATTTGGAGTTGGGGGCTATTGTATTCGCCCTCAAGATTTGGCGACATTACCTCTATGGGGTTCGTTGTACGATTTACACGGACCACAAGAGTTTGAGGTATCTCATGGACCAGCCGAATCTGAATATGTGGCAGCGTCGGTGGCTTGATGTGGTAAAGGATTATGATTGTGAGATCCTCTACCATCCGACGAAGGCCAATGTCGTGGTCGATGCGCTTAGTCCCAAGGCAGCACCGATCAGGGATATCTGTCTGAGGATGACAGTTGTGACTCCGCTTCTGGAGCGGATCCGGGAGGCTCAGCAATAGGCTATGAAGGAGGAACATCGGAAGAGTGAGCGGATTGTGGGACAGGTTTCCCCCTTCGACTATGATAGCCGAGGGTTGTTGACTCTTCACCACAGGGTGTGGGTCCCTTATCATGGAGGCGTGCGCCAGGTCCTGATGGAGGAGGCGCACAAATCCCGGTTCTCCATCCATCCCGGGGAGACGAATATGTATAGGGATCTTTGTCTGGAGTATTGGTGGCCCTGCATGAAGCGGGATGTGGCATGGTACGTGGAGCGGTGTTTGACCTGCAGGAAAGTCAAGGCCGAGCATCAGAGACCACACGGAAGGATGCAACCATTGGATATATTCCGCTTTGGAAATGGGAAGACATCACAATGGATTTTATCACCAAGCTTCCTAGGAACGCGCGAGGAGTAGATTCGATCTGGGTCATCATCGATCGATTGACCAAGGGCACCCACTTTATCCCGATTCAGGAGAGAATTTCGGCCAAGAAATTGGCCGAAATCTATATCAGGGAGGTGGTGGCGCGGCACGAAGTGCCAGTCTCGGTGATTTCGGATAGGGATGTGCGGTTCACTTCCAGGTTTTGGAAGAAATTCCACAACGAGTTGGGTACTCGTCTGCATTTCAGCACTGCCTTTCACCTGCAGACGGATGGCCAGAGCGAGCAGACCATCCAAACTCTGGAGGACATGCTGCGGGCATGTGTTTTAGACTTCGGTGGTAGCTGGGATACCTACCTTCCGTTGGCAGAGTTCTCGTATAATAATAGCTATCAAGCGAGTATCGACCGTCCTCCCTTTGAGATGTTGTATGAGAGGAGGTGCAGGACCCCGATATGTTGGGGCGAGGTTGGCCAGAGGGTCATGGGGAGCACCGAAGTAGTGCTCAATACGACAAAGAAGATTCAGCAGGTCCGGAGCAGACTTCAGACTGCTTAGAGTCGGCAGAAAAGTTATGTCGATAGACGTTGATCAGACCTGGAGTTCCGGGTCAGGGATATGGTTCTCCTGAAGGTGTCTCCTTGGAAGGGCATCATCCGATTCAGGAAACGAGGCAAGTTGGGTCCCAGGTATATTAGAACGTTTAGGGTTGTAGCCCGGGTCGGCAAGGTGGCATACCGGCTGGATCTGCCAGCCGAACTCCGTCAGATCCACAACACTTTCCACGTCTCCTAGCTGCGGAAGTGCCTGGTGGACGACTCTGTAGTGGTACCATTGGAGAACATTCAGGTTGATGACAACCTGAATTACATCGAGCGGCCTATAGCGATCCTCGAGCGGAAGTCGAAGGATCTGAGGAACAAGAGGGTTGAGCTAGTAAAGGTGCAATGGCAGCACCGGAAGGGCTCGGAATGGACATGGGAGCCGATGGATGAGATGATGGAGCATTACCCAGAGCTGTTCCAGGATCGAGCAGCAGACTTCGGGGACGAAGTCTAAAATAAGTGGGGGAGATTTGTAGCAGCTGGTTCTTGGTACGTATTCTGTTATTAAATCTTTAATTATTTTGCAATTTTGGTCTTGGACTCGGCGAGTTGAAGGACCAACTCGTCGAGTAGAAGCGCGATGAGGTGCGGAGTTTAAGTCATGGACTCACCGAGTCGGGTCCCGGATTCGACGAGTAGCTGCTGTTTGGACTAAAACCCTAATCCAGGGGCTTGCACCCTATTTAAACAACCTTATGCAGCCTCCATTCCCCCTTTATGCTCCCAAACACTTCTCATCGAAACCCTAGCTGTTTGTGCTTTGTTGAGGCCATTTTTGGTGTTCTTGTGCGATAGTAAAGCTTGGAAGGAAGAAAGGAGCTTGGAACTTGAGTGGGGGACAGTAGATCCAGGGAGTTTACTTCATCTTCAACAACTTCAAGGTATAATGCCCCTGTCTTGACTCATCTATGTGTTTATTCATATTTAACTTGGGATTTCTTTGAATTGCTAAGTAATATTTCGATTTTAGGAGTGTGGGGGTGGGTTTTGACTTCAAATTTGGGCCTTAAGAGGGGTTTCATGGTATAAAGGTGCCAACTTTAGGGCCATGAAAGCCCCATACACATTGTAGGACACTTTTTTTGAGCTAAAAACCCCATGCATGTGCATCAAGTTTGGAACTTTACGTATGAGCAGGACATTAGGAGGCCAAATCTATGGTTTTGGTGTGTTAGATCTCATTTAAATCAACTGTATGGAATTGGTCAAGACTGGACTCGGTGAGTGCATTCTTGGACTCGGCGAGTCCAAGGCAATCTCCTAAGAACTCGGCGAGTTGTTCATCAACTCGGCGAGTTAAGGACAGATTTGGTTCTTCGGATGAAGTCCAACTCGACGAGTTGTTCATCAACTCGGAGAGTCGGATGAGTTTTCATAGGGCGTTCGGGTGAGAGAAGAACTCGTCGAGTTGATGACCCAACTCGACGAGTAGGGTCGCGGATGAGGACGAGTAGAGAGTGAGGTACTCGACGAGTCGGGTCAACTGGAAGTTGACTTTGACTTTGACTTGACTTGGTTGGGGGTAAAATGGTCATTTTACCCTAAGAGTATAGAAATCAGTTTCTAACTGAGTGTTTGTGGGGTTTGTAGCCGGAGGATTTCCGGAGCAGCAGCGGACGGAGGTTTCCCACACTGATTATCAGCAGCTACCTGTACGAGGTGAGTTACCTTCCAGTAGGGATGGGTCTAAGGCCACAATGCCGACCCACCAATGAGGAGTATTTAGAAGACAATTGTCTTTGTAATAATTATCTTGGTCTGGTATGTGTTGGTTATGAGTTACATCTGTATGGTATGTTACCTGCATGATAGGGGTAATTTCCCTGATAGTGGTCCTTAGGACCAAGGGGTAGGTCAGTACCAGGATATGCCTGACTGTATGCTTATATTTTGTTATTGTATGCTAGTGGTAAGGGGTGGAACAGTCCCCAGTTACCGGTTGAAAGATACTGATGATGATTACCGGTTGAAAGATACCGATGATGATTACCGGTTGAAAGATACCGATGACGATTACCGGTTGGAAGATACCGATGATGATTACCGGTTGAAATATACCGATGGTATTGTATGGTATGTGGTATGTTGGGGAACTTACTAAGCTTTGTGCTTACGGTTTCAGTTTTTGGTTTCAGGTACCTCTTCGTCTAAGGGGAAGGAGCTGGCGGCTTAGCATGACATCACACACACACACATCTGATTTTCCGCATGGTGTTTTCTGGGATTGTACTTTTATATGATATTTGTTTATGTTGTGGGTTTCAAACATGATACTTGATTTTATGAGATGACGTGTTTATACAATATTTTCTAGTGTATGTTTTATGAGTTAATTAATTAAAAATGAAATTTTTGGACTTGAATTTTGGGATGTTACATTATGAATCTTAGGCATATTTGGTCTATGGATCTGAAATTTGGGCTTAAGAGCTTAAGCCATTAAGAA
Organism: Lactuca serriola; assembly: GCF_051521515.1. NCBI lineage: Eukaryota > Viridiplantae > Streptophyta > Magnoliopsida > Asterales > Asteraceae > Lactuca > Lactuca serriola. Next base: position 208,420,715 of record NC_136411.1, on the reverse strand, counting down.
CTTATGAAGGATTGTAGTTCAGCGAGGTTACGCCCCGCGTAAATGGTAGTACGCCCAGCGTAGTGGGCCTGTGTCCCGATTCCAACCCGCGATCATTGGTGTATGCCAAACGTACCAAGAGGGGTACGCCCCGCGTACTCCCTCTGTTGGGTTGTGACTTTGGGACTTAAGTGTTTGGGCTGTTATTGGGCTATTAGGGCTTGGGCCGTGATTGAATATTATGGATGGAGCATTTTGGGCTCAATAATTATTATGGACCTTGGATCTAGGCCCATTTGGTGAGGTGGGCCCAATTTAGTAAATTGGGCCAATATTGGGCTTTGCAAGAGGATTTGACTTTGGGTCTTGGCCCAATGAGAGGATGATGGACTTAATGAATATTGTGGTCCCTTGGTCTAGCAAGTTGTGATGGTTTCTTATGTGAGGATTTTCATACGATAGTTGGGTGTAGGATTCCGGCAGTTGCAAGGTGAGTTTTCCTCACTGTACTCAAGGGTCTAAGGCACCAAGGCCGACCCTTTGAATTGTTGATAGAGCTTGTTATGTTATGTGATGATATGCTTGCTAGTATCCTGGTAGATAGGATAGAGGTATGAGAATATGCTTGTTAGCTCAATATCCTAGAGAAATGGATAGTTGTTTGATAGCTAGTTCTATTGGTTCAGCACCCTGGTAGCTGGGTAGTGATTATTCATAGCCTGGTAGCTGGTCATGCACTATGAGGTACGTGCGGGTTAGGTATGTTGAGCATTAGCAGAGGGTATCCCATCCCGGTAGGATGATAGGGCCCTAGTGCGTTGATTCTGTAGAATGTTTTATGTATGCCTGTTATGTGTGCATGTCTGCTAGAGTAGTTGGCATTCCAACCCGATGGTTGTGGGCCGAGAGTATTCCATCCCGGTAGGATGATTGGGCTCGTATTATGTAGGCATTCCAACCTGATGGTTGAGGGGCATGGGGTATTCCATCCTAAGGGATGATTGGACCAATAGTAGCTATTGTTGTACGTATAGGTGTATGAGCATTCCAACCCGATGGTTGTGGGCCGAGAGTATTCCATCCCAGTAGGATGATTGGGCTCGTATTATGTAGGCATTCCAACCCGATGGTTGAGGGCCGAGGGTATTCCAACCGAATGGTTTCTTGGACCCATAGTATGTTGTTCTTTGCTGAAGGCGTATGTGTGTACGGGTACTTTGGGGGAACTCACTAAGCTTTCGGGCTTACAGTTGTGGTTTATTGTTTCAGGTGCTTAAGGAGATCGTGGCAAGGCAAAGGCGTGATCGTACCGCTCCTCATGCTTATGCTTTATGTGTAATGATTCTGGGGAAAATACTCTGATGTTTAAACTATTTTGAAAACAAGATGTATGATCGTAACGGTTTTTGAATGAATTAAAATGTTTTAATTTGGTTGAAATTCTTAGTCGTTACAAACTCGTCGAGTAGGATCGACTCCGGGTCGAGGAACTAAGTGACCTACTCGACGAGTCGGAAGACCGACTCGGTGAGTAGGAGCTGTCTGATGGAAACTGTAACATCCAGATATTCAGGTATCATATTTTAATTATTTATTTTAAGGAAGAGGGACTCGACGAGTTGATGCCTAGACTCGCCGAGTAGGATCGCGATTGTTGACTCAGATTAATGAGGGGACTCGACGAGTCAGTAAGTGGACTCGACGAGTCTGCGCTGTGGACATAAACCCTAAATCTTTTGGCCCGTGGCCTATTTAAGGGTCCTTATGGCCTTCATTGGCGGCCACCTTCACCCCTTGAGAGATCCGTACGAACCAGAGAGCATAGAGAGTGAGAAAAGAGCCATCTTGAGCTTTATTGTTGTGATTTTGCAAAGGAAAAGAAGGGTTCTAGCAAGAAGGACCAAAGGAGGTTGTCATTATGAGATTTTGGAGCAAGGAGCTTCACTTTGAGGTAACAAATCGGCCCTCTCTTTCTGTATGGTGTAGATTGCACGAATCTACGGTTTCTTGAACCTTGTCTTCAAAGGATTATGGAGTATATGATGTCCCAATGTGGAATAAGCATTAGATCTGAACCTTAAGAGGTCCAGAGGTTCCCAATCTTCCATCTTTATGCAGTCCCTTTGGAGTTGTGGACCTTGGTTGCCATTTTAGGAGCTATTTCATGAATTAAGGACATATGAGTGTTGCATGAGCTTAAAGATTGAACCTTTACGTGATTATTGGGTGTTAGGAGGTCAGATCTATAAGTTAGAGAAGCAGATCTGAACTCAGGTCATTTGAGTGTTGCCATGGAGGGAACTCACCGAGTTCATAAAGGGACTCGACGAGTCGAGTCGGGTTGCCCCGCGATTCGTGACCAGTAGTAACCCGTCGAATGAAAGGGTAACTCGACAAGTCGAATGAGGCCTTAGGAGGATTTTGGGAACACGCATGGACTCGCCGAGTTACCCGAGTGCACTTGACGAGTCTGGTCAAAGTTTGACCATTGACTAGAGTTGACTTTATTTAACCTTAGGGTTTTGGTCAAGCTGATTCAAGAGAGGTCAGGAAAGGGTAGAATGGTCTTGTACCCACTCTTTAGAGATGTGGACAACTGGAAGTATTGATTAGAGGTGTTTTCCTTTTGATAGGAGGAGGCTAGGTCAGGTTATCGAGCACGAGAGGTTATCCGACATCATACGAGGTGAGTCGTCTCACTATACTTTACCTAGAGCGGTAATTATGTGTGACCGGAAGGTCTTATGTGCTATGATGAGTATGTGATGTATGCTATTATATGATATGTATGTGCTATATTATGTTATGAGTATTATGATATGGACCGGAAGGTCAACAATGTATGGGCCGGAAGGTCAAGATGTTACGGACCGGAAGGTCTACCAGGATTATGGGACGAAAGTCCCATGAGACACATTGACCGGGAGGTCTTGTAGAGTGTTAAGCTTGAGTGATGTACGTGTTGTATGTGGTATTTTGGGGAACTCACTAAGCATTTATGCTTACCGTATTGTGTGATATGTGTTTCAGGTACCAACGAGGATCATGGGAAGGTGCTGGCATGATCTGTACACACTGATAGAGATTTATGTGTTTGATATTCTGGGACATGTTTTCTGAGATAACATTTGATACAATGAGTTTTGAAATTGTTTTATGAAATTTATTATGTTTGGAAATGAAAAAATTGTTTTGAAAATTTACGTCGTTACAAGTTGGTATCAGAGCTTTGGTTTGAGGGATTCGGATGCACCTTCGGGTGTAACTGAACTCAAACTGAGGATTTGTGGAAATTTTTGCTAAAAGAAACAATTTTTCTAAAAGAGTAAAAGATTTTGAGAAAAATAGGAGGAACAGTGTGTACGATCAGTCAGTGCCCGAACGATGATTTCCCAAAATACCCTTACTGTATGTGTTATGAGATATTATGTGATATGATATGTATGCTAGAGTAGGCTAGGTATTCATATTTGGACTAGAGTGGCCTGATTTGTGATGCCTTAGCCTAGGAGATTGTTGCTACTATGAGATGCTTCGAGAGTGAGTAAGTAGTAGTGAGGAGCGTATGAGAGATCTACCGAAGGGTAGCCTATTCTTAGCGATGTGGTGTGGAAGGTAGTATAGGGCCCGTACTACTGGTACCAACGGATCGGTGAGCAGTCCAAGTAAGAATCCTTAGGGTACTAAGGAACAAGTAGGGTTGGGTTATTGAGTGTGAGTTGTCACACCCCCAAACCAAGGATGGCGGAAACGTCCGGGGGTGGAGGACTTCATGTAGAGTATCACAACAACGAGTATAATAGTGCTCAAAGTAAATACAACCATCATAAATATAATTGAAAAAAAAGTTACACCAAAGTATATGTTTACATGATTCAAATCAATTACATTATGATACAAAATGAACTGTTTGACGATTTAACGTCCCATCCTCAAAACATGGTTGATTTCCTGTTTCACTGAATTCCTGAGAATACAAGTAGTTTTGAAAAGTGTCAACACAAAGGTTGGTGAGTTCATAAGCTTTTGATGGTAAGAGTTTGAAAATCGAATTTTGTAAAGAGATGTATGTTACCAAGAAAAATCCAATATTTTCCTTACATAAGTTATGTGGTCCTAATACCAGGACCGAAATCGAACTAGTATTTGTCATACTTAAAGATATAAAAGTGGTTTCAAATTGGCGTAAAACCCTTTCTGATTTGAGAAAAACTCTCGTAATGAATGGTGTGTAGTCTTAAATACTAAGACTGAAAATATACAACGATATTTGTAATTGATATAAAAAGTGATTTTAAATGAACATAAAACCCTTTTTAATATGAAGACGTACAAGTATTTTTCCATACTTAAAGAAATCTCAGTGAGCTAAATCGACATAACTTGCTAATTTAAAGTTAGAACCCGTAAATCTTATGATTGTTAATACCACATGTGAGCTATCATAACCATACTTGACATAGACGGGCTCGTAATATGACGTTCTTCAGGCGTCGCCGTTCAATGACACTTGTCACCACAGACCTGCCGGTCTAGCTGTTGCAAGCAGCTCTGGTGTGGGTTTGTCAAGCCCAATATAGATCTATACACAACTATCACGTTCTCCCTACAAGAGACTCTAGTTACAATTTACAGGACTTTTTGACTTTGTTACTTTAGAAGTAACCCGAAGTGAATGACTCACAAATTTATTCATTAACAGATTTACGTGAACTAAACTGAAAACCTTTGGTAAATAAGTTTGAGAAGTAAATGATACATAAACTATACCTATTATAGTTTATCTAAAACATTTGTAATGTATAAGAATTCTTTTATGAAAAGCCTTAATGCTATGAATCCATAAACTATGCTCGTTATAGCTTAATATACGTGTTCTAAATGAATGAATAATCTTATCATGAATGACTATGTTTCAGTTTATGATGATAAACTAACAAGGTAACACATTCAATATTTAGAACTTATCGTTATATACTTTGCTCAACATAATACAAAGTGTTATGAAAGTTATAAGCTGTTAACAAATTTTCAACCTATCTACACTGTTTTTGAAAAGTCATAGAAAAATCATACGAAGTCGAAAACTAAATCCGTAAATTCAGAGAGTTTCCAAAATGTGTCTAGTCTACTCATAATTTTTATCATGATTTTTAATGCCCTTGAACTTGGGTGAAAAAGTCCATAATCACAGACTGGTCTGGATTGGTGCTTGAAATGATAGGCAGTTTTGTAAAAATCACCATAAATTGTAGAAAAATCTTATGGGGATGTGCAAGTAGTCATTTTAAATCTAAGAACTGGAACTACTTACACCTAAAACGGTTTCTCAAACAAAAATGTTTAAGTTGTCCAAAACAGTCCGTGAATGGAGTCCAACTTTTCTGATGAAAGCTGTTAGAAAATTTTAGTTATGTTCTTGGTGTTTTAACTTGTATTCCCCCCCCCCCCCCCCCTAAAAACTTGAGAAAATATGAAAATGTAGGGGTATGAACTCACCTTATGTGATTTCAGTAGATAAGTGTTGAAGAAGAGAAGTGTTCAATCCAAGAACACTTGAAGAATCACTTGAAGATTCGAAGATCTACAAGAAGGTGATGATGTTTGTGTAAAGAATCATTGATTTGAGAGTGAGGAAAGTGTATTAATCATGGAGAGGATGAATTATTCTTACCAAGAGTGTGTGAGAGCTTGATAATCAGCCTTGAACCTTGAATTTTGATGGAGAATGTTTGAGAGAAAAGTGGAGTTGAATCCTTGGTGAAATGAAAGCAAATGAGAGAAATGAGGAGAGAGGATGGTTTGTTCCAGCTCTAAAACGTGGGAAAGAGTGATAATTGAGTGGAAAGGACATTGAAGTGACCTAGGTAAGGTGGGGAAGAGTGGCTGGTCAAAGAGTGGGTGTGGGGGGTGGTTGCTTGTGTCATAGGGTAAAGCAAAGACAACACTCCACCTCAATTATTAACCCACTAGATTTATTTTTATTTAAATAAGGATTTTCATGAAAATATGATTAAATTATGAATATTTAGGGTTTATTATGCTAAAATATGATTTTGGGTGAAAATCCCGCGTTAAAATAATTAAAAACGGGCTTAAAATGTTAAAAATATCAAAAATGGGCGAAAAGTGTCATTTTTCGGAAGTCTGGCCGAGGTTTCTGTCTTCTGATGCAAGAACCGAGAGAAGAGAGGGGTAGAACCGAGAGGGGCAAGGAACCGAGAGGAGAGAAGCAGAGAACGAGAGGGAGGAGCAGAGACCGAGAGGGAGGAGCAGAGACCGAGAGGCGAAGGAGGACAGAGGCTCGGTTTCGGTTCTTGGTTACTTTTGGTCCAAGGAGCTCGGCCCTAAGAGGCTTCGGCTCCTTGAGAAGGGTTTCGGTTCCTAAGTCCATTTTTCTCGTTTTTACCCCGTTTTAAGCCGTTTTTGACCCGATTAAGGGTCGGGATGGCCCGAAAGACTATAAAAAGTCTAAGGAACTTTTAAGAGAGATTTGGGAGAGATTTCACATACTTGGAGAGATTTGGGAGAGATTTGACATTCTTGGAGAGATTTGGGAGAGATTAGACATTCTTGGAGAGATTTCTCATACAAAGAGATATTTGAGAGAGATTTTACATACTTGGAGAGATTTCTAAATAGAGAGAGATAGAGTGAAAACGATTGAGAGAGGTTTCCTTTGTGACCTTTTTGAGTACCCGGCTTCGCAATGCAAGGTCCGTAAACCCTGCTAAGCCTTGTTTAGGGATCTTACACACTCCCGATGAGTGTGCAACATTGTTTTATCGGTTTGGCTCGCCACGTACCACAGTTTTAGGTTAAGGGGATCTAGATGTACGCACTCTTCGATTTATGATCTCTCATTAGAATAACGAGTTGTTTAGAATTCACATAACGTAAACTCTAGTACTCATGGGAAAATTGAGTAGAACGGGTTGACTTGTTGACTTCAGTTGACTCTGTCTTGACCGGAAATTGACGGTTGTCACATCATCCCCCCGTTAGAGGGAATTTCGTCCCGAAATTTGAATTTAGGCAAGGAGTAGGCATGATCAATCAAGCCAACAAGTGGGGTTACTTCCTAATCGGTTGATTCTCGCGCTCCCAAGTGACTCCAGGTTCTTGGTTAGTACTCCATCGAACCTCCACTAATGGGAAGCGGCGTTGCTTCGTCCGTTTGACCTCTTGGTCCATGGTCCCTACGGTTCTTCCACGAAGGTGAGGCTTTTGTGGAACTCGATCTCGTCGAGGGGGATCACAAGAGTCTCATCAGATAGATACTTCTGCAAGTTTGGGACGTGTCGGGTAGAATTTACTTTACCACGCTCGCGGGAGTAGGTTGAAGTTGCGAGTTACAGGGCTGATTCTGACCAGTATCTCGAAAGGCATAAATGTCTGGGTTTTAGCTTTCCACTCCTTCTGAAGCGCACTAAGCCTTCCCAGAGTGAAGCTTCCAATGGAAATTGGTCTCTTATTCTGGACTCCTAAGGGTTTCTCCCTCTTGCTTCTCTCCCCTGTCAAGGGTTGCCCCTTTCAGGGTCAAAGTCGTAAGGGGGGGGGGTTCAAAATTTATGAGGAATGCTAAGGGAGCTATGACGGCAGGTCAACGAGACCCAAAATTTTGGCGTATTCCTATTGGCGTCTTTGGTGCTGACTGTTTCTCAACGGTTTTTGATCAATTGTAAGGGTCCTTAAGAATTTCCACATTATTAATGATGTGCCTAAGGAATTTGACCCCTAAATTCCAAAACTCGTATCTAGAGAACTTCGGGTAAAGCTTCTCTGATCGTATTGCTTCCGCGGTTTGTTGTAGCTGCTCTCCTTGGTTTCCTTCTTACTACGAGGGTAGATAAGCAAGTCATTTACAATGAAAATGACTAACGGATCCTAGTAAGAATGACATATCCTATTTATTACGTTCATGAATACTGCGAGCGGGCTAGTTCTATCCGAGGGGTATCACTACGGACTTGCAGCGTCTGCATCGAATTTGGAGGATTTTCCTCAGACATCCTTCTCCAATACTCACGACTGGTGATATTCAGACCTCAGGTCGAATTCCTGAAGGGTACCTCGTTCCTTGCGGTTGGTCGGCCTATTCGTCTATGCGAGGTAGATAGTAAAGGTTTCTGCTGGAGATATTGTCGGGGCCTCTGAGGTCGATGGAACTATGAGAAATTTGCCTTTCTATTTGAAGAATAAGACCGGAGCTCTCCAAGGTGAGAAGCTTGGTTCTTAAATTTTCATTGTCAAGTAGGTCGACAGGTCTGACCTGACAGTTCTTGTAGCTCGGTAGGAAGCATGTGGGTTTGGTTTACGTAACTAGGCCTTTTCGGATGGTAGGAAATTTACTCGTCCTTCTGGGCAACCTTGGCCCGAAGTTCATGGCAGGACTCGTACCTGGTCCATCTATCATTAAGTTGCGCATATAGGTCGTATGTGCTTAAGATTGGCAAGACATTTGGATGGGTGACTCGGCCCAAATCCACAGCCATACATGGAACAGGAATTAGGGTGGAAGCACACATCCAATGTCCGTAGAATCTTAATTATACATTATCCTCGCGTATGCACGTAGTAGTGGTAGACTAACCATATCCGTCCCAAGCTTCTATGCTTGAACCTTGTCTGCTACATGCATGACATTCCTGAAAGTCTCCTGTAAATACTTGTGGTAGGTTTTCAGGAAGTGTCACACTCCTCTGGTGCGTGTTTTGGGATCTCACCACGAGAGATGACCCGGAGGTCCGTGCTGGGTTCTTATGAGAGGAAAAGGTCACGACATTCGGAGGGTTAGGTGAAAAGCCCTTTTGTAGTTGTTAATTCGGGAAGATGAGGATTATACTAATTGAAACTGAATGGAGACAACCGAATCTTTTTAGATGACACGAGTTAAGCTGTATTCATAAGAAGAGATCACTAGTGTGATAGAGTATCTTGTGTTTCTTTTCAGGGTGATCCGTTTTATTTGATGTTATCATTACTGTAGATGATTCATACCATAGTGTCTAGCACTAGTAGTGGGTGTGTTTCGATAGCCAGTAATGATACTTGATATCATGATCCCTGACAGGTCTCCCTACGATCGAGTAGTATATGAACGTCGTATGTAAGTTGATGTTGGTGAAATTGTCGAGTGGATGGCCCCACTCAATTCTTAGTACTAGACACGAAATAGGAGTCAAGATGGAATTATTTGTTTCAAGACTTCAGTATTTTGATTATAATTAACCCCGATGATTGTACAAAGTCATCACATCTTACAGGTAATGATCCTAAGATCATATATGAATGTCCTTGGTTTGATTTGAACGAGAGAGTATTTTAACTACTTTTAGAAAGACGGTGACTTTAGCAAGCATACCAAATTCATTACAAATATATGGTACTTAAACGTTTTTGTCGTTGGAACATTACAAAAGTCCTAATATGGTTCCCTAATACCCTTGTTGGTTCGTTTGCTATACTCCTCCGGTTTCACCGTCATTCCTCTCAGTTGGACAGTTTCTCTTGAAGTGTCCCACTTCGCCACATAGGAAGCACACTGGAATTACTTTGGTAATGGGTGTTGAAGTGATGTACTGAGTCGGGATCCTACAGAAACGGGCGGTGTGCCCTTTCCTGTTGTAGTTTTTACAGTGCATCTCTCAGCAAGCCCCATGGTGATGGAAACCACACTTGACACACTTTGGGAGTGATCCCTTATATGGTCTGGCTGACGTATGGGTGGCAGACCCCGTGGCTAGTGTCTCGGCGTTCGTCGTGACTGCCGTTATAGTGGCCGGTGCAGCTACGGATTGCTTTCTTCCAACAAGTTTTTGAGATAGGTTACACTTCTTTTTGGTCCAGAACTTTCGTTTGTTGTTCGTAGGTTTGTGGCCTGAGGTATTTTTGCTGGCAGACACCTGTTGGTGTTCCTGATTGTTACCACAATCTGTATTGTCAGTACCACTTCCATTTCTGCTGGCGTTGTTAGCATTGAATTGCGCCATGACGGCTGTCACGGCTGCCGTGACTGCAGCCCAAAAAGTAGCAGTGTCTATCTGCAGTGTTGGCGCCTTGCTAGTTGGTTGGTTGTCTCTTGATGAAGACATAGCTCTGTTTCACGATGAAAAACGACTTCGTTAATGGAAATGATTATCTTAAATGCATCTTTATGATTTATATATATACGCATATAAATTTTGCACATTATTGTACTATTCCTAGTGTTTTTCGCTAATGTTCTTGAGATGGAGTTATGGTAGTGGGTAGGAATAGGTTTCATACGGGCATTAAGCTTTGCTCATCTTAGAATCATGTTTGTCCGAACACACTCGGCTGAGGAGTTTTGATGGGAACCGGTGCATTAGCGCAGGTATGATCGCACCCCATAGGTCTATGAAGAAGGCATCCCCTCAATTATAAGGGTTAAGGATAAAGGAGGGTATTCTGGAGCTTATGGATGAGAGGTTAGATGTGTTTCGCATTAAGGTGGCGACCATGATGGGGTCGCGCACACTCACGTTCAGAGAGTTCATGGCATGTGGAGCTCCTGATTATGAGGGGGATCGAGATCCCATTGTTAGGACCCGATGGTTGGCAGATGTCGCTAAAGCATTCCACATCAGCAGATGTCCCGAGGGGGAAAAGTATAGGCTCGCATCCTGTCTTCTGAAGGGTCGAACATGTGATTGGTGGGAGGAGGTCGGGAGAACCAATGGAGATGATACTGTGTTGGATGCTATGACCTGGAGTGATTTTACAACCAGGTTTAGAGCTGAGTTCGCACCTGTTATCGAGATACAACAGCTTGCTAGAGAGTTTCAGGACCTCCAGCAGACGACAGAGACTATGGCAGAGATTACCACCAAGTTTAGGGAGAGGGCCCTCCTTGTTCCGTAGCATGTGGCGGATGAGGAGATGAAAAAGGCCCGATATCATGAGATGCTACAGAGTGACATCCTCCAGTTTGTGAGCTGATCCAACTGCAAGACGCTGGAAGATATGATAGCGAGGGATCGAGAGAGGGAGTTGGATTTAGAGATGGAGAGGAAGAGGAAGCCAAAGCGAGTTCAGACGAGGAGTATGGGCAAGAAGCCCAAGGTATCAGATCACATATATTGGAACTAGCAGGGCCACGGTTGTTGTGGAAAGTGTGGCAGGATGCACGAGGGAGCGTACAACGCAGGGAGTTCGGGCTGCTATAAGTGCGTCCGAACTGGTCACATGAGCCGAGATTGTACAACTACTACCACCACCACACAAACATCAGATCTGATTTGCTTTGAGTACAATCAGAGGGGACATAAGCATTCCCAGTGCCTGAGCTTAGTAGCAGCAGGGAAGGTGGTAGCACCTTCTTCTGCCACCTTCAGGATTACAGACGAACGTCAAGACCGGGTTGAGGCGCCTACGACACGGAGCAGGGCTTTTCAGCTTACTGCAGAGGGGTCACGAGTAGCTCCTGACGTGGTGATGGGTATGTATCATCCTCTTATCTCTGTATATGATATTATATATGTCTCATGTTTCTGTGTTTGTTTATAGGGTCGTTCTTAGTGAACAACATTTCAGCTATGGTATTGTTTGATTTGGGGGCTACCCGATCATTTGTGTCGCTTGCACTTAACAAGCAATTTAGCAATGTGTCAGGGGAGCTGGATTGTCCAATTGATGTTAAGATAACTGATGAAAGGACCGTTAGGGTCACGAGCATTCATAGAGGATGTACTTTGCGGTTATTTGAGGAGCAGTTCTTGGTGGATTTGCTTCCTATTCCGTTGCGAGGGAATAAGGTTATAGTAGGTATGGACTGGTTGAGCCCCAATGGGACAATGATAGATTGCGAGTAGCAACTGGTTAGAGTTCCCTCTCCTAGTGGGGGAGAGTTAGTGATTCAGGTTAAGAGCCCCGAACGTGGACCAGTTTTCTATTCCACAACGAGAGCTACACGTCACATTCAAAATGGCTGTGCGGGATAGGTCGCATATGTCATGGATACTCGGTATAAGGGTAAGGTGACAATCGATGATGTACCAGTGGTACGAGGGTATCTGGACGTATCCCCGGAGGATTTGCTTGGGATACCTTCGGAGAGACAGGTTGAGTTCCGGATTGACATGGTCCCTGGTGCGGCTCCGATAGCCAAGGCACCATATCGGTTGGCCCCTCCCGAGATGCAAGAGTTGTCAACGCATCTGCAAGAGCTGCTAGATAAGGGTTTTATCAGGCCGAGCAGTTCGCCATGGGGAGCCCCGATCCTGTTTGTGAAGAAGAAGGACGGGTCGCACCGTATGTGCATAGATTACCGGGAATTGATTAAGGTAACGGTGAAGAACCATTACCACTCCTGAGGATAGATGATTTGTTTGACCAGCTTCAGGGAGCATCTTGGTTTTCCAAGATTGAATTACGGTTCGGATATCATCAGATGCGGGTCAGAGATGATGATATGCAGAAGACCGCTTTTAGGACCCCTATGGTCATTATGAGTTTGTGGTGATGCCGTTTGGTCTCACCAATGCTCCAGCCGCGTTCTTGGATCTCATGAATCGCGTGTGTAGACCGATGCTAGATTGGTATGTAATAGTATTCACTGATGACATCTTGTTTTATTCCAAGACTGAGGAGCAACACAAGGAACACCTGAGGGAGGTGCTAGAGACCTTTTAGAGGGGGAGACTTTTTGCAAAGTTCTCCAAGTGTGAGTTTTGGTTGCGCGAGGTGCAATTTCTGGGGCACCTTGTCAACCAGAAGGGTATATTAGTAGATCCGGCCAAGATAGACGCCGTGATGCAGTGGGACGCCCCGAGGTCTCCATCCGAGATTCGGAGCTTCCTTGGTTTGGCAGGGTACTACAGGAGATTCATCTAGGATTTTTCCAAGATAGCAGTTCTGCTGACCCGACTGACCAAGAAGTCGGTAGTGTTTCGCTGGGGTCCTGAGGAGAAGATAGCCTTTGAGACGCTCAGATAGCGGCTATGCGAGGTGCCGATTCTCACCCTGCAAGAGGGAATATATGACTTTGTAGTCTACTGTGACGCTTTGATCATAGGTATGGGAGCAGTGTTGATGCAGCAGGGGAATGTGATAGCTTATCCCTTGAGACAGTTGAAGCCTCATGAGGCAAACTACCTGACACATGATTTAGAGCTGGGGCTGGTGGTGCTCGCCCTCCAGATTTTGCGGCATTACCTCTACGGGGTCCGGTGTACTATCTACACGGACCACAAGAGTTTGAGGTACCTCATGGATTGTCCAAGTCTAAACATGAGGCAGTGTCAGTGGTTAGATGTGATTATGGATTACGACTGCGAGATCCTTTACCACCCGGGCAAGGCCAATGTAGTGGCTGACGCCCTGAGCCGCAAGGTGGTAGCGGCTCCGATCCGGGATATATGTCTGAGGATGACAGTGATTACTCCACTGCTGGAGCAGATTAGAGAAGTGCAGGTTAAAAGTGTGAAAGGATAATGTGCCGAGTGGCTTCGTTTGATTACGACAACCTATGATTGTTGACCCTGCATGGGAGGGTCTGGGTACCGTACTGGGGCGGAGTATGGAAAGTGTTAATGGATGAGGCCCACAAGTCTCGATTCTCCATCCACCCAGGGGCGAAAAACATGTATAGAGATATTCGACCCGATTATTGGTGGCCCTGCATGAAGCGAGACGTAGCTTGGTATGTGGAGAGATGCCTGACCTACAGGAAGGTCAAGACAGAGCACCAGAGGCCTCACGACAAGATGCAGCCATTAGACATTCCCGTGTGGAAATGGGAAGATATCACTATGAATTTCATTACTAAGGTTCCCAGGACCGCACATGGGGTTGATTCGATATGGGTCATCGTGGATCAGTTGACCAAGAGCGCCTATTTTATACTGATCCAGGAGAGCATCTCGGCTGAGAAGTTGGCCGAGATTTATGTGCGAGAAGTAGTGGAACATCATGGAGTGCTTGTCTCGTTGGTGTCACACCGAGAAGTCCGGTTCACTTCCAGGTTTATGAAGCAGTTTCACAACGAGATGGATACTCGTCTCCATTTCAGCACCGCTATCCACCCTCAGAAGGACGGGCAGAGCGAGAGGACGATTCAGACTCTCAAGGACATGCTTCGGGCATGTGTACTAGATTTCGGTGGCAGTTGGGATACGTATCTTCCGTTAGTGGAATTTTCGTATAACAACAGCTATCACTCTAGTATAGACCGGCCTCCCTTCGAGATGCTCTACGGGAGGAAGTGTAGGACCCCAATCTGTTGGGGTGAAGTTGGTCAAAGAGTCATGGGGAGTACGAAGGTAGTACTCAAGACCACGGAGTTGATTCAGCAGGTCCGGAGCAGGCTCTAGACTGCTCAGAGTCGGTAGAAGAGTTATGCCGACAAGCGGCGTTCAGACTTGGAGTTCAGGTGGGCGATATGGTCCTCCTGAAAATGTCACCCTGGAAGGGTGTTATCAGGTTTTGGAAGAAGGGAAAGCTAGGCCCTAGGTTCATTAGTCCATTTAGGGTTTTGGCCCGGGTGGGTCGGGTTGCTTATCGGTTAGATTTTCCAGCAGAGCTCAGCCAAATCCACAACACGTTCCATGTTTCTCAGTTGTGGAAGTGCTTAGTGGATGATTCAGCAGTGGTACCCCTTGAGGATATTCAGGTTAATGATGGCCTGAACTACATCGAGAGGCTCGCGGCGATTTTAGATCGCAAGACGAAGGAGCTCAGGAACAAGAGGGTAGAGTTAGTAAAGGTGCAGTGGCAGCACCGCAAGGGCTCAGAATGGATGTGGGAGCCAGAGGAGGAGATGAGAGAGCACTACCCAGAGTTGTTTTTAGAGACAATAGACTTCAAGGGCGAAGTCTAAGACAAGTAGGGGAGAATTGCAACACCCGGTCTCAGGTACGTATTTAATTCAAGTCAAAACTCATATTTTATCCTTGGACTCGACGAGTTGGAGGCTCAACTCGTCGAGTAGGATCGACTCCGAGTCGGGGAACTAAGTGACCTACTCGACGAGTTGGAAGACCGACTCGGTGAGTAGGAGTTGTCTGATGGAAACCCTAATTTTTAGGGTTTGTCCCCCTATTTAATGAAACATAACACCCTTGTGGCCTCGCTTATCACTCCCTCAACTTCCAGAAAACCCTAACTCGCCACCTTGAGCATTGTGAGTGTTTGAGTGCCATTTTTGAGTAATCTTGTGTGATTTGAAGTTGTGTGAAGAAGAGGAAGAAGGAGGAATTCAAGAGAAGATTGTAGATTCAAGAACAACAACATTTTCTCCCCACTTTCTGGTAATCAAACTTCATACCTGACTTCTAGTTTCTTAGATTTCCTTGTGGTCTATTTTATGGAGTTTCGGGTCCAAGAAGCTTGATCTTTGGGACTTGGACGCCCCAAGTTAATATAACTTCAGATCTGGAACCTTGGAGGGCCCTCATGGCATAAAGGTGCCATCTTTATGGCCATGAGAACCCCATGTATGAAATAAACCCCCATTTTTGGTCCTTTGAGCATAAAAGTCCCATGCATGTACGTAAAGTTCATGACTTTACATATTATATCGACTGAAGGAGCCCATATCTACCTTTTTGATGAGAGTTGTACATTAGAAATCAAGTTATGGACTTGGACAATGGTCGACTCGGCGAGTCGTTCTTGGGACTCAACGAGTCGTTCTTGGGACTCGGCGAGTCTGGGGGTTTGGTTCCCCAACCTGTTGCGATTCACAAGAACCCAATTGAGTTCAGATGGGATGTAGTTGAGTCCAAAGAAGGACTCAACGAAATAGACATAGTTATGGACATGGAACCTATGGGACTCAGCGAGTGTATGAACGTACTCAGCGAGTCCGAGGCAATCTCCCAACCTATGAAGATTGACTCGACGAGTTGTTCATACAACTCGGCGAGTCACAGACTAGTAGAACTTATGATGAAGAAGAACTCAACGAGTTCAAGGTTGAACTCGACGAGTCAGTTGAAGTTGGTTCCGATATCAATTGAAGGAGAACTCGTTGAGCTCTCGCTAGACTCGACGAGTAGAGTCGGTTTGGGAGCAGATAAAAGAATAAGGACTCGGCGAGTTGGCGGACCAACTCGGTGAGTCGAGTCAACTGGAGGTTGACTTTGACCAGGATGTTGACTTTAGCTATGGGTAAAATGGTCATTTTACCCTAAGAGCAGTTATCAGTTTTTGACTAAGTGTCTTTATGGAAATTATAGCCGCATAGTTGTCAGAGCAGCAGGCAGAGATTTCGCACACAGAGTTTCAGTGGTCAAACATACGAGGTGAGTTTTCCCTCTAGTGGGAACGGGTCTAATGCCCCAATGCCTGCCTGTTTAAGTAGTAGAGTATGCCGGGGTAAGCCCGATGACGGAGTTAGCCCGATGCAGTTTATATGTTTCCGGATTTCGGTCCGATGCCGGGGTGGTCCCGAGAAGTAGTTATGTATGCTTGATGTCTTTGTGATTCATGAATGTTAATGTGTTATGTGGTATATGTTCCGGACTCCGATCCGATGCCGTGAAAGCCCGATGCAGTATATGTGATTATGTTATATGATATGTGTTCCGAGGTAAGCCCGATGTCGGGGCAAGCCCGATGTATGTTAGTCATTATGCCATGTATTATGTATTCGAGGCAAGCCCGGTGTATGCTAGTTTATATGTTAAATGTTCCAAACTCCGGTCTGATGCCAAGGCAAGCCCGATGCAGTTTACGTGATTATGTTATGTGTTTATGATATATATGTTATGTTGACTATGCGTCGGGGTATGCCCGATGCCGGGGTGAGCCCGATGGCAGATGCGGTCGGATGTCGGGGTGAGCCCGATGCCGGACAGAAGTCCGATGTCGGGACTCATCCCGATGTAGTTGGGAAGAGTCTTGGAGTTATGTTATTTGTTACATGTGCTTTGTATGGTATGTGGTACTTTGGGGGAGCTCACTAATCTTTGTGCTTACAGTTTCAGTTTTGGTTTCAGGTACTCCAGCTTGTAAAGGGAAAGGCTCGAGCAGATGACATGACACACACACCACCGTTGATTAGCCTGGGATTTTACTCTGATATTTGTTATGAGACTGTTATATGTTATCAGATTTTATGAGATTTCAAGATACATGTTTTATGGTTTTACACTATGGCAATGTTATCTATGTTTGATAAATGAGTTTGAAAACGAAATATTTGGCTTGTATTTTTCGGATGTTTCACGAAGGGAATAACATTATACTATAAAATGACCATTTCTTTTTTGTGCATGAGACTAACATTATACTTTAAAAAACTACCAGACTTGGTAATTTCAAGTATAATGTTATTGTTGGTACAATTTTCATCTACATAAAGGGTTCATGTGGTCTGTTGTAGTAAAAAATTATAGAAACGGTCCATAGTATAGGAACCTATTGCAGAAATAGTCCTTTTGACAGTTAAATGTTATAGAAAAAGTCCTTATGACAGTAAATTGTTACAGAAATGGTCCTTGTGGCAGTGTACTATCAGAGAAATGGTCCCCGTGACAGTAAACTATTATATAAATGGTCCCTTTGATAGTTAATCGTTACATAAATGGTTTTTGTAACATTAATTAAATTGTCACAAGGATAATTTCTGTAACATTTTACTGCTATAAGGATCTTTTTTGTAATAGTTAACTGTCATAGGGACCATTTTTGTAATAGTATGCTACAATAGGGATTAAACGGAAATAAAACACTTAATAATAAAGAAGTCAACTGTCTTTATTAGTACTAAACGTGTTAATTACCATAGTGTTTTTCTGTTGTATGTCCTTAGGACTCCCTGCGCCACCATTCTCAATGGTAACTGCAATCATCAAATAAATAAATAAAAGTTAGAGTAAATTACTAAAATCGTCCCTATGGTTTGGTCAAAATTGCACGTTTGGTCCCTAACTTTTTTTTTTGCACTCGGATCGTCCTTATGGTTTGATTTTGTTGCGTTTTTTGAACCTATGGTTTGGTAAAAATTACATGTTTGGTTCCTAAATTTATGTATGTAAGGGACGAAAAACGCAACAAAATCAAACCACAGGGACGATCCGAGTGCAAAAAAAAAAGTTAGGGACCAAACGTGCAATTTTGACCAAACCATATGGACGATTTAAGTAATTTACTCTGAAAGTTATACTATATTCATGAGATATACTTAGAAAAACATGTTATGTAAAAAATTCAAGGTTATGCCTGCCAAGGGTGTATTGGGTCTTTTGGCTTGTGAATTGAATGATCTTCCTCTCTTCCTTTGTAAAATGACAAATATTTAATGAATGAATATGTACAATTTTTAAAAGGAAAAAAAGCATGAAGTAGATACATGTACCTATAAGATAACAATGCAATTTTACTAGTGAATCATTGTGAATGATAACTTAATATGGGCATTTTTCATATAAAAATTACCATAACAAGCAAGAACACGGGAAATGATGAAAATTTAGGATGCTGCACATCCAACAAATGACAATTTTATCCTCAAAAGAATCATGTAAAGTTGCATTTCCAAGACAAATGAAATCCCTATAAAGGTTCAGTTCCAAAAGTTAAGGAGGTAAACATTGTTATTATTCATATACATCTCAGCCTTGTTTTTGTTTATCTTAATAAAAAAACCACGTTCTGTTCATCCGTTATAGAATTCAAACATGTTCTTGATAGCAAATCAATTAAATGAACACTTATCTACATCTTTTGGGGGTGGCTTTTGGAAAAAAAATATTGTTGAGATGAAGGTTGGCGAAAAGGACTACAGGCAGGAAGACATTTTATGTTGCTTATGCATGTGTTGAAGTTGATTTCAGTGGTCATATTTTTTTTTACAAAATATTATACAAAATAGACACACTAATTATGTACCACATCAATGTCTATGTAGCTCAAGTCAAAAATCCGTCAACCAAAAAAAGCACTAGGAAAATAGAAATGTATGCAGGTATCATAACCAAATACCATACAAAAAATTTATAACAATTAAGATTCAAAAAAAACCCTAGCAACAACGAAGATACCAAAATCATTTAAATTGAGGAAGATTACTTACTTACCTCGAGAAATTCAATGATGATTATAGAGGATAAGCCGAAAATTATTGGTCATTATTGTAGTGGCTGTGATAGCTATCGGTGGATATGATACATTACTCGAGGAATGTGACCGACTACAGTGAATACATGATGACACGAGGCATCAAGGCTGATGAAAAACTGATCTAGAGAGGGAGATGTGAAAATGGTTGTTGAATGTCTGGCATTTCAATGTACAACTAAGAAAGGTGAGAAAGAAAGAGTGTTAAAAGAAATGTAAAACCCTAGAATAAAAAAATAACCCCCAAATCCTATTTCCGTATTCAATCTAAAAAAAATGTTTTCTATAATAAAAACATGGAATTCTCAAATGTAGTCAATACATTCATCTTCTGTGAGACTTTAATCTTGAGTTTCGGTAAGAGAAAGAAAGATGGGAGAACTCCACTGAATATGAAAATTAGAATTTTAAGGTGGGAGGACTTTTTTAATCTTAGGAGGGAAGTAGAAGAGCCATCATGAAAAAGTTAGAATTTTCACTTAGAGTGGCACAAAAATAACAAGTGCCACTAAAAACAAGAATATGCCACTAAATGTAATTTTATTTGTAGTGCAAGGATGACATTTTCCAAACCCATATCTTTCATGTCGAATCTTGCCTTTAGCATGTTCTTTGCTTATTGAACTATTTTATCGTTGCTACCAACAATAAGCATACTATCAACATAAAGGCACAAGATAACATAACCCTCACTTGTGTTTTTAACATAAACACACTTGTCACATTCATTAATCTTATATCCATTTTCCAACATCACATGGTCAAACTTTTAATGCCATTGTTTTGGGGCTTGTTTCAACGCATATAATTGTTGGATTAGGTGTCTAAGCCCATAACTATAATTGGTATGTACTTGACCCGATAGTAGCATGGTCCTTTTGGGTTGCCTTCACCATATCAATTATAGGATGAATTATGGAGAAAGAAGTTAATTATGATTTATTAATATATTATAAGAATAATATATTAATTAAGAAATCATATTGTTTAATTAGTATTGATCAGAAATTAATTTGGAATTAATTTGGTGATCAAAAGAGACTGATTAAATTATAGGGACTGATATTGCAATTATATGGTAGTTGCAAGTTGGGCTTATGGATCCCTAGGAAGGAGTGGACGGAATTTTATGTGTAGTCCACATATAATTCGTCCAAAGGGGGGCTTCTGGAAGGATCTAATAGGTTGCTTGAGGCCTAAGCAGATAATTAGAGTTCCAGTCAGAAACCCTAACAGCTCAGCTATAAAAGGAACCCCAAGGCTCCCAAAATCGCACCCTATGTTTCATAGAGAACGATAGCCGATTTTTAGAGCCTCTCAACTTCTTTCATATTTTTCCAATTGCTACTTGGTGTTTGTGACTCATTTTAGGTGCAACAATTAAGGAACTAAGCTCGTGAAGGTCAAGATCTTTTAGCTACAAGGAAAAGGCATTCATCTAACTTTGTTTTATGTTATAAATCTCGAAAACTGTATGCTATATAGGTTTATGCTTTGGATGATTAGAATTGCATGTATAACTTGAGAAAAACCTAGATCCAAAGCATTACGATTGCATGTACACCATAGGAATGTTGTAGTGCTCAAAACCCATCAATAATGACTTCATTAGTTTGCAAACCATTGTTTCTTGTCCTGGGGAAACATACCCATCTGGTTGTTCCATGTAGATTTCTTCTTCTAAATCCCCATTTAGAAAAGCTGTTTTAATATCCATTTGATGCACTTCAAGATTTCTTATAGAAGCGATTGCAAGCACCAATCTAATGTATGTAATACGTGTGACAGGAGAGTACGTATCAAAGTAATCAAGGCCACTTTTTTTTTTTCTATAACATTTTATTACTAGTCTTGCCTTCTACATGTCAATTGCAACACCTTTTTTTTTAGGTATTGATTAATTTATATGTTTTTTTTGGGTTTTGTGCATGGACTCGGTGAGTTGGGACGCTCCAACTCGTCGAGTAGGGACTGATATGAGGACGCGGGATTCGAGACCTACTCGACGAGTCAGAAGGGCCCGACTTGATGACTAGGAGCTTTAAAGAGAAACACCAATTTTTAGGGGTTGCACCCTATTTAAAGAGCATAATCCGCCTCTTGTCCCCCCCTTAGCACTATATAAGCTAGAGAAGACCCTAGTTCGTTCTTGCAACTCCTTGAGTGAGAATAAGAGCTTGTGTGAGTAATTTGAAGAATTTTAGATCTTGGAGAAGAAGGAGCAAGGAGAGGAGACAAAGAATCTACATCTACTTTGTATTATCCAACACCTTGAGGTATAAAGCTAACACCTTGATCTCTAATTGATTAGATTCCTTCTCTTGCAAGTAAATGACCATTTTTGGGGCAAAATGGAGTTAAACTTGGATCTGGACCTATCATAAGGATATGGTTCCAGATCTAAACCCTTCCAGGTCCCAAATGGCATAAAGTTGCTCACTTTATATAGTCTAGCCTCTTTCCATGCACAAAAAACTTGTAAAAAGCCTAGTTTGGATGTTAGGGCCTTGTATACACGTAAAGTTTACATGTTTACCTTTTATCTACAATATTGGAGGTTAGATATGAAGTTTGGGACCTTAGATCCCACTAGAAAGGGTTGAACATGAAAAGGACTGAAGGAACTCGTCGAGTCCCTTAGTTGACTCGACGAGTAGGGGTGGGGTTTGCCCGTTTATGAGTTTCTGATTGAGTGTAGTGAAGGATGGGGGTTTTGATCGGAATGGGATTTAGGTTTTCTGGATAATTGATGAACTCGACGAGTCACTAAGGTGACTCGGCGAGTTGACTGGGGATTCAATGGAATGAACTCGGGAGGAACTCGACGAGTTGCTGGATGCACTCGGCGAGTTGAGGTCAACATGGATTGTTGACCTTGACCGTTGACCTTGACTTTGACCAGGGTTGACTTTTAGAGTATTTATGGGATCGTGACAAGTTAATCACATGATGAATATAGGCAGTTGAGGAGGAGCAACATGTGGGATATATCTGATCTCAGCTTATCAGTTCAACATTCGAGAGGTGAGTCTTCTCACCATACCAATGGGTCTAAGGCACCAAGGCTGACCCATTTTATGATATGTGGTACACTAGTTGAATTCAAGGCATGATAGTTGATTTTGTTCTAGGAAGTATGCTAGTTATATATGTGTTATGTTTGTATGGAAGACCATGGGAGCACCCATGGCACCCAGATGTAAGACCATGTTGAGAGCCCATGGCAAATGGATGTAATACCATGTGGAGAGCCCATGGATTTGATATTAAAGACCATGGGAGAGCCCATGGCACTTAGCTGTAAGAACATGTGGGGAGCCCATGGCATCCAAGAGTAAGACCCTGAGGACGAGCCCACGACATCCCTATATGTTGTATGCATGGCTTATGTGATATGAAGTTTTTATGGCTAATATGATATGTGTTATATGGATAGTATGTGCGGTATACACTGGGGAACTCACTAACCATTAACTTACAGTTTGTGGATTTATTTTAGGTACATATGAGCCCAAGGGCAAGGGTAAGGCTTGATGGTGCGGCGTGCACTCTCTCTGGTGTTTTCTATGTGATACTCTAATGATTTGGAATAAAATTGTACTTAACATGAATTTTGAAAACAATTGTATTTTGGATTTCATGGTTTGTGGATAGTATTTTGGTTAATCAAAAATTAAAAAATTTCTTTTGAAAATTTGGTCGTTACAAGTTGGTATCAGAGCCTTGGTTTGAGGGTGTAACAACGTAAATTTTCAAACAAAATTTTGATTTTAAAATCATATAATTCTCGTAGCACATTTCACAAAATCTCATTGATTTAATTTACAAAACTCAATTCCATAATTGTTTGATTCGTACTCCAGGATCCTCAAAACATAAATCCTGCTCTGGTGTGTAAAATCAAGCTGGTGCCTTCCCGCGATCCTAAGCAAACCTGAAACACATATCACATAACACGACAAGCACGAAGCTTAGTGAGTTCCCCAAAATACCACATACAACACATTAGTCACTCGAGGCTATAACTCTATAAGACCCTCCGGTCTATGTGTCTCAATGGGACCCTCCAGTCCCATGGCTCGTTGGACCCTCTGGTCCAGTCTAAGTGAGAGCCCTACGGTCTCACAGCTCGTTGGACCCTCTGGTCTGGTCTAAGTGAGGACCCTCCGGTCTCACAGCTCGTTGGACCATCCGGTCCAGTCTCAGAAACACGTAATATAGAATATATATCACAAAGACAAATACATAACTCAAGTAAGCACATACGACCCTCTGGTCACAGATAAATACCACTCTAGATAAAGTATAGTGAGAAGACTCACCTCGGATGATGAACAACCCCTAAAAACGTTGCTGTTGTGCACCGACCTCTATCTCTGAGACAAACCTACAATTCACCCAATTAGGAACTAAGTCCAAACTCTCACTCATAAGGTATAAAGGTAGCCCACCAACTAGCTCGTCAATAATCTAAACTCATTGGGCCCACCAAGGCCCAATAATAAATGGACTCTCCAGAGGCCCAACACTCAAGGCCTAAAATCAGACTTAGCCCAAAAGTCGACAGTGAGGTTACGTGGGGCGTACCTCCCTTGGCACACTCAGCATACTCACGAATTCAAATTGTCCATCGGGGACACTTGGTCAGTACGCGGGGTGTACTGGAATTACGCTCAACGTATCTCCAGGATTATTATCTCCACTCCATTGGTCTTAATCTGTTAAGACCATAACTATACTCTTAAATCTGGTCTCCATAAAGGCTCATACACAATAAAGCTCATGACTTTAAGCCTTTGCATGGCAAATCAAGTCCCAAACACAAAAACTCTTACTCTTTACTCCAAAAAATGCTCAAATCTTATGCATGAGGTGGTTCCAACGTCCAAGGCCTCATTTTTATGAATCCTTTCCACTAGAAACACTTAAAGGGACATGTATTAGGCTCTGGAGTTCAACAACTCATAAAGCTTCAAGCTTTGGGACCAAAAACCCTAAAATGGACCCAAAACAAAAACTAGCATAACAAGAAGCAAGTTTCAAACTTGATACCTCTGGAAGATGCACCAACAAGAGAAGAACATAGATCCAAAAGCTAGATGCTCAAGCTATTCTCTTCCAAATCTCCTTCTTCTTCAAAAGCCAAACATAAAAAGTCATCACCCCACTAAATCCACATGAGAAAGCCACCAAGATTCAAACTTTATGCTTCCTGGAGCTAGATCAACCTGATTAGGGCTTGGATCCACAAGCTCCAAGCCAAGAAATGCTTCCTCAAGGAACTCCTTCTTCTATAATATGCACCAAAAACTCACTAAATCACCAAAATACTCAAGAATCACTCAAATGGAGGCTTAGGGTTGATTTCTAAGGTTTAGAGGGATGGAGGCTGAAGATATTAGGGTTAGGTTATGAGATAAGGAGCTTAAATAAGATCGAAGACCCTAAAATAGGGTTCAAGTCTGATCAACGTACGCCCAACGTACTCTGAAGAACATACACGACCACCCCTATTCAGTACGCCCAACGTACTCCAAAGTACACCCAACGTACTTCCTTCTTCACTAGTACTCCTAGCGTACTCGGCTAAGCCTGAAACCACAAAACTTTTGAAGGCAATAACATCTTCGTTAGAAATCCGTTTCGACGATCCTTATATCCACGAAAAGATAATGATAAACCCTACACTTCTATCAACTTTATTCCTCCTGAAGCCCACTCGAACTCACATCCAAAATTCATGAAAATCCCGAACCAATGCCTTTAGCAATACATTTAGGCTCTAAAGCACAAACCAAACTCTTTTATCACACCACCTACCTTACCCACATCCCAAAAGGGCGTAAACCTTTCTCTTTCAAAGCCTTAAAAACTTCTCATACACGGATTAAGGCCCACAGGCCTTAAATCACAACACTATCCAGAACAGGATGTTACAATTCTCCCCCACTTGAATTAGATTCCGCCCTCGAAATAGCTCCTCTTCAACACATAGGTGGAACCCAACAATTCGAGAAGCACCACCGAAAGGACCTCATATCATATAACAATCTCTTTCAAAAACACCTACACCCAATAGGAACTCTCGACCCCAAAGAAGGACAGACGCAACTGCAGCTACAATACTCGATCTGACTCTCCAAACTCTAGTGGTCTATCTTGCTGCCAGACCACCCTCGCAAAACATCATCCTGCTAATCACCTATCGGCCAACAGACCTTAAGAAGACTCTGCCAACCCTGATTCTCTAATCGATACCAATAACAACTCAAAAGAAACGGAAAGTTCATAATCCCCTAAGGACCCACCCCCTGAACACATATCATGACTCATCGGAAGGAAAGAACTCCAAAATTTAAACACAAGGAAGGATCATGCTCGCTTGGAGGCATCCTATGACATCTATAGATATAAGCCCCAACTTCCTCTCAATTATCCGCTTCAACACTGAGCATCAGGTCAACTCCCTACCCAAAAGATGAACCTCCAAAGGTTACTCATTGCAAACCAAAAACGTCTCACCGACTTCCATCTCACGATAGCTATCTCGGCTCATCGCGAAATATAAGTCACGAAGTTCGCTTTACCCCAAGAAAATGCTACAACTCATCTGAAATCGTCTCACTTCCGACCTCCGACGTCTACCACCCACTGGTTCCATGCGTCTCGCGGTTCTTCCAATACCAACGGAACATATCCACTCCAGCCTAAGATATCAGATGAAGGTCAATACCCCCCTCAAAATAAAGCCCATCCACAAATCCAGAACCTCATCTCGCCTATTCAATACACAAATGTGTTGGGTTTTAGTATACTACAACATCCTATGGTGCACATACAACCCTAAATACCTTGGATCTATTTTTTCACTAATTATACATGCAAATGGTTTCCAAGGAATTAAACCTACAACTAGCATGCACTTGATATCAACCATATAAGATACTAGTTAGGATAACATACCTTTTGATGAAGCTTGAAGTCTTGATGTATTTCTATGAGATTTTGTCAATACCATAATCATAAGACAAGGTTAGTGACAAATCCAACTTCATATGGACTGAACTTGCCCGATCTCATTTTCTTGCCACTTAGTAGTGCAAGGGCCTACCATTGCTTCCAGGTTATTATGCAAACAATTGAGAACTTATAGAACTCACAAGCATAGTCAACTTAACTGGAGTGGGCACATAAATATGCCAACACAATGGGTTACAAACCTCAAGTTGTGTGCTAGCGATTAAACAATGGGTTTTATTCTTGATTAGTTCTTGAAACTTTTCCAAGATCTTTAAGACTCCCACTGTCCTCTTGACATATAAGATTCTCTTGTCAAGAACGATTCCGTGACAAAAAAAATATTCAAGAGTCAGTGTGGATTCTTATCAAGATAAAAACTTTACAAAATTGGTTTTAGTTGGTCTCTGTTTTATCCAAAACATCACAACTTACCAATTTCAAATGTACAAGGGTAAAAACATGTTACTCTACATTTGATAAGTGTTATAAACCTTCTTTAAGATGTGTCACTGAAGTTACAATCTTGAAGTATGACTCTAAGATTTGTGTTGGAACGAAGTATGACTCATCTTCTTGATCTAACCACTTCAATAACTCATGACTCCTCTTCTTAGCCATAGGAAGGCACTAAGATGTCCTTAGAGGATGAATTCTGATATGGTCTTACAATCATTAAGATGATCATAAAACATGATACTAAAGTACTCTTCATCTTTTCAGATTTGAGAAACTTTTATCTTTTTGTCAAATTTGATTCTTCTCATCCGTTCTGCCATACATTGAAACCTTTCCAATGTTTCAGAATTACAATTAAACTTGTAAGCATAACCATATTTGGTAAACCTTAGTAAATCATGACGAATAATCTTATCATTCCTTGTGGTGGACTTGACCAGCACACAACCAAGTGTACCTGATCCCCTTGTCCTTCACTTGAATCACATATACATGTGAACAAGGACTTAGTTTTAATTTCCCAACGAAAATTCTCATTTATCATACAATACAAGTTGCACGATTCCAAGTTTCTATCCAACTGAAACTTGGGTTATGAGAATCTTTCCTTATTTGGTAAACTATGACACTACCACAAATGAAAGAATCAAATCCATTTTCCAATATTGCTATCAATGGAATCATATAAACAACAATGTTTTCACAAATGCCATTGTAAGGATGCTTAAAATAAATAAAATCAAAAATTTTCTTTTATTTTTAAAACTTGCGGAAAAACTTATCCTTACAATGAAAATACATATGAAAAACATGTTGTTATCTATTCCTAAGCAATCTATCATAACTCTTTAAGAAGCAGCTCAAAATTCTGATCACCGAACCATGCGATTGAAATCCATCTTCGCGAACAGAATCAACTTACTCTTTCTTTAAGCTTCCTTACTTTTCTTAGATTCTACAAAACATCAAAATGTAATTACATTACATCATGTATCAAGAATCTCCAAATAAGAACTTAATAGAGTTAGATAGTGGACTTTACCTGAAGTAAATTCAAACCTTTTTGACTTTACCATCCTTATGATCTTTCAGGTATGTTTGGCGGCTTCACAACTAATGCCCCTTCTTTTAGCTAAAGAAACATGTGGACTCTTTGGAAATGGTACACTTGATTGTCCAGACTTAGCCTTTCTCTTTACCATTGATTTAAATGACTTGACCATGGCCGATCCCTTTCCATTGGGAAGAGAAAGGTTTTCTGGACTTCCAATGTCACCATTGTCAATGTCAAAATAGGTTTGGGAAGTTGATATTCTAATCTAATTTTCTTTACCAGTCCTCCAAATCGTTGTTGATTCAGCAGCACTAAGCAAATAGATAAGATTATTAAGGGTCATGTCATAGTCTGTTTCATAGTAGTCCCAAAGGAAACTCACTACGTGACTTAGAAAGTGATTGAACAACCAGATTTCTCAAGACTTTGACACCCAACTCTCTTGGCTTGTCAATATGTGACTTCATCTCCAAGATGTGAGCACACATAGATCTTGCTCGCCAATAGGGATTGAGTGACTTTGAAATATTCAAGAACATGTGGGTTTTGGAGAATAATTGGAGGAGGTGGAGGAAGTGGAGTATGATTTCCATGAGCCAACCATGGGACATCATCTTCATTAGGAAAGATTGTTCCAAAAGGATGAGGAAGACCATAGTTGTTTGAACATAGACATCTATGAGGGAGAAATTCAAGTTGTAGTTGATTTAGGTCCTTAACATAACACCCAATATGAAATATTAATGCTAGGACCCAACAAACTGTTTTATAACTTGGAAGAGGGATACCGTAATCCAAGCTACAAAATATTTGAAGGTAGGTAAATGAAGATTTACCAATTTTTACCATGAAAAACAAAATAAATTATTAAGTTTTAATTGGATTTGAAACTCCTAGATCTTTTGAGATTCATTGAACTTTTAATGGCATGTTTAAATCTCGATTGTGCGCTCTCAAGTTTGTGACTGGGATGTCGAGGATCACAAACAATGTGTGAACAACCATGAAAACTGACTTGGTACCCTTAATTTTATCACCCAGTTGATGTGTTGGTTAACTACACGCGCTCCACTAACGACTTAACAAGGGTGCAAAGTGTAATTTCATGGGTTAGCACCAAACGGACATTTTCCTAAGTAACTAAGATTGGAAATTTATAAGTGTTTAGTTACTTACTATTTATCATTAAACTTTTAATGAAGGGAGAATTATAGTCCTTTCCTACCCGTTCGGCTAAGGACCCTCCACCAGTCAAGGAAGCGGTGGGTGACAGTGGACACCCATTAAACTACTATTTTATAAGCAGTAACCTTATACCCCCCCTTAGAGACTGGCTTCTTGAATGAGGCCTACTAACGGTAAGATTGACTTTACTCTTATATATATATATAATCATTAACTTTTAATATTATAATAGTATAAAGGTGTATTTTAAGCATTTAAAATACTTGGTGATTAAATCTATTAATTAAACTATACTCTTAATTTAATTAAACTTAAACCATGTCTTTATGGAATTGTTAACTCTTTTAATTAAACGCTTTAATTAATTTAATGAAATCCATAAAGTTTGAATTTAACTTTTAAAATTCTAGGGTTTGGAATTAAAGTGTACATGGGGGTGACTTTACAAATTCCAAAACTTGAGGACAAATTTTGAAACTTTTCAAAACTCTTGGATTTTCATAACTTATGAGTTTAATTATAGTTTAATGAAAAACTTTTCAAGTTCCATAACTTGATGACAAGTTATGGAAGACATAAAAACATTTTATGATGACATTAAAAATAGAGACTCTTCCATTTTCATAACCTATGAGACTTAATGTGCTTTTAAATGAAAAACTCTTCATTTTCCATAACTTGAGGACAAGTTATGGAGTTCATAAAAAACATTAAGATCAAGTTACCAATTAACACATTAATCAAGTAACGTTTCTATAAACAAGATCAAACTCATAAGTAAAGACAATTCATATCAACATTTTTCAAGAACTTAGCCAATCACAAAAATTAACATAACTCTTGAAACTTTGACAATTATCCTTTATTTGGATGAGAATAAACATTACTATAGTACCAAAAACAAATTTTATGAACAAAAACACTTTGTGGTAATGATTCTAATCCAAAACAGACCAAAAAAACACGAATTTATGCTGTCAGGGGGTCCAACTTGTCAAGTGCATGAACAAACTCGACGAGTTGGATGCATTTGTTCATGGACTCGTCGAGTCACACACTGGACTCGTGGAGCTGCTGTCCAGACAACAAAAATTCGGGGTTTTTTTTTCAGCTTGTTGCATTAAGTATAATTGAAAACAACACATGGCTCTGATACCACTGTTGGGTTTTAGTATACTACAACATCCTATGGTGCACATACAACCCTAAATACCTTGGATCTATGTTTTCACTAATTATACATGCAAATGGTTTCCAAGGTATTAAACCTACAACTAGCATGCATTTGGATAAACCATATATGATACTAGTTAGGATAACATAAATTTTGATGGAGCTTGAAGTCTTGATGTATTTCGCCTTAAAGATCTTAGCCCTAATAGTGTGGAAGCCTCAAGTAGAATCACAACACATCATGGACAAAGGATGAACTTGAGAGAGAATTCCATGCACACAAATGACACCATGAACTCTAAGAAGATATAAGTTGCGATTTTGGGCAATGGAGTATGTATTTATATGTGGGATTTCAAGGGTCATGGATATAACCCAAATCCATACCCATAGGTTTTATGATCCATGGTTCACGTGGCCCAAATATTTATATATGCATACATAAACTTGGTCCAACATGGACCATAAGCCCAACACATATAGATATAACTAATTAACATAATTGGTCCCCATAGATTTAATTAGTCTCTTTTGATCATTAAATTAATTCCAAATTAATTATTGATCAATACTAATTAACTCATGTGATTTCATATTAATATATTATAACTTATAGTATATTAATAAATCATATATAACCTCTTCTCTCAAAAGTCTATCCTAACAAATTGTCCTGATGATATGTAACCCAAATGGACCATGCTACTCTCGGGTCAAGTACATACCAATGATAGTTATGGGCTTAGACATCTAATCCAACAGAATGGACCCAGACTCGAGCTTGAGAGTCTGATTTAACAGGAGAATTGGAACCACTCATTTCCAATCTGGTACTCAACTCATGACCCAAAACTCGCGGATTTATGCACACACCATCTCTCCAATCCTTTCCGATTACGATAATACCTACTCAACTTGAGATATAACAATTTCTCGACTGACACAGAGACCCCCGTCTCGCCCCTGGTTTGGCAACCAGGCCCCCAAACACTTAAGTGGTAAGGCTACCCAATCCTAAGAACTCCTCTGCGCCATAATCTGACTAGTGAATACTACATCTCCTGGCAGAACAATATTCACCCTTATCGACTGCTGAATGTTACAGCCTCTCCCGTACTCTTGCTATACTCTCTCACTAACTTGTGAATGCTACGGCTCCCCACAACATCACAACACACTTTCTCTCTAATCAGTGAATACTACGGCTCCCCATAGTATCACGACACTCTCTCGCTGACTAGTGAATACCATGGCTCCCCACAGTATCACAACCCTCTCCCAATATCAGTGAATACTACGACTCCCTGTAGTATCACGACACTCTCTTGCTGACTAGTGAATACCACGGCTCCCCGCAATATCACAACCCTCTCCCAATATCCAGTGAATACTACGGCTCCCCGTAGTATCACGCCACTCTCTCGATGACTAGTGAATACCACGTCTCCCCGTAGTATCACAGTCCTCTCCCAATATCCAGTGAATACTATGGCTCCCCGTTGTATCACGACACTCTCTTCCACCGACTCACCATGGGCTCACTCCATGTTTTCTCCAGATAATCCCAAGCGATTACTCCCACTCGGATTCACTTGATCTCTTATCACCCCATAACCTCATCATCAAGTCCTCACCACACTGAGTTCACCAACTCATGCTCCGCAGCTTGACATAGATAGGCGCTTACACCCAGCCAAATTATGCACCACCAATCCTGATGTAAGTTCTTGCAGGCAAGGCACTAGTCTCAGCACATATACACCCTTAGAAAGTCTCACTCCAACGATAATTAACTGATGGGTTCCTACTGGAACAAAATCACTCGGGTACCTCTGTACATCATCACAACATCTCACGATGTATTGCCTCAACCACCAATAACTCAAGTCTCATGTGCCCACACCGCAGATCTCCATAACCAGTTGCACTTGAACGACTTGTTGATCTTCTCAATAGAATACCTAGTTCTCCCCCACTCAAGGTTCGAACCATCACCAATTGACATACCAACAATCTAGTCCATAGACTGTTTCACCAGGTATATCACACTTGACTCTTGGAACGTACCACACAAACAATTAATGATCTTCCTGATGGAAACCAAGCGACTCCAAATATCTCGTAACTTAGACAAGAATCTCATAATCCTCCCAACTTGACTGCCTGTGGTCATCTCGAAACCTCAGACTAACACACCGCCGGATACCTCAACTGTTCCGAAATAACCCTGACTCTCGGTCTGGGAATAATGCACTATCACACACCTCGTCTCTGATTCCTCGACCAACCTCCCCCTACAGGAATCATCATAAAAGCAATAGACCTTACTCTCACAGAATATACAAAACATAAACAACGAGGGCTACCGCCATGATATAATCCTCTTGATCACCTGGAACTGCTACCAAAAGTATGATTCCCTCAATAAGGCACCTTCTTGTTCTCTTCCATCTTAGTCCCACTAACGACTCTCTCGTGGTATAAAAATACCTCGCAGCGAACAAACTACCCAAATACTATGATGAAAAGGTCACCACCATATGTTACCTCACGAGGTTTACCACCAAACTTTGAAACTAGAAACTCGATATCTCCTTCGCTTGTCCCAGAAACAGGAACAATGCAACTCTTTCCGCAGAAGGTGACGTCTCATCCATCAGCCGATGGCTCGAATCAGACCTCGATCCTCCAATAAGCATCATCTCTACTGTTCCCTGAGCATTGCGACTCCAACTATCATCTCACCAATAAAATCCCTCAGAAACAAACTCGATTTCCCTTTCAAGGTATACTCCATTAAAACTTGCTCGGCATGGCCCTCTGGCCCCACACTCTATCATCTGATCTCAGACTAATTAACCACCACGAGACAACTGGTAAAACCAGAAGCACTAACCACCACGAATCATGGTACTCGAACCATGTGATCACCTCTCAATCTGCTATGCATCATGGTACCCGAACCATGTTATCTCCTCTCAATCTGCTACCTAGAACCTCTGGAATTTTCCTTGTATCGAGTATCGGTCCTCTTCTTTCAGTAGTACGAGCCCATACTACCTGACACATCTACCCATACTTTCCACACGAATTATTCCAGATTTCCTAAGTAGCTGCTCAACCTCCACAATCACCAATGCCGTCATCCTTAGTCGCTCCCTAGGCTCTTCTGCAAATACTCTCCTCTATCAACGTACTCATCTGACAAAGGTCACTCCCTAGGCTCTTCCTAGGTTCTCACACTTCTCTGCCATCAGCTGCTGAAGAACTCCTTATGATACCATCCATCTACCACCTGAATATCGTCATATTCACTTAGTAGGTGACTCCCATCATCAAGAGTTCCACAAAGCACGAAGCAAGCAACATTTGGGCATCGACTAATCTCTACCAACACGTAAAACCACTCCACTTGTTCTACTTACACTCAAAAGGTATCACCAAACTCAAGCAACTCTATCCCTCGCGGTATCTAATTACTCTTTCAGTAGGCTCCTTTGATTCTCTTCTAGGTATCTCTCCTAGATTACTCCTCTACTCAAGTTCTATCTAAAAGATCTCTGATGTATACACTTACTCCGCACATACTCAAAGCACATCACAGATAGCAAAATTCCTAGGCTAAGACATCAGAAATCATGCAACTCTAGCCCTATAATATGAAATACCTAGCCTATCTTCTAGCATTCATCACTAATATCTCAATAACAACTCATAACACAAATAAATAACGGTATTTTAGGAAATCACAATTCGGGCTCTGGCTGATTGTACACACTGCTCCTTCTCATTCTTCTCTTAAAAACTCTTGCTCGTGTTAGAAAAATCATTTCTTTTTGAAATTTTTTCTCAAACCCTTAGTTTGAGTCCAGATATACCCGAAGGTGCATCCGAATCCCTCAAACCAAGGCTCTGATACCAACTTGTAACAACGTAAATTTTCAAACAATTTTTTCATTTTAAAATCATATAATTCTCGTAGCACATTTCACAAAATCTCAATGATTTAATTTACAACACACAATTCCATAATTGTTTGATTCGTCCTCTAGGATCCTAGAAACAAAACTCCTGCTTTGGCGTGTACAATCAAGTCGGTGCCTTCCCGCGATCCTGAGAAAACCTGAAACTCATATCACATAACACGGTAAGCATGATGCTTAGTGAGTTCCTGAAAATACCACATACAACACATTAGCAACTCGAGGCTATAACTCTGTAAGACCCTCTGGTCTATGTGTCTAAGTGGGACCTTCTAGTCCCATGGCTATTGGACCCTCTGGTTCAGTCTAAGTGAGGACCCTCCGGTCTCACAACTCCTTGGACCCTCTGGTCCGGTCTAAGTGAGAACCCTCCGATCTCACAGCTCGTTGGACCCTCCAGTCCGGTCTCATTAACACATAATATAGAATATATATATATATATATATATATATATATATATATATATATATATATATATATATATATATATATATATATATATATATATATATATATATATATATATATATCACACAGACAAATGCATAACTCAAGTAAGCATATACGACCCTCTGGTCACACATAAATACCACTGTAGGTAAAGTATAGTAAAAAGACTCACCTCGGATGATGAGCAACCCCTAAAAACATTGCTGTTGCGTACCAGGCTCTATCTCTGAGCCAAACCCACAATTCACCGAATTAGGAACTAAGTCCAAACTCTCACTCATAAGGTATAAAGGTAGCCCACCAACTAGCCCATCAATAATCTAACACCATTGGGCTCCCCAAGGCCCAATAATAAATGGACTCTCCCGAGGCCTAAATTCTCAAATCTAAATGGCAAGCCCACTCAAGGGCCCAAAGCACACACACACACACACTTATATATATATATATATATATATATATATATATATATATATATATATATATATATATATATATATATACACATATTCCTCTGGTCCAAAACTCTATTGCAACCAGTCCAAACTCCAGGCCCAACACTCAAGCCCTAAAATAAGACTTAGCCCAAAAGTCCACAGTGAGGTTACGCGGGGCGTACCTCCCTTGGTACGCTCAGCATACTCACGAATTCAGATTGGCCATCGAGGACACTTGGTCAGTAAGCAGGGCGTACTGGAATTACGCTCAATGTATGTCCAGGATTGTTATCTCCACTCCCTTGGTCTTAATCCGTTAAGACCATAACTATACTCTTAGATCTGGTCTCCATAAAGGCTCATACACAATAAAGCTCGTGACTTTATGCCTTTGCATGGCAGATGAAGTCCCAAAACACAAAAAATCTTACTCTTTACGCCAAAAATGCTCATATCTTATGCATGAGGTGGTTCCAACGTCCAAGGCCTCATTTTTATGAATCATTTTCACTAGAAACACTTAAAGGGACATATATTAGGCTCTAGAGTTTAGAAACTCATAAAGCTTCAAGCTTTGGGACCAAAAACCCTAAAATGGACCCAAAACAAAAACTAGCTCAACAAGAAGCAAGTTTCAAACTTGATACCTCTGGAAGATGCACCAACAAGAGAAGAACATAGATCCAAAAGATAGAGGCTCTAGATACTCTTTCGAAGCTCCTTCTTCTTCAAAAGACAAACATAACAAGCCATCACCTCACTAGATCCACATGAGAAAGCCACCAAGATTCAAACTTTTTTCTTCCTGGAGCTAGATCAACCTGATTAGGGCTTGGATCCACAAGCTCCAAGCCAAGTAATGCTTCCTCAAGTAACTCCTTCTTCCATAATATGCACCTAAAACTCACTAAATCACCAAAATGCTCAAGAATCACTCAAATAGAGGCTTAGGGTCGATTTCTAAGAGGGATGGAGGCTGAAGATATTAGGGTTAGGTTGTGAGATAAGGAGCTTAAATAGGGTCCAAGACCCTAAAATAGGGTTCGGGTCTGATCAGTGACATCCAACGTACATATGGTACGCCTAGTGTACTCCGAAGAACATTCACGACCACCCCTGGTCAGTATGCCCAGCATACTACAAACTACGCCCAACGTACTTCCTTTTTCACTAGTACGCCCAACGTACGCTTTGTGTATACCCAACATACTCGGCTAAGCCTGAAACCACAAAAATTTTGAAGGCCATAACGTCTTCGTTATAAATCTGTTTTCATCGATCCTTATATCCACGAAAAGATAACGATAAGCCCTACACTTCTATCAACTTTATTCCACCTGAAGCCCACTCGAACTCACATCCAAAATTAATGAAAATTATGAACCAACGCCTTTAGCAATACATTTAGGCTCTAAAGCACAAACCGAACTCTTTTATCACACTACCTACCTTACCCACATCCCAAAAGGGCCTAAACCTTTCTATTTCGAAGCCTCAAAACCTTCTCATACTCGGATTAAGGCCCACGAGCCTTAAATGACAACACTATCCAGAACAGGATGTTATAGAGGGATTCGGGCACACCCTCGGGTGTGTCTGGACTCAAACTGAGGAAATGGTAAATTTTTTTCAGAATGATAAATAAAGGTTAGACATTTTAAAGTATGGAAAAGAGGAGAGTGCAACGCGCGTGATCATCCAAGCCAAGTAAGTGTTTCTCCAATATGTTAGCCTTGTATACTGATATGTGAGTTATGATAATCATATGAATCTTGCTACGTGTATGCTTTCTAAATTGTATACGGTTAGGGTCTTATAGCCTCAGAATGATTGATTTGGCCTTACTTCCTATTCCTTGTGTGGTTGTGGTCTTAGGGTAGAGTCTATTATTTGAAAGTCTATTTGATCATTTTCTGTGTATAATTTGCATGCATAAGGCAACCTGTTATGATTGATATGGGTAGAGAAAATATTAGCACAACCTAGAATTTGAGCTATACAATAGCCTATGAGATATGGTTTGTTTTGGGACGAATTAAAGTTTTCAGGTATATCCTTGGGAAAGGTACATGTAGGTGTGGAAGGTAGTATTGGGCCCATACTACTGAAAGCATAGGACGTGTACCTGAACTAATGTTAGACCTGGAAGCTCTAAGGAGGACCTATGTGGGAGGATCCCCTCTACTGACATCCTGATCATTATATTTTGTGATATTGTAGTATAGTATGTTGATGAAACAATTTGGAGGAGGGGGTTAGGATCAAGATCTGGGACTGGGTCTGGTGACACTACCGAGCCCATCGATGAGAGGTTGCGAGAGCTTATCGCAACTAAGCTTACTAGGGGCATCCTTGATGCCACCCCAATTATCTTTGGGACAGTCAAGGAGTGTATGATGGAGATTATGGAGGAGAGGCTCAGGGCATTCAGATCTGAGATTGTTGTGGGCCAGGTCGGGGCCCGAACTCCTTCATTCCGAGAGTTCAAGGTGTGTGGGGAGCCAGAGATCTTCGGGGTCATGGACCCCATTGTCAGCCGGCGCTAGGTGGCGGATATATAGAATGTACAGTGCAGGATTTCTTTCCCGGATGCGGCAAATGTGGGTTTTGCTTCATGTATGCTGAGAGAGAGGGCCTATGATTGGTGGGGTGAGGTGACCAGCCAGGTGGGGGTAGCCGATGTTGCTGAGATGACTTGGGCCTAGTTTGTTAGGCAGTTTGATTTGGAGTTTGCACCACCAATTGAGGTGCAATGGATTGTGGGGGAGTTTCATGATCTACAACAGACCACCGATACTGTGGCGCATATCGCTGCCAAGTTTCGAGAATGAGCATTAATTATTCCACGGTATGCTACCGATGAGGACATGAAGAGGATGCGATATTATTCCATGTTGAGGGATGATATCAATGAGTTTGTGAGATTCACAGGGTGTAAAACCCTGAATGAGATGGTGGAGAAGGCCCGTGATCGGGAGATGGAGTTGGACTTCAACACCAACTGGAAGCCTGAGCAGGCCCAGACAACAGTAGGTTAGGCTAAAAAGTCTAAAACCTCAGATTCATCAAGTAGGGGCCAGCAGGGCCGTGGCTGGTGTGCTAAGTGCGGTAAACTGCACAGTGGGGCTTGTCGGGTGGTAGGCTCGGGATGCTATGCATGTGGCCAGTCGGGCCACATGACCAGGGATTGCCACAAGAAGGGCTTGAAGGAAGGTGGAGGAGCAGTGGCGGTGCCTGTGCCCGCGACACTGTGGATCACAGATGGCCGCCCTACTAAGGCGGATGCTCCAGCAGCGAAGAGCCACGCTTTTCAGTTGACTGTCGAGGAGGCTCGGGTAGCGCTAGACGTTGTAGCAGGTACGTATTCTATTTTCCTACTCTTTAGTTATTTTCATTTCTTATGTGTGTATTGTGCTTATGTATAGGGACCTTTTTGGTCAATGGTATGTCGGCTCATATTCTATTCGACTCGGAGGCAACCGATCATTTGTGTCTCTTGCGCTTAGCAAGAAGTTTCGGGATGCGCCGGTGACTTTGGAATCCCTGCTTGAGGTGGAGATTGCGGATGATTGCACTGTGAGTGCTGTGATGGTGTATCGGGATTGTGTCCTGAATGTTCTTGGTGAGAGGTTTCGTCTTGATCTAGTCCCGATACCGTTACGAGGACTGAAGGTGATTATTAGGATGGACTGGTTGGGGGCCAATGGTGAAATTATCGACTACGAGTGCCAGCTGGTGATTTGAACCCCAAGTGGGGGAGAACTGACTATTCATGGAGAGAGGACCTCATAGGGGCTGACCCTATGTTCAGCCGCAAAGGCTAGGAGATTTATTCATCAGGGTTGTTTGGGATTTTTGGCTTATATCTCCGATACGAGGGTTGAGACCACGATGGACGTGGGCAACGTTCCAATTGCACAGGAGTTCCAGAATATCTTTCCCGAGGAGTTACAAGGGGTGCCTCCAGAGAGGTAGGTGGAGTTTCACATTGATTTGGTGTTGTCACACCCCAAAATCAAGAAAGGCGGAAATGTTCCGAGGTGGAGGACGTCTTGTGAAGTATCATAACAGTGCAAAGTAGTAAACAAGCGAAAACATCATCCATTGCATTAAAAGTATAGTTTTAATACATGTGTGTTTTTTCATTGAAATAAGACACCAAAATATGTAATCAAAATAAAAGACGAGTCTTGTCTGTGCCCCGTCTTCTCAAAACCTGGTCATCGTACCTGTCTACTGGTGACCTGAGAATACAAGTTATTTTGAAAGCATAGATCAGCATAAAGCTGGTGAGTTCATAAGTATTTAAGTGTCATTACTCTGATTTGGAAAGCTGTTATGAATGTTATATAAATCTTTGAATGAATCATTTGATATAAGTGTGAAAACCGTAGAAAAACCCATATTTCCTACTAGTATAAAAGTAGTCTTCTACCAAGACCTGAATGTTTTGAAAGTAACAAAGATGATTTTTCCCTAGAATGACTACTATTAACAATATATAGTCTACCTCGTCATTTATGTGAACATATCACAAAATAAAAGTAATAAGGAAAATATAATCATTTAAGTATTATCCTTTGGTACTAGGATAAACACGACATTGTAAATGCCGAATAGTATTAACCGTAGACATCCGTAGATGTACATTTACCTCTGTTGCTAACAACCGGGTTTAGGAATAGTTAGTCCCTTAAGTATACCTATAATGGTATCAACCGTAGACATCCGTAGATGTGCATTTACCTCTATAGGTAACAGAGGTTTTAGGAATGGTTAGTCCCGTAAAGTATCCTTTTGTAATAGGATAGACAAATCTAATCTACACGTATAATATGTAATAGTATCTCATCATATAGTATCTAGGTACAAGTATCCATGTAAGAGGAACCATGTATGTGTATCTCTTCATATAGCATTTAGTATAGACTCATGAATAAACTGACTTCGGTGAAATTCCTTGTAATAGGAATAATGTTTTGTATCCCCTAAACTATCCATATAATAGTTTACTAGAATGTATTTGATGTCCAAGAAGGTTTATACACCCTTACTACTCAAGAGTGTGGGAACCGAATGAAGGATGAAACCTATCATATCAATACATATATTTATGAAAGATAAGTGTATAGATATGGTTTTTAACAATAAGTTAAAGAGGTTTTCTAAAACGTTTAAGAGTTTTGAACAATAGATAATAATGATTTGATGTCATTTCTTAAAACATTTCAAAAGTAAATCATTTTGATAACAAAGTATATAAGTCAAAACCATTGTATTTATCACATTTTGAAGTATGTGAAATCAGTTGGATGAAAACACAGTTATAAATCATATGCGATTGATTCTATAACATGTTGTTTTCTACTTGTATCCCCCCCATTAAAGCATTTAAAATCATTTAAAACATTGATTAAGGGGTATGAACTCACCTGTAGTTGGTGGTTTGGATGAACGGAAGTTGTAGGATGCTAAGTGTCAAGTGAGGACTTGTACACACACAATGATCCTAGTTAACATATAATCAAACATATATGTATCTAATTAGTCATTTAACAACTAATTAACCAAGTTAAAACACCCGAAGACATGAAAACACTTTGATTCAAGTGTTATAGGTACCAAAGGGTTGCATCTAAAGGTTGTATGGCATGGCATTGGAGTTTATGGCCCAAAGACCACTCCTTATGGAGTTTACGGCCTAAGGTCATTACCCCCATGAGTTTACGACTGTAAAATCATGGTACTAAGTGCCATTTGGTGATTTAAGGTCTTACAAGTCAAGATTGAACATCCAATGATCAAGTCCAAGCCTTAGGATAGCATTAAGGGCACAATAACACTACCTAGTAGAGTTTACGGCCTAAGGACCCTTTCCTTAGGTGTTTACAGCCGTAAAATCTTATGGGGAGTTGTTCTGATTGTTGTTTAAGGTCTTAAACACTTCTAGGAAGGATCAAGGTTGGAATCCAAGGCATATGAAGGAACTAGGGTCCAATTTACCACCTTGAAAGGGGTTTACGGCCCAAGATTATCCTTGGCCATAAACTCCTTTGTTATATGGTTTCTTGATGATTTTCAAGTGTTATAAAGATCATACTAAGCATACAAGAAGCTAGGGCAAGTGCACTTACACGATAGGAGCTCGATTGGGTGTTTAAGGTCCAAGAACACTAGTGTGTGTTCTTGGTGTTTTGAAGATCTAATGAAAATCAACAATTGAATGAATGAAATCATGTATAATGACTAGGAGATAGGTTATAACAACAAATCAAGTCAATTAATACTTACATTTTTGGAAGATCGGGTGAAGAACGATATGCTACTTGAGAGAGAATGGCTTTGGTTCTTTAGTTTGGAATTTAGGAAATGAAAGAATGGAGAATAAACTCATGCTTAAGGCATGAGTTTGCGGCCCTAAGAGAGTTCACGGCTCAAACTCTCTTTGTTTGTCCGTGAACACCAATTCAAGGTGTTGATTGTTCCATTACATTCCCGATTAACTAGAAATCACTTCCTTTTATCCGTCCGATTCGTGAATAATTAATTAAAATACTCAAACATACTTTAAACTGGCTAAAAATTAGCAGAAAAGTATTTAACTTTTAATTGAAGTGTTGGATTGTAGAGTTCATACAAATGAAAATTTCGGGTTTTCACAGGTGTGGGGTGCCACTCCGATAGCCAAGGAACTATACCGACTAGCTCCACCTAAAATGCAAGAGCTATCTACACAGCTTCAGAAACTACTGGACCGAGGGTTCATTCGTCCGAGTAGTTCCCCGTAGGGAGCACCGATCCAATTTACGAGAATGAAGGATGGGTCACACTGGATGTATATTGATTACCGCGAGCAGAACAAACTAACAGTGAAGAACCGCTATCCATTACCGAGGATCAATTATTTGTTCGATCAGCTGTAGGGTGCGTCGTGGTTTTCCAAGATTGATCTTCGGTCGGGATACCATCAGATGAGGATTTGGGATGAGGATACACCGAAGACAGCCTTCAGGACGCAGTATGGGCACTATGAGTTTGTGGTGATGCCATTTGGGCTTACTAATGCCCCCGCAACGTTCATGGATCTCATGAAAAGAGTGTGCAGATCGATGCTGGATCGGTCGGTGATCGCTTTTACTGATGATATCTTGGTTTATTCTAAGGCTAAGGAGCAGCAT
Source organism: Lactuca serriola (assembly GCF_051521515.1). Taxonomy (NCBI): domain Eukaryota; kingdom Viridiplantae; phylum Streptophyta; class Magnoliopsida; order Asterales; family Asteraceae; genus Lactuca; species Lactuca serriola. The sequence goes on along the minus strand of NC_136411.1, from coordinate 208,378,716 downwards.
GAGCAACATCCGAGGGAAGTATTGGAGACTTTGAGGGCGGGGAAGCTTTATGCAAAGTTTTCCAATTGCGATTTCTGGCTGCGAGAGGTATAGTTTATGGGACACATCATCAATCAGGAGGGCATTCCGGTTGATCCAGCTAAGGTCGAGGCTGTGATGCGGTGGGAGGTACCAAAGAACGCATAAGAGATTCATAGCTTCTTAGGTTTAGTGGGGTACTTTCGGAGATTCATTCATGATTTTTCCAAGATTTTCGTGCCTTTGACTCACTAAACCAAGAAGAATGTGACGTTTCGGTGGGGCCCGGATTAGCAATTGGCTTTTGAGACCCTGAAACAGAGATTATGTGAGGCTCCGATTCTCATACTACCTGAGGGACTGGAGGATTTGGTAGCATATTATGATGCATTGATCTCAGGGTTAGGCATGGTACTGATGTAGAGGGGGCATGTGATAGCTTACGCCTTTAGGCAATTGAAGCCTCAGGAGGCAAACTACCCCACTCACGACCTGGAATTGGGGGCAGTGGTGTTTGCCCTCAAGATTTGGAGACACTATTTGTATGGGGTGCGATGCACTATTTACACTGATCATAAGAGCCTGAAGTACTTGATGGATCAGCAGTACCTCAACATGCGGCATAGGAGGTCGTTGGATGTGCCGAAAGATTATGACTGTGAGCTCTCCTACCATCTATGGAAGCCCAACGTGGTGGCCGTTGTTTTGAGCCGCAAGGTGGATGTTTCCCCGAATGGGAACATTCGTTTGAGGATGACGATGATCTCTCCCTTGTTGGATACGATCAGAAGGCTCAGGTGAAGAAAGAAAATTGGAAGTTGGAGCGAATTTGGGGGCAAATTCCTTTGTTCGTCCGAAATTGTCAGGGTCTCTTGACCCAGTGTGGCCGTGTGTGGGTCTCGACATTTGGGGATGTGAGGCAGAAATTATTGGAGGAGGCACACAAGTCCAAGTTCTCTATACATCCAGGGGCTACAAAGATGTACAGAGATTTGAGTTTGAGTTACTGGTGGCCCTGCATGAAACGGGAAATCACTTGGTTCGTGGAGCGGTGTTTGACCTGCCGGAAGGTCAACGCCAAGCATCAACGGACTCATGGAAAAGTTCAGCCCCTACCCATTCTCATGTGGAACTAGGAGGAGATCACTATGGACTTCATCATGAAGTTACCGAGGACAGCGAGGGGTGTGGATGCCATATGGGTGATTGTGAATAGATTGACGAAGAGGGCCCACTTTATCCCGATCTCTGAGAGCATTTCCACTGAGAAATTTGCAGATGTTTATGTATGGGAGGTGGTGGTGAGGCAAGGGTTGCCAGTGTCGGTAGTATCTGACCGGGATGTTCGATTTACATCTAGGTTTTGGAAGAAATTCCATGAGGAATTGGGCACTCAGTTACATTTCAGCACGACATACCACCCCCAGACAGATGGCCAGAGTGAGAAGATGATCAAAACACTCGAAGATATGCTACGAGCATGCGTATTGGATTTTGGGGGTAGTTGGGATACATATCTCCCGTTGGCAGATTTTCATACAATAGCAATTATCATGTCAGTATCGACCGAGCTCCCTTTGAGATGTTGTATGGACGAAGGTGCAGGACCCCGGTCTATTGGGGTGAGGTTGAACACCAGGTTATGGGGAGCACCGAGGTAATACTCAATACTACTGGACTAATTCAACAAGTGCACGACCGGCTGTGGGTCGTGCAAAGCCGTCAGAAAAGTTATGCTAACCAGCGACGATCAGATCTTGAGTTCCAGGTGGGGGACTTTGTGCTACTGAAAGTGTCACCATGGAAAGGGGTCATCAGGTTTTGAAAGAGGGGCAAGCTAGGACCCCGATATGTAGGCCCGTTCAGGATCACGTCCCGGGTGGGCAAGGTGACATATCGTTTGGATTTTCCAGATGAGCTTAGCCAGATTCATAGCACCTTCCATGTGCTACAGCTTCGGAAGTGTGTCACGGACAAGGCCGTAGTTGCTTCTCTGGATGACATTCAAGTGGATGAGATCTTTAACTACATTGAAAGGCCGGTTGCAATCTTAGATAGAAAGACCAAGGTTCTTCGGAACAAGGAAGTGAAACTGGTAAAGGTGCATTGAAAGCACCGCAGGGGCTCCGAGTAGACTTAGGAGCCGGAGGACGAGATGCGAGACCACTACCCAGATCTGTTTGAGTCAGTAGACTTTAGGGGCGAAGTCTATTTCAAGTGGGGGAGACTTGTAACACCTGTTCTAGGTATTGATTAATTTATATGTTTTTTTGGGTTTTGTGCATGGACTCGACGAGGTGGGATGCTCCAACTCGTCGAGTAGAGACAGATATGAGGACGTGGGATTCGAGACCTACTCGACGAGTCGGAAGTCCCTGACCCGATGAGTAGGAGCTGTAAAGAGAAACCCTAATTTTTAGGGTTTTCACCCTATTTAAAGAGCATAATCTGCCTCTTGTGGCCTCCCTTACCACCCTATAAGCCAGAGAAGACCCTAGTTCGTTCTTGCAACTCCTTGAGTGAGAAAAAGAGCTTGTGTGAGTAATTTTGAGGTTTTTGTGAAGGATTTTAGAACTTGGAGAAGAAGGAGCAAGGAGAGGAGCCAAAGAATCGACATCTACTCTGTATTAGCCATCACCTTGAGGTATAAAGCTAACACCTTGATCTCTAATTGATTAGATCCTTTCTCTTGCAAGTAAATTACCATTTTTTGGGGAAAAATGGAGTCAAGCTTAGATATGGACCTATCACAAGGATATGGTTCCAGATCTAGACCCTTCTAGGTCCCCAATGACATAAAGTTGCTCACTTGATACAGTCTAGCCCCTTTCCATGCACAAAAACCTTGTAAAAAGCCTAGTTTGGATGCTAGGGCCTTGAGGGGCTTGCATGCACGTGAAATTTGCACCTTTATTTGGTATCTACAATATGGGAGGTTAGATCTGAAGTTTGGGACCTTAGATCTCACTGGAAAGGGCTGGACATGGAAAGGACTGAAGGAGCTCGTCGAGTCCCTTAGTTGACTCGACAAGTCGGGGTGGGGTTTGCCTGTTTTTGAGTTTGTGATTGAGTGTAGTGAAGGATGGGGTTTTTTATCAGAATGGGCTTTAGGTTTTCTGGACAATTGATGACTCGATGAGTCACTAAGGTGACTCGGCGATTTGACTCAGGATTCAGTGGAATGAACTCGACGAGTTGAGGTCAACATGGACTGTTGACCTTGACTTTGACTAGGGTTGGCTTTGAGAGTATTTATGGGATCATGACAAGTTAATCAGATGATGACTACAAGCAGTTGAGGAGGAGTAGTGTGTGGGATATATTTGATCTTAACTTATCAGTTCAACATTCAATGAAGTTATATGTGGTACACTAGTTGAAGTTATATACAAGGCATGATAGTTGATTTTGTGCGAGGAAGTATTCTAGTTGGTGGACGATGTGGAGGAAACCTTCAAAACACTATAGAAAGTAAAGATTAAGCTAAACCCAAGCAAGTGCACCTTTGGGGTGGAGGAAGGACAATTTTTGGGATATTACATTACCGAGAAAGGGATACAGCCGATCCCGACAAAGGTAGGCGAATTCATGTAAGCACTCTCTCCGAATATCATGTGTGATGCCCAGGGATTGAACGAAAAGTTAACAACACTGAGCCGTTTCATTTACGTAGCACGCGCTCATATACGTAGCACGACGACTGAGGCGCTACTTTCAAGCACACCAAATAGAAGTGCTAACAAACCACCCAATCAAGCAAATATTACTCAAACTAGAGATGTTTGGACGGCTAACAAAATTGGCAATCGAACTTGGTGAACACGACATCACCTACCGTCCGTGCACGAGCATCAAAGGCCAAGCGCTAGTAGATTTCTTGCTCAAAATCCCAGACGAAGGGAAGAATATCACCCAAGCAAAGAAACAGCCGGAGGCAGATGAGCCGAAAGATGGTCAGAGATGGATCTTGTATACAGACGAAGCAGCCAGTAAGGAAGGGTATGGGGCAGGACTAATCCTGACCATCCCTAGGGGGGGGGGGGTGGGGGAAATCAGTTATGCTCTTCAGTTTGGCTTCAACACTTCCAACGATGAAGCGGAGTATGAAGCTTTACTCATCGGCCTGCGAATGACTAAGCAGATGGGAGAGGAGTCGATAGTGGCAGTAAAAGACTCCAGGCTAGCCACCAACCAGATTAACGGGGGTTTCGAGGAAAATGACAAACAAATGAAGAAGTATGTGAAAGCAGTACAACATCATGTTGAGCCCCTCAAAGAGTTTACCATTAAACAAATCCCAAGAGGTGAAAACAGGAGAGCAGACACGCTCAGCAAACTAGCGTCAATGTGCTTTGACCACCTGTCCAAAAAGGTCCTGGTAGAAGTGCTTAAAGAAAGAAGCATCGATGAGTGATGGGTAAATTCACTAGCACCGGCCAAACGCACGTGGATGACACTGCTAATTGAATATCTACATCATGGTATTCTTCTAGACGGTCATGAGGAAGCCAGGAAAGTATGATTCAATGCACTGTTATATGCAATCATATACGAAATATACTGAAAATGATTCATGTCTCCTTGGCTAAAGTGTGTGGAGGAAACAAGGGGCAAGGAAGCACTCCATGGAATACACTCTGGCGTAGCAGGTGAACATGAAGGAGCAAGGGCCCTAGCAGGTAAGGTACTCCGGATGGGCATCTACTGGCCAACCATATACCAGGACACATTAGAGCTAACAAAGAAGTATGTAGAATGCAAAACGTACTCCCCGGTCCAAGGGAACCCCCAACACCCCTGACAAGTATCTCCAGCCCATGGCCTTTCAATCAATGGGGAGTAGACATTGTGAGACCATTCCCAAATGCCCCAGGCATGGTAAAATACATGGTAGCCACAGTAGACTACTACACAAAATGGATAGAAGCCGATCCACTGGCATGCATATCGGGGAGACAAACGATCAAGTTTATGTGGAAAAATATCGTGACCAGATTCGGAATACCCAAAGTGTTTGTTAGAAATAATGGGCTACAGTTTGCTGAGAACCCATACTGAGAATGGTGGACTGGCCAAGGGATACAACATCGATTCACATCAGTGGCTCACGACAAGCGAACGGCCAAACAGAAGTATCCAATAGGACGTTGGTGAATGGGATAAAAAAGCGTCTCAGAAAATCTAAGGGAAATTGGGTAAAAGAATTTCCAAGCGTATTCTAGTCATACAGGATGACCCTATGAGTAAGCATGAAAGAAACTCCTTACAACCTAACCTATGGCACATAAGCGATGTTACTAGTAGAATTGACAATAGGATCGCTGCGAACAACTAACTTCGAAGAAAAGAGAAACAACAAGGATTTGAGGGCGAATCTAGATCTCATCGAAGAACGACGTGAACAATTGAATATTCGACAAGCCGCCTACAAGCATGTTGTCAAAAGATATTACAATCAAACGGTCAAGGAGAAGGCCTTTTGAGTAGGGGACTATGTGTTAAGGAGAAATGAGGCGAGTCGAGCCCAATCACAGGGGAAACTAGGTGCCATCTGGGAAGGACCATATAAGGTCGTAGAAGCCAATCGTAGTGGCAAGTACACAATGAAGGGCTGACAAATCCAATGAAGCTGGAACGCAAGGAACCTAAGGAAGTATCATTTTTCACGCATCCCCAGGACCACTCGCCCCAACAACATCAAATGTTGAAGACTCAGAGCGCTTAAGCATGCGCTTTTATTTTCCCTTTTTTCTAAATTCGTCAATGTAACATGGGGCCAAGTAGCATCCCCCACCCTGATTGAAAATACTCAGTGTATTTGAGCAAGCTCTTCTATTATAATACTTAGTATGTCAAAGCTTAAATAGTTAGCGTATTCACAAGCCTCAGTGTAGCAAAAATCTGAACACTTAGCGTATTCATAGAGCTCAAAGAGACCCATAATGTCGAAGTACGTAGTGTATTTACAAGGCTTAGAATAAGCCACAAACAACTAAGTACTTAGTGTATTTAATAAATCAAAACAAGCAGCACGTTAATGTGACTCAGAGTCGTACTAAGAACAACCATAAAAACAAGTTAAGACTAAAAACGAAATAGACAAAAGCACAAGCGTCGTTCATATCAAAAGGGGAAAAATATTACAAGCAAAATCCTGAAAGGCCACCCCCGTCAAACTACCCAAACTATCCAAATACAAGCAAAAAAATTACAAAGATTCAAAATTTTCACACCCTTTATGGGTAGCACAAGGTACAAAGTACCTTAAGAAACAGAAGGCCCAGTACCACCATCTTCATTCCCTTCATCCACATCAAAATTACCACCAATAACCACATCGCCACTAGCATTACCACCAGCACCACACCACCACCAGCATTACCACCAGCAACCACATCACCACTAGCACCCACACAACCACCATCCTTACCACCAACATCCACATTGACATAAACGCCATCAATATCACCGCCACCGCCAAGCAACACACCTTCCGAAAGCTCATCACCATCCCCCAAGGCACAAAGTCGTCGCATGCCTTCCATATCCAAGCTCCCCAAACCCAATAGGGATGCATGATCCATGGTAGAAAACGCCAGCAGAGCTTCATTAATACTCAAAGAACGACTGGACTGGGAACCATTGGTATCAGAATCATGAGAACCAGACTCCATCACAGCTTTCAGGCTACTCCGACCAAACTCTTCCCCAACAATGAATGTTGCATCCCTAATCAAACTACCAGCACTGGTAAATTCAGGTTGTTCGATCAGATTGTCCATAATACGGACAACACCAACGCGTAAAATCCAATCTTGGTCGCGCTGATCAGCTTTTGCCTCTGCTCGAGCGTTAGCAATAAACTTGTCACGGTCACAAAGATCGCGCTCAAGGATTTCATTCTAGATAAGATATCCATCGTTGGCTTGGGTCAGGCTTTCCAACTTCAAATCTAAGGAGGATCAAACTTTTTCAACAACAACTTTCTCTGACACAAGCAATACACACTTCTACTCTAGACCATGGGCGTCGTTCTCAATATCAGCAATCTGGCACTTCAAGATAGCTTCCTAGACGTTGCAGCCCAAATGGACAGTTTCCATCTCATTGAGCAACTGAACACGGCGGGCACCGGAAACCAGGTAGAACATAGCCTGGGTAGCGATATAATTCACATTATGGGCCAAATCTGGACTACCAATGGCTTCCATGTCAGAAGTAGTAGCCGGGGGGAAGGCATGACGGGAAAATTCCATGGCATTAGTACAAATAGACAAGTGAGAATCATATCGTAAGTTTCAAACAGGGACAAAAACACGAATACCAGGATCACCCCCAGAAGCTTCCTCGTGGGGAGGAGTACGATGCAACCCAGTACCCCCAAAACCTCTAGAGGGGGGGGGGGGGGAGAAACCTAAAGAAGATTGGGAAATAGTCTTAGCAGGCACCACAGGCTGATCAAGCACCCCTTGATTCCCATCAGACTATTGAATGTTGTCATCAGGAATCACAACAATTGCTTTCGGTGTTGAGGATATGGAGTTCAACAGACGAGTAAATTTGTGCCTCGAATGAACACTCCTACCAATATTAAACATGCCGGTGGAAGCGTTACCCATCGCCAAAACGACCTTCCTTTTGGCAATAGCCTGGCAGACGCTAGAGATAACACCACCTTTTCTGTCTTCGATCATCTTTGTGTGACCAAAACAATAAGCAGAGGAAGGAGCGAAAGTTGAAATCGGCTGGGGAGCCAAAGGGGACTCTTCGGCAGAGATGGATGAATCTTCTGTCGGATTAATTTCTATGTCCATAACTATATTTGGTATGTACTTGACCCGACCCAATATGGTCCATTTGGGTTGCACTTCACCGACATCGTTTATATGGATAATCTTTTGAGAAAAGTATATTTATGATGATATTAATATATTATAAGCTCTAATATATTAATATGGAATCATATTATTTAATTGGTATTGATCAAGAATTAATTTAGAATTAATTAAGTGATCAAAATGAACTAATTAAATATGGACTTTTAGATATATGTGTGCGATGGGCCAAGTTTATTTAGGTTGGGCTAAGCTTTCATGGATAGTCCATGGAGTGTTTAACCCATGGATCATATGAAAGGAAAGGTCATGGGTTTAACCCTAGTCTCCAAACTATATAAAGATGTCCTTAGTTGGTGAAATTGGAACTAGTGTGGGTACACTAAGAGGGCTAGCCGATTTCCCTAGAGAGAACCAAAGTATCCTTATTCTCAAAGTCTGCCAAGGTGTTTTGGTGATTTGTGATTCCACTTGAGGCTTCCACACTATTGGGGCTCTGCTCTTAAAGCTTGAAGACATCAAGCTACACCAAAAGGCACGTAATCTAACTAGTATTTGTAGTATTGTTTCCTCATAGTATGCTAGTTAGGGTTAAATCCTTGGAAAGTTCTTATTTTCATGTATAATAGAGAAAACATAGATCCAAGATTTATAGTGTTGCATGTTCACCATAGGAGTGTTAGAATGCTCAAAACCCAACAGTGGTATCAGAGCCTAGGCTTGTTTTCTTGTTACACTTGTAAAAACTGCTTAAAAACCGAATTTTGGTGCTGTCTGCACAGCAGACTCGCCGAGTCCATAAAGGGACTCGACGAGTCCAAGGAAAAATGCATCCAACTCGTTGAGTTTATTCGTGCACTTGATGAGTTGGACCCCCAGACATCATATATTCGACTTTTTTGGCGGGAATTGGACTAGGAACATTACCCTAAGATGTTTTTGGACTTATAAACTTGTTTTTGATGTGGTAATGTTCATGCTAATCCAATTTCAAAGATAATTGTCAATAGATTCATGTTTTGTATTAGTTTAAAAGTTATGCTAATTACATGAAAAAGTTTGATGTGTATTATCTTTGTTCATATGAGTTGCTTAGATTAATAGATAAGTTAATTGATTATGTTTTTTCAATCAATTTTAATCAAAGAGATGATTCTAAAATGTGATTGTGTAACTTGTCGTCAAGTTACATGAAAGGTCACATTTAAGTTTCATAAAACTCAAAAAAGTTGGCAATGGTTACAAAAATTGAAGAGTCTTGTCCTTAGGTTATGGAGGTTCAAGAGTCACTTCATTAAGTAATAAATGTGTAACCTTAATTGATTCCATAAGTTACAAAATAAAGAAAAGTTACATTCTTTTAGTAGTTTAAAGTCTTCCATAACTTGTCCTCAAGTTATGGAACTTGAAGAGTCTTTTAATTAAAACTACTTTAAACTCATAAGTTATGGAATTAATTAGTTTTGAATAGTTTCAAAACTTGCCCTCAAGTTTTGGAATTTGAAATGTTTTCACTTATGAATACTTTAATTCCAAGATAGCCCATAGAATTTTAAAAGTTAAAATTCAAACCTTATACTTTATAATATTATAAGTTAATAATATTTATATATATGTATAAGAGTAAAGTCAGTCTTACCGTTATTGCCTATAAAATGGCAGTTTAATGGGTATCCACTCTCACCCACCGCTTCCTTGACCGGTGGAGGGTCGTTAGCCGAACGGGTAGGACAAGGACTAGAATTCTCCCTTCATTAAAAGTATTAAAGATGAATACTAAGTAACTAAACTCTTATGAATACCCAATATTAGTTACTTAGGAAATTGTGAATAAGGTGCTAATCCATGAAAGTACACTTTGCACTTTGTTTAAGCCGTTAGTGGAGCATGTGTGGTTAACCGGCACACCAACCTGGACTTAACAAGGTAGGCAAAGGGTAACTTTATATTTATAATAGTATCGGTGGTGCATGTGTGGTTAACCAGCATATCGATCAAAACGGTAAATATTAAGGGTACCAAGTATATTTGCATGGTTACTTCACAGCTTGTTTTGTGATCCTCGGCATCCCAGTCACAAAACCTGAAGGGCACACTCGAGATTGAAACATGCCATTGAAAAGTTCAATGAATCTAAAAAGAATCTAGGAGTTTCAAAACCAATTAAAAGCTAATAATACATTTCGTTTATCTTGGTGGAAATTGGTGAATCGTCATTCACCTACCTTCAAAATATTTTATAGCTTGGATTACGTCATCCCTCTTCCAAGTTATAAAATAGTTTGTTGGGTCCTAGCCTTAATATTTCATATTGGGTGTTATATTAAGGACTTTAGATCAACTATCTTGAATATCTCCAAAAATATGTCTAGTTCAGACATCTATGATCCTCCTAAATCTCTTGGAACTTCAATTCCTCCAGCTCCTCCAATTATTCTCCCTATCCCACAAGTTCAAGGTCACTCAAGCCTTATTGGCAAGGCAAGGTCTAGGTGTGCCCGCATCTTGGAGATGAAGTAACATATTGACAAGCCGAGAGAGTTGGGTGTCAAAGTCTTGAGAAAGTTGGTGGTTCAATCACTTTCTAAGTCACATAGTGAGTTCCTTTGGGACTCCTATGAAACAGAATATGACAAGACCCTTAATGATCTTATCTATTTGCTTGGTGCTGCTGAATCAACAATTATTTGGAAGGATAGTAAAGAAAATTCGATTAGAAGATCGACTTCCCAAAACCTTATGGACATTGGAAATGGTGACACTGGAAATCCAGTAAAAGCATTCTCATCCCAATGGAAAGGGATCGGCCATAGTCAACTCGGTTGACCAAATTGTAAAGAGAAAGGCTAAGTCTGAGATTATCTCATGTACCATTGCCAAAGGGTCCATATGGTTCTATTGCCAAAAGGAAAGGGAATTGGTTGCGAAGCTGCCAAATTTACCTGAAAGATCATAAAGCTGGTAAAGTCAATAAGTCTGACTCTACTTCAGGTAAAGTCCACTATCAAACTCTATTATGTTTCTATTCTGAGATTCTTATTACATGATGTGACTGGGTCACATGTTGATGTTTTAAGAATCAAAGGAAAAATGAAGGAAACTTAAAGAAAGAGTATGCTGAATCTGACCGCGAAGATGGATTTCTATAACTTGATTGAAGATCACATTCTTGAGCTACTTCATAGGAGTTATGATAGATTGCTAGGAAACATGTAATAACATAGTTTTCATTTCAAGTTACATTGTAAGGAAAAAGTTTTTTCCGCATTTTAAAATAAATAAAAGTTTGTTTTACTTTATTTTTATCTCCTTACAATGACATTCATGAAAACTTGATGTTTGTATGTTTATAGCAATATTGGAAATATGAATTTGATTCTTTCATTTGTGGTAGTGTCTAAATTTACCAAATAAGAAAATACTCTCATCACCCAAGTTTCAATTGGACCAAAACTTGGAATCATACAAGGTGTTGAGTGTCATGTGTGAGAATTTTCAACTTTGGAAAATTAAGACTAGTTCTGTGTTCACATGTATATGTGACTCAAGAGAAGGACTAAGGGATCAAGTACACTTTGTTGTGCACTTGTCAAAATCCACGACAAAAGATGGATAAGACTATTCGTCATGATTTACTAAGGTTTAGTAAATATGATTAAACTTACAAGCTTAAGTATAATTTTAAAACATTGAAAAATTTTCAATGTATAACAGAACGAATAAGAAGAATCAACTTAGGCAGAAGGATAAAAGTTTCTCAAATCTGAAAAGATGGGAGAGTACTTTAGTATCATGTTTTAAGATCATCTTAATGATCTTGAGACCTTATCATAATTCATCCTCTAAGTGCATTATGATAGTAAATAAGAGGAGTTATGAATTGTTGAAGTGGTTAAATCAAGAAGATGATTCATACTTCATTCCAAAAACAATTCATAGAGTTATACTCTAAGATTGTAACTTGAGTGACATGTCTTAAAGAATGTTTAAAACACTTGTCAAATGTAAGAGTAAAAGTTTTCTACTATTGTACATTTGAAATTGGTAAGTTGTGATGTTTTGGATAAAACAAAGACCAACTAAGGCTAATTGAGTTAAGTGTCTGTCTTGATTAGAATCCACACTATCTCTTGAAAATTTGACAAGAAAGTCTTATACGTCAAGGAGACGGTGGGAGTCTAAAAGATCCTGAAAGGGTTTCAAGAAGTAATCAAGAATAAAACCTGTATTTCATCACTAGCACTAGAGGTTTATAACCTATCGTGTTGACATTTCTGTGCCCATTCTAGTTAAGTTGGCTATACATTTGAGTTCTACATGTTCTCAATTGTTTGCATAGCTACTTCGAAGCAATGGCAAGCCCTTGAGCTGCCAGGTGGCAAGAAGTTAAGATTGCACAAATTCAATCCATATGAGTTAGGATTTATCACTAACCTAGTCTTGTGATTATGGTTTTGACAAATTCAGATGGATAGGAACACTTACACCATAAAATCTAAGTGTCATAAGGTTTCTCTCCGATTCATGAAAATGATGGTGAGGAAATTCTTTCACTAAGTAGATTTTAAGTAGATAGTAATTGTGATATTTGCAGTTCTCAAAGTCATTAGTGGAGCGTGTGTAGTTAACCGACACACTAACATTGACTTATGAGAAATGGCAAAAGGTCTAAAGAATTGAGACTATGATTACGGCATCCCTTTTCATAGTTCTGAAATTGCTTAGATACACCTGTGAGCTATCTAAGATAAGGTGTATAATTTTAATAAAGCCTTATGAAAGCAATCTAGTATCAGAAATCTGAACTTTGGTAAGAATGTCAATAAAGTATTGACTTCTAGAGGTCCAGTTGTTTTCTCGATACATGTCAAAGCTAGTGGGAGCATAAGTGTTATGCTAATAATCATCATGTTAGTGCGAGCATGATAATTATGGTAAGTATTGCAAGTTAGCAATGTTAATTATAGAAAAACAAAAGTTTCAATTCGTGAGGTTGAAGGAGAGGAAATTATACTTCATTTCAATTCTAAAACGCTTAGATTGAGTTTATAATCATTCTAAAGAGCTTATATTGAGATTTTAATCACATTTAGTTAAGAATATATATATATGAATTTCATGTTGGATTGGTTCAACTTAAGAAAATTCTATATATTGCGTTCTCAAAATTCTATTATGATTACGGCATCCCTTTTCATAGTCAAATTTTGAGAATATGGCAAACAAAAATTATTATGGAAAAAGACTGGTCTAGAACCATGTCTTTATATGAAACATCATGAATCGTGTCCCATTTACTTTGGGTACAAGATTGCTTACATGTGCTATAATATTTATCCTTTCTAAAATTTCCAAATGCCTTGGGGCATTAAGGGGAACAATGTCTAGAAATGGATATGACTAAAGTGATTAAGCAATTATCGAGGACAATCTAAGGTTTACCAAAGATTGGTTGCTCAAGGATAGTTGGAAGTATACTTTTAATATTGGAAGGACCATATTGACATAGTTTGAAAAGAGGCAACTCTTGTTCCGAAGTGGTAGTCAAAATGGGAATATAGAGTTGTCTTCATAGGTGGAAGCAATCTGTGTAAGGTTAAAGAAACTTAATGCAAGAAGCATGTTCAAAGCAATGCACTTTGAATCTGAGACATCATTTCCATAGAATTGCTCTCCATTGGGATACTCTGTAATGATTGTTGCCAAGCCTTTGTGGCTTTGTGCATAATCATTACAAGAGGAACAATGCATATAAGTTTAAAATCTAAATAGATTTCGATAAATGATAGGAATTTGGAATTCTTAAATTTAAGACAAGGAATTGGGAGTGTGAAAAGAGAATCATTTAAATTATGATCAATTGATCTAATTCACAAAGAAGAGGATCATAGACAAACATAGAGTTCATACTTGGTGTATGGAAAAGCTATTGTTTAGAAAACGTAGTGTACATGCTTGGAGCATGGGACACCTAGTGTTTTTTAATTCAAGTATAAAGTTGATAAAACTGAAACAATGAATAATGAGTAATCAGTATGGTGATAAATAGAAAGTGTTTTATTTATATTCATAGGTTTTGGTACCATATTAGATTCATTTATTCTTGTGTTTCACTTTGCATGTTTTGACTTCCATAATCACTAGGTTATTCTTTCGGAATGACTAAGTTATTCAAACCATCCACAATCGGTCATATGTTGGAAGTCGATATGAATCAAGATTGTCATGGGTTGGCTTGTAGAGGTCCAAGTTAGTGGACAAAGTTGTGCTACAACACTCATGAGTGCTCATAAGTTCTGAGTATTGGATTCAACCCGCACTCATTTGAATCACTTCATGGATTTTATCACGACTGATCATGAGACAATAATATCTTATATTCTTCAAACCTAGAGATATGAGTTGTTACTATGATTTGGTTGTACATTGATTGCATGAAACTGCATTCGGTAACTCGATGTTATAAACCGTGCCTTTGTGTATGATTCAACAAGTAGTAGAACAAGCCATATGAGTCTAATTTTATCCATTCCTTTTACCTTCGGGATAAAAGCGATATCTGTGGGCCCCTCGATGATTTAATGATGATACATGTGAGTGCATGGCCAAGCCAGGACTGATTTGATTTGTTCAATCAGTCAGTCGTCATGATTCGGAAATCAGGAAACAACAAATGGATAGAGAGAATGACTATAATCCATGTCTCAGTCCATATGATATCTAGAATGGAGGAATATATGATCCCTTATATAATAGAGAAAACATAGATCCAAGGTTTATAGGGTTGCATGTACACCATAGGAGTGTTAGAATGCTCAAAACCCAACATCTTCCACCACAGGCGGTACAAGAGTGGCAATAGTCAAGACAAGCCGGTCAGCCCGATGAGGGGGAGGAAGAATCTCAACCAGATCCGTCTCCCGATGCTCTAGTTTCCCCTGATAGCATTTTAACAAAACCTCGTCCATGGATAACAGAGACTCCATGCTTACTTAAGCAAAAGAAAACCAGAGAGGCGCTACAAAGCACAAGCTAATTTTCACTTCTCCCTCTCCTTATTACAAAAAAGAGGGGGGGGGGGGTGACATTAGACAAAGTGTTGCTCGATACCGGTTGCTACCAACCAGGCCCTGGTTGACCGATAACCAGTTGTCCTTCCAGTTTTTAGGAGTCTTCCCGTCGGGAACGAAAGTATGCTCCCCTCACCTGACGGAAAAGGTGTACTTAGCACCAGCGGTGCAAAATCAGAAGCAATACTTGAAAACAAAGTGGTATGGGAGTAAGCCATTAACCCAACATATCATTTCAAATGCCATGATCTTGTTCACAGCGTTAGGAGTATGCATCTAAATGTTGCACCCACTCTTTTGCAGAATTTCCTCTTCAAATTATGAGAAAGGAAGACGCAAGCCAACATCAAGAGTCTTCAAGTAAACACCCACTTTACCAGGGGGAGGAGACGAGCTCATCGAATCAGGTAACGAGAACTCCACCCCATCCTCCAGCGAAAGACCATATGCATCCTCGAGGAACTTAAATTCGGCCTTTGATGTAGTAGAACTGGTTTGGGCAGCCATAAAGACTTAGAGCAGAAAAACCCCAAAGAAAAGAAGTGAAGATAAGGAAAGATGGAGAAAAAAGGGAAAGACACTACTAAAGCTTATAGAGGATAAGAAGAGGTGGGATATTCAAAATCCCTGGCGTAATGATGTAACCGACTACCATAATGGCCAGTCACATCGCCATAAAAATTGAAACGACAGTTGAATCAAGAATCGAAGCGTGTATCGAACAGTTGAGTCCAAAACATCATAGCTAGCCTAGCAACGCTATGAATAATGGACTAGGGGACTTGATGTCGTGCCCTAGTAAGCACGGAAGAGTCGCGCCCGGACGCAGTATGAAATAATGACGTGCCTCTACGAACACGGAAGGGCCACGCCCGACCACAACAGAAAACACTTCAAGGCGTAGCGTGCCCGGCCGACTGAACCTAGCACAATCTAGGGCTCGCCAGTGCCCCTTAGAGTAGGGTACTCCCCAAGAAAGTTTCGGACCCGCCTGGGCCGAATTTTATTCCAAGACAACCACAACGGTCACGCGACAAAGCAGATGCTCAGGTCACTACCGCCACAACCAATCGTTGGCCCTGATAGATTCAGGAGCCTGATCCATAAATCAACGTCCCTGATCCTGTCGGGTTTGACGCCTTTGTCCCGTACGGACTAGCAGGGGGTCCAATATAGAAGGCTACCCCAGAGGTCTTGAGAAGTAAGTTACTCTCTACCAGTTACACTACACTCAACCCTCAAGAATATCCACTGACTTGACCATCGGAGCGTTTTCCTGGGAGCTCTTCCCAGAGAACGGCTGACGGCCTCCTTTATCGTGACCCTGCAGATCCCTTCTGGCATAGAAGCAACCTCTCAGCGAAGACGGTCGGAGCTCTAAGTCACATCATATATATATATATATATATATATATATATATATATATATATATATATATATATATAAAGCGACTAACAAAATATAATCAAGAATGAAACTAGAAAGCTGAATGAACTTTTGTGCCATACCATGCCCTACCGATTCACACAATGACGTAATCTCGGGTTGTAACATTCATAAAAATTGCACCAATTTAAAACATTTTAATTCATTCAAAAGCCATTAAGCTATTATAACTTGATTTCAAAAGAGTTTAAACATCAGAGTATCCCCAGAACCAAATCACAAATCATGAACTATAAGGAGCGTTACGATCACGCCTTTGCCTTGCCACGATCTACTGAAGTACCTGAAACCAAAACACTACAACTATAAGCCCGAAAGCTTAGTGAGTTACCCCCAAAATACCAACCGCATATAACCATACTCTTAACATATCACAAAACAGAACAACCATGCATATCGAGTCTACAATGTGAATGGTCCGCCCGCAGTGGGACTTCAGTCCCCCTGTTCCACTCTCCTAGTCTAGCCATGTATATCGAGTCTACAATGCGATTGGTCCGCCCGCACCGGGCCTTCAATCCACCTGGTGCACTCTCTGAGTCTACAATATGATTGGTCCGCCCGCACCAGGCATTCACTCGGCCTGGTCCACTTTCCGAGCCTCGGCACGTCTGGACCACCCTCTTGGGGCCTTCAGCCTATCCGGACCGCTCGCTGGGCCTTCGGTCTATTCAGTCCGCTCTGGGTATGTTGGCCTACAGCACAAAGTAGGACCCGCCTCAACCCAGCCCAAGCCAAACAACCATGTGCATATAAAACAATTAATCACATAAAAATCCGCAACCAAACAAACATATCTATCAAATCATGCAGCATAGCAACATCCTAACCAGGATACCGACCTAACCGGTCACTAACATTACATTACCCTACATACCAGGATACCGACCTTAACCAGGTCACTAACATAACGTTACCCTACATACCAGGATACCGACCTTAACCAGGTCACTAACATAACAACATCCTAAAACCAGAATCCAGATCTAGCAACTCAACAGCATATCAAAAAAAATACCTGGATTCCCATCCGATAAAGGTCCGACCTTTGTGCCATAGACCCTGTTGATATAGTGAGGATAACTCACCTTGCAACTGCCGAACCGAACCACGAAAGCACTGACCCGAAGCACTCCTCCAAAATCCAACACCTCCAAGATGTGCCCAAACTACTGTAGATTCTGGATATATGCTACTTTCTTGATGCAAGCCGTTTTGATCTTCAAGTTTTTTCCACTAGAACGGCTTTCAAAGCTTCAATCTCCCTCCAATGGCCTTACACACACGAGCTAGGGTTTTCTATCTCTCAAGGGAAATAAGGATGCTGAGAGAAGGACATACAGTCCTTTAAATAGGGTGCAAACCCTAAGATTAGGGTTTTTCTCATTCGAGCACCAAATTGTTGAGTCCAGCTTCCAACTCGGCGAGTTGGTCACTTAATTCGTGACCCAAAACCCGCTCCGACTCGGTGAGTAAGCATACCTACTCGTCGAGTCTCTTCTTCAAAATTACACTTTAAACCCTTAAATCATACTTCTGAAATTTGGGATGTTACAACCCGGATGTGCTTCCAAACAACTGGTGCAATCTCAGTGCTCACTATCAATAACTGAAATACTTTCGATCATCCATTTACGCTACTGCTTTCCCTTCAGATGACCAACCCTCCTTCCCGAAGCTACATACCTTTCCCTTCCATTCTTCCAGGAAGTCTACTCAACAATCTTTACCACATCCATAAGTGCCATGGTGCTAAAAATCCACTCTACACTACCCATGTAGAGCAACTGCTATTCTCTAACTCACATATATTCCGAATCTGATCACATAACTAACAAGCCCATGCACAGCCTTTAGCTAACTCCATCATCATGATCAATACTTGGGGTCAGACCTTATCGATTGCTATTGCATGGTGACATACTCACTCATTCTGCGCATACAGGTCTACTAAAACATACAGAGTCTTCAGCATGACTGGACCTCCTTACCAGGCCTTCAGCCTATCTGGACCACCCTCAGAACCTTCAGCATGTATGGACTGCCCTTCTGGGCCTTCAGCCTGTCTGGACCATTCTTCGAGCCTTCGGCCTGACTGGTATGCCCACCGGCCTTCAGTCTATTCGGACCTCTAAAAAACTGTTGTACATCACCCTGAACCATTCTTCCCGGGAATCTCTCCCGTGCGGTCTGTTCTAGCCCTCTAAGGGTTCCGAACTCCAGATCCGCTCTATGAATTTTCACCCCGGCCTAATCCCAGGCCTCACGTTACCGTACCTGAAGTCACGGTCTGTTCCCTGCCCTATGTGTCTATCACCTACTCTAACCATACCACACTCTCGACTAATAACACTGTTGAATTCAAACAACTAACCAACCTTGGATGCTTGTTGTTTCATCTGAGAATTTTCTAATTCTTCCCACTTAGCGCACCAACTACTAACTACCGATGACAAAACTAACATGGCTCGATCGAACCCACTTCGTATCGACCCCTTCTCCATGAACTGATTCCCTCTAGAGTGAGCAACCTCCATAGAACAAGTCTTCTTCCGTCATTTCACATCCCGAACTCTAAGGAAGTTCGAATCTCAACTGAACACTTCTCGCATCGCAGCTGCTATTCCTAGCAGCGAGATCATATATCTTATTTTTCTATACATTAACCGACTACCACTCCTAACTACTAAGATCCTCAATCATACTATGAATAATGCGGGGAAAGGAAGATAGGTTTACAATACCACACAAATAACAAGATAACAAAATGGAAACATACCCGCAGCTGTATCTGGCTCCACCCTGGCCTCCTCTGCTATAAGCTGGAAAACGTGTCCCTGAGCCCTCGGAGGCTCCGCTCCACCCTGACCCACGCCCAAAATCCTCAAACTGGCCAGTGCTGGAGCCTGCACCGTTCTTGCGACAAGCTGTGGACAGTTGGCCCTCAAGTGTCCAACCTGATGGTAGTGATAACAAATCCTCATATCATGAACTAGGGCTGATTGATAGAAATCCCTCGCATAATGTCCCTCTCTCCCGCACTTACGAAACGCACCACCGGATCTGCAAACTTCGGCATGAACCTTCCCACACTTCTCACAAGTGTGGCTGTTCTGACCTCTAATCCTAGAGTCAACGGTTTTGGATCGTTTCGGCGCTGGCTGCGACTGTACCGGGGCCTACCTCTACTCTCATAACTGAAAGTCAATCTCCAACTCACGCCGTCTGGCGGCCTCCTACAACTCCAACAAGGTATCACATCTTTGTGTGGACACAAATTGCCGGATATCCCTCTTGAGCATACTCAGATATTGGGACATCTGAGCTTGCTCTGAAGCAAACTCAGGACAGAACATCGCCCTCTCAGTGAACATCCTGGTGATCTCCGTAACCGACTTTGAATCCTGCTTTAGCTCCAACAACTCCTGAGCCAACCTCTCTCTTTCAACCTGCGGAACATAACGAATACTGAACATCTCTCGGAACTGATCCCAAGTAACTGCAACCCGATGCGCATCAGAATAAGATCCCGTAGTCAACGTCCACCAGTCCTTCGCCCCGAGCCTCAAAAGGTTCAGAGCACACCTCACCCTCTGATCCGCAGGGCATGAACATGTGAAGAAACAACCCTCCACATCTGACAACCAACTCATAGCAACGATCGGATCCTGAACTCCATCGATAGTAGGGGGATTTGTATTATCGAAGTCCTGATAGTGAAAGCCTCTACCGGATCCTCCCCCTGTCGCTGCTACAGCCGCTGTAGCTTCCGTGGAGGCCATCTCCGCAAGAGCTGCCTAGCGCTCATCAAAGTTGATGAGATTAAAACTTAATCTTGAAGATCGATTAGATCTTAAACAGGTAAAATAAAGATTAAACAGCAAGAACACAAAAATAAAGAACAACTCAAGAATGAATCAAACGTGTCGAATGATTATAAAACAACCCTCAGAAGAGCTCGATCAAGAACATCAACTGTAGAGGGTTAAAAGGTTTACAGGAACGATAAAGAAAATCAAAGTTGTCGTAATTCTCTTCTATTGTATTCTAGATCGTTAACCTAATATGCATGCAAGCATATTGTTATATAGTAAACTTAACAGGCTCTCGGTTGGACATGCCCAAACCGGAGTACAAAATAATTAGACTAATAACCGAGCCCAATGATGCAATACTAAACGAATCTTCAACCCAACAATCTCCCCCTTTGCGTCAATTGGAGCGATATCTTCACTTGTTACTTGGGCCAGCAGCAGCGGCAGGTACCTTCTTCTTTACAGTCTGAAATAGACGAGAGATAAGAGCAAGTATCATTTGTCTGAATCTGATGTACCATTGAATCATATCATTGAAGTATTTGATATCATCCGCTGCATTTTCTTTACACCGATGGATGATCTCCAACACATGCTCTAGACAAGCAGTGGTATAAAGATGTTTATCCGCTAAGGCAAAGAGACATTTCTGTCCTTCTGCTCTAGTGAACATGATCGAATTACGCCTCGGGTCAATCTTGCCCATCTTCATTTGATTGAGATCACTGGCCGATCCAACAGGAGATATCTTCGGTTTCTTCTTGAAGACTGTGGCTATCTCCTGATCCATCAAGGCGACCTCCATGATGTAACAGACTATCATCCTTTTGAGATGGTCTATAATTGGACCATATTCAGCTTTATTCGTCAAAATGATGTTATGCAAAACGATCCAATCATGAGGGTTGAGGTTCGGTAGATCTGCTAAGGATATAAGATGTTAGGTTCTTGCAGACCCTCTGATCACCCTGAACCGAACGTTGATGAATCTCCCTTCGGTATACGGCTTTAAAACCCGAACATTAACGATCTTCTGAGCGCTCCATGTTTGGTACTGTGGTTGAGAGGCCATCAGATAGAATTCGATTAACTCCCTATCGACCTCAGGACTAGGATGAGGGACTTCAAAAATGTTGGAGAAGGCGTGGAAGATAAACGCCTTTCGAGTCAAGGGCATATCGAACTGCGAATCGACAGAATTGTAGCAGTCGAAGGAGATCGCCCGTTCGAGCCATAGGATGCTAGGAGTATCTATGGCCTCCTTTATCATTCTCTCCCGAGTCCAAACAGGGAAACGAGTCTTCCTGCTCTCAAGGAGATCGTAGGCTTCTTTCTTCTTGCGTTCGGCTTCTTCAGCTTCTCGCGCCACACAAATGTTATCATTTTCAGCATTACGACTATTTTTGCGTTTCAGCAAGTCAGCAGTGGTTTCTTTATCATCTTCATCTTCTTCCTCAGCTATCTTCTTTCCTTTATCCTTCACACTAGAACCCGAAGTTTGACCAGTAGGAGGAGGTTCGGTTGTGTGAGCAGCTTTTGAGGAAGGAGGTGGATTCGATCCGGACTTCACTTCTCCCCCTTGTTTCGGAGTGGACACGAAACTAGGTAGCCCTTCTATTTTGCTGAGGAGGTCCAGGGCAGGAGCAAGTTTTTTAGCAAGAGTTCGTCTCAACGAATGATTGAGAATCGGATCGTGTGCTTCCAGGATGTTGGATAGGGCAGAGTGTACATCCGAAACACATGTTTTGATAACCTCTCGTTCGGATCGAAGAGCTTCAATTTGTTGCTGAGAGTTTGAAAGCTGAGTGCTCTTGACCTGGAGGGCGGTGGTTTTACTTGCCAGAACGTCCATTAACGAGTTTTCGGCAGCGAGATCCTCTTGAAGTTTAGCGACGCGCTCGTCAATGGAGGCACGAAGGGCCGAGTTGTCGTCGCTGATGGATTGGCGAAGGGTAGCGAACGACTGCAACTCCGTTGAGACGAACATGGCCAATTGTTGAACGATTGGTTCCATCGTTGTCTTTGTAGCATCAGCGCTCTCCTGTAAGGACTTCAACAGGGAAGAGGCTTCAGAGAATAGTTTATCGACTTTTGCGGTCGCAGCCTCACAAGCTTTTGTGGAGGCATCAATTGCTGTAGTGGCTGAAGCGACGGAATCATGCTGAGCCCTGGAGAAGGCATCAACAATCTTCTGAAGAGCGGCTTCAGAGAGAGAGGACTGAGTGTTGGAGGATGAAGCAAGAAGCAAGTCGACCTTCTCGTTTAGCTCCTTAAGATGCTTCTTTGTTACTGGAGCATCGTCCTCGTCGTCGCTTTGAACCTGAAACGGACTAAAGTAGACCGAATCGAAGGTCATATTTTCCCCTCCAAGGAAAGGGTTATCTCCGTCAGAGGCATGACCAGGAGATGGGGGTAATGGTGAAGCTGGAGGTGTAGTGGTGTGAGTAGGTTCAGGTTGAGTGTGAGTTGGGGTAGGTTCGGGTGGTTGTTGAGTATGGGTAGTTTCGGTTGTATGAAGGGTTTCGGTTTGAGGTGGTGGTTCGGTTGCATCGGTATGAACCCCCGTATCAGATACGTTGATTGTAACCTTTGCGGTGGCTGTTGTTGTTGTATCAGTGAAAATGGGTGGTGGTATAGGGAAAGAGGTTGGAGGAATGGTGGTAGTGGGGGTTATGGTGGGAATGGAAGTAGGGATTGTTTGAGTGGGTGAAGGAATGGGTGAGACATGAATTTCCATGTCTGGGGTAGGTGATCGGGGTGGGTTGTTGCCTCTTGGAGGGGTTTCGCCTCTTTGAGAGCCGTTCGAACCCGAACTCTCGCCTTCTGAGTCACTCGAAGAGGAAGCGATGACAAGCTTTCGCTTCGGTTGAGTCTTCCGTCTCTTCGGTTGCGGGGATTGTGCAGCTTTGGTTGGTTTCCTCTTCCTGGGAGAAGGACCTTTAGCAGCTTTGGTCACTTGCTTCCCTTTATCCGCCTTTTTGCCGCTATTAACAGGCTTGTCAGCATCATGGATGGACTTGAGCATTTCCTGTGTGAGTTCCCTCGGTCCAGACGTCTTGAACTCCTTAATCGTCCGGATGAGCCTGCTGTCAGATGGAACATCGCCGTACATTGTCTCCGGAATGGAGCCAATGAAAGAAAACTTGGATGCATCAGAGACGATGATCTTCGTGGTATGAAAAGAACCGATCGAAGACATCGATGCACCAGCAGCAGTGGGGACATCAAATTTATCCATCGCCCATTTTGTGATGAGAGTCCAGAACCGGGCATACGACACCTCAAAATGTCGTGAAGAAGAAGAGAGGCTCTGGATGAGTTGTTTCCAGAGAACAAACCCATAGTCAAGATTGACTCCGTTGTAGACGCCATACATAATCGACAAGAACAGTCGACTAGAACCATCGGATCCTGAGCTCCGTTCAGATAAGCCCTTGAAGAGGACTGTAAACATGCCGTTCCATTGTGGCGGCAAGCAGGATTTTTTAAACTTCGTGACGGAGGGGAGCGCCTCCATGTAACCCATATTGTAAAACATGTTGTAAAGATGCCCAATCAGAATCGTCTCCGGATTAATTCTTGAAGGGTCAGCAGCTAACCCTAGCAGTGTGCCAAATCGTTGTCTAGAAATGGAGGTCTTGTGATCAGAAACCTCGAAGAACACCCTATCGACTGCTTTATCGTAATGTGCAGTCGCATACACCTGCGATAGGAGCTCCATGGGCACAGACTCAACCCTAGAAAGTGCAGGAGCGATTTGTGAGTCCTTCAGGCATTTGATGATCGGAGACATATAGGAATCGTACGTCAGAGGGGTTAGGTCAATCACCAAACACTGTTGAGGGCGAATGGGAAGGATGTGTGATGTGGCATGGACTGAGGATGATTCTGTCATTGTTGAAGGTAGGAAGAAGAAGATGAACAGGAAAGCTTTTGGGAACTTTTGCTCTCTTGGAAATCCGGATGCAGTAAAGAGGTAAATGGGAGTGGAGACTGCCTTTTATAGTGGGTGAAAGGAGAGAGAGAAAAATCGGTTCAAATCTTCTATGGAAATACGAAAAGGTTTTCCGAAATGACAGATGTGTGACAGTTAAGGCATGCGATGATCACGTAGGAGAGAGAGTGTCAGATTCCTAGGAACACGCCGCCCAAGAAGCGCCGTTTCAGAACAAACCGTTTCAAATCCACACGCGCCTTTAAGTGCCAGAGAGGAACCGCTTGAAATTCGCACACGCGTCCATTATGTCAGTAAAAGAATGGGCGTTTCAAATTCGCACGCGTCAATTTTTAACCGTCGTTTGAAATTTAATCCTTTGATCTCCCGCCTGAGTCAGCAACCCTTAATATTATCTTTTAAATGGCATCTTTTGACCATAACTCGATAATTAACCACCAAAGCAATAATACAGCCTGTAATTATTAGTACCAGAATTTTGGAAAATCAAAGATTTTCGTGCTAAGAGTGTAAAAAAGAAAAGAAATAAAGCAACTCTTTTTAGGAATAAATGTGATGTCAATAATGACACGAAACAAATGATCCCGGGCACGAATCTCTTCCTTCAAGATCAAGAGAGACCTTAAAGTGTTTATGTGGATTCCCGTTAAATGACGATCAAACACTTATTAATAAATGTTGAAAGGCTTCTTTTAATTAGGCTACGTAAGGGTGGCTTTCGCTTTGATGCAACAATTCTAATCTTGAAATAAGAAAGAAAGTGAACAAAGTACTTGTGAGACCGGTCTAGTCTGTTGAACAAGTAGGTAGGAATTAATTATAAATTGGCTTGGAAAATACAAAATCTCAACAAAAAAAAAAAACTGGATCCCAAGGGAAGAAATGTTATGGTGTTTAACAATTTCATAGGAACCACACAAAATAAAATTTTGAGATTTCATCAAGATACATCCATCAATTCTTTGGTGAAAACTTGAGCAAATTTATTGTTCACCGTCAATTCAGATTTGGTGTTGAATTTTGGGTTTCACTCAGCTCGTAGTGGCACGAAACTGAGATCATAAACACAGTTGTTGTGTAACCATAAACCTCAGTGGTAATTTCTGAGAGTCTCAAGGGTTACGTTGATGAAACGAATGTAATGGAGAAATGTAATTGAGATGGTGTAAGAAATTAAAGTACCTCAGCTGCAAAAATAAGGACCAAGCGGAAAACTCTTATCTCATATGAGAAGAGAGTGAGGTAGCTCACGATTAGAATAAATGTGGTAGCCTAATTGGGAAGACAAGGTTTGTTTATACCAGGTCATTAAGGCTATTATTCAAAATCTTATGAGGCTTGGGACACATACAGCAGCATGCTTCTAGGGACACTTAACTAATCCAGCAATTTTTATCCCCATAGACGAACGAACACACAAATAAAATAAAAAAAATATTTTTGGAGTTTTTGATATATAAAAAAAATAAAATTAAATAAATTAAATTAAAATAAAAAAAATAAGCAAGAAAAAATAAGA
Organism: Lactuca serriola; assembly: GCF_051521515.1. NCBI lineage: Eukaryota > Viridiplantae > Streptophyta > Magnoliopsida > Asterales > Asteraceae > Lactuca > Lactuca serriola. The sequence continues at coordinate 208,353,057 of NC_136411.1, read as the reverse complement.
TTTAGAAAGAAAAAAAAACTTTGGAAAAATTTGGTAACCGAACCCGAACGTTCGGTTGGTTTCGGTTGAGAAAAATTTTGAAAAACCGAACCCGAGCGTTCGGTTGGTTTACGTTTAGAAAAATTTTGAAAAACCGAACCCGAGCGTTCGGTTGGTTTCGGTTTAGGAAAATTTTGAAAAACCGAACTCGAGCGTTCGGTTGGTTTCGGTTTTGAAAAATTTTGGAAAACCGAACCCGAGCGTTCGGTTGGTTTCGGTTTTGAAAAAATTTGGAAAAACGAACCCGAGCGTTCGGTTGGTGTCGGTTTTGAAAAATTTTGGAAAACCGAACCCGAACCTTCGGTTGGTTTCGGTTTTGAAAATTTTTTAGAAACCACGGAATTTTGACATTCAAGTAGGTAATACTTTAGACGAATAGATAAACAACTATGTACAAGATTTTTACAACCCAGAGAAATACCTTTGAAATGATGAGCGAGTGCAGATGATGCAACTGAACCTGAACGTTCGGTCAATTTCGCTTCTTACGATTGAGGTTGAGAGGTAGTTTGAGGTACTGACTCTGATTCCATCATACCTAGCCCTTGTAATATTCTGTTGAATGATGCTTCAGGAAGAGCTTTGGTAAAGACATCAGCCAGTTGATCAGTGGTTCTAACAAAGTGTACTTCAACGTTTCCATCTTCCACATGATCTTTGATGAAGTGATACCTCAGTGCTATGTGTTTGGTTTTAGAGTGTTGCACTGGGTTATGACAGATCCTAATTGCACTTTCAGAGTCACAATATAGTGGGATCTTCTTCATATTGAGTCCATAGTCTCGAAGTTGACTTTGGATCCAAATCACTTGGGAGGTGCAGGATGCAGCGGCTATGTATTCAGCTTCGGCAGTAGACAACGACACGCACGTTTGTTTCTTTGATTGCCAGCTAACCAACTTCCCGTCAAGGAATTGACAGCCGCCAGTGGTGCTTTTTCTGTCGAGTCCACATCCTCCAAGGTCTGCATCTGAGTAGGCTTGAACGAAGAAGCCTGAGTTGGAAGGATACCATAGACCTAAGGAGGCAGTTCGCTTGAGATATCGTAGAATGTTCTTCACTGCAAGCATGTGAGGTTCGCGTGGGTTTGCCTGAAATCTAGCACAGTAGCACACAGAAAACATGATGTCAGGCCTGCTAGCTTGGTGCCGAATGCCATTGGGACTTTGACTTTGGAATCTCCCATCATACCAAACTTTGCTAGAAGAGTCTTCGTGTAAGCTTCCTGATTGATAAAGATGCCTTCGGGTCCCTGTCTAATATTTAAACCAAGGAAAAAGTTAATAGGACCCATTGAGCTCATTTCAAATTTAGTCTCCATTAGCTTTCTGAATTCAGCTGTTAGGCTGGGATTCGTTGAGCCAAAGATGATATCATCGACATAAATTTGAGCGATCATAAGGTGGTTACCTTCCTTTTTGCGAAAGAAGTTTGGGTCAACCGAACCTTCTTTGAATTTAGACATCTTTAAGAATTTAGTTAGCGTTTCATACCAGGCTCTTGGAGCTTGTTTGATTCCATACACAGCTTTATCCAGAATGTAGCAATGATTAGGATACCTTTCGTTCACGAAACCAAGAGGTTGCTCCACGTACACTGTTTCTTCGAGTTCTGCATTAAGAAATGCACACTTGACGTCCATTTGGAAAACTTCAAAGTTTTTGTGGGCAGCATAAGCAAGAAATATTCTTACAGATTCCAGACTAGCTACAGGAGCGAAAGTCTCTTCATAATCAATCCCTTCCTCCTGACAATATCCTTTTACGACCAGACGAGCTTTGTTCCTTATAACGTTCCCTTCCTTGTCCATTTTATTCCTAAAGACCCATTTGAGACCAACAACCGAGGCATCTGGAGGAGTTGGAATAAGGCGCCAGACTTTGTTCCTCTCGAATTCGTTTAGTTCATCTTGCATTGCTTGAACCCAATCGGAGTGATCGAGAGCAGTGTTAACTGTCTTCGGTTCAACTTTTGATACGAATGAGTTAAACATGCAAAATGCAACTTTGGAAAATAAGGATGTTTGTTTTGCCTTGAGTTGTGATCGGGTCAGAACCTTTTCAGAGACATCCCCAACCACTTGAGAGATAGGATGATCTCTGGTCCATTTGGTGAGGGGAGGGTAGTTTGGATCAAAGGTTGGGTCCAGTTCAGCATTGATCATTTCTTCTGGCTCGGACTGGCTTTCGTAGTCGTATGACATATCAGCTTGCTCCCCCTCGATGGATGAGCTTTCAAGAATACTTTGAGAATCTTGAGCTTCAGAGGTTTCTTGTGGTGCTGGTCTTTCAGGCGTTGATGCACCTTCGGATGGTGAAGCACTCTCGGTTAGCAAAGTGCTTTCGGTTGGCAAAGTGCTTGGCTCCCCTTCAACTTGTGAGCTTGGCTGGGATGATGATGGTGGATTCTCCCCCTCGACTGAAGCATTGGGTGACGGAGGTTCGTCAAAGTTTGATCCTCCATCATTGATTCTCCTGGCAGCTTCTTCGACAATTTGCCTCATGTGATCTACTTTATTATCTGTTGCGCCTGCTTCTGAGAGAGTGGCTTTCTCTGGTTCGTCGAATAGCTCCAGAAACTTCTCGTATAGGTTAGCAATCGAGACCGTAACCTGGCCAGTTTGAGAAAAGATTTCCCCTGCAGTGTTTTCACTGGCCTTTAGCCTTTTGACATAGCTATCATCGAAGGTCACGTAGTAAGTCTCTTCAATTTTCTTTGAACGCTTGTTTAAAACCCTGTACACTTTGGAAGTGAGAGAATATCCCAGAAAGATTCCCTCGTCGGCTTTGACATCGAACTTGTTGCGGTGTTCCTTGGAGTTAAGAATGAAACACCGTGAACCGAACACATGGAAAAATTTCACATTGGGCTTCCTGCTGTTGAGAATCTCATAAGGTGTGAGCGTGAATCGTTTGTTGAGATATGACATGTTCTGTGTAAAACAAGCAGCAGAAATATCATCAGCCCAAAAATAAAGAGGTAAAGAAGCGAAACTTAGCATGGTTCGTGCAGCTTCACACAAAGATCGGTTTCGTCTTTCAACAATTCCGTTCTGTTGAGGTGTGTAGGGAGCTGAGAAGTTATGACTTATTCCCTTTTCTGTCAGGAATTCTTCAAATTCTCTATTTTTGAATTCCAGACGATTGTCGCTCCTGATGTTGCGAACGACCTTCTTCAGCTGTACTTCAATCTGTTTGATAAACACCTTTAGGTTGTGAGTCGCTTCAGATTTAAGCTTTAGAAAGAACACCCATGTAAAACGCGAAAAGTCATTAACAATAACATGTATATACTTGCTACCATCAATGCTTTCGATAGATGATGGACCACACAAATCAACATGAAGTAATTCAAGTGGTTCAACAACTTTAGTGTTTATTATAGATGGATGACTTTGACGACTCTGCTTCCCCATTTCGCATGCAGCACACAAATGATCGCTATCATACTTGAGCAGTGGAAGACCTCGAACATGACCTCCAGTGACAAGTTTGTTGATGTCTTTAAAGTTGAGATGAGAGAGCCTTCGGTGCCACAACCAGCTTTCGTCAGATTGTGCTTTTGATAACAGGCAGATAGCTGGGTTTCCTTTGATAGGTTTGAGATTTAGAGGAAACATTTCACCCTTACGCTCTGATTTGAGAATAACTTTCTTAGTCTCCTTCTCAATAATTTCAGAACCTTCATCGTCGAATGAGACTTTGAGACCGGTACCTCCAACGAGCTGAGATACACTGATGAGGTTGTGTTGTAGTCCTTCCACGTATGCCACCTTCCTTATAGTGAAATCACCATTGGTAATCATTCCATAGCCCTTTATGCTGCCAAAGGAGTTATTTCCAAATTTGACGTTTCCACCATTTGAAAGAGACCGGTATTCCCTGAGTTCTTCTTTCCTCCCTGTCATGTGACGCGAGCAGCCACTATCAATGTACCATTCTTCGTCAAACTGCTCGTCACTTATAACCTGCAAAAATCAAGTAGATTTAGGAACCCAAAGTTTCTTGGGTCCACGTGAGCCTTTCACAGGTACAGGAATAGTAAGAGAGATGTCAACTAAATATGTTCGTTTAATTAGAGTTGTTTCATCTTTCCTTTTGATGGTAAAGACTTTAATTTTATTAGGATTTGGTTCTTTCGGTTTAGATTCAGGTTTAACTGACGAAGCCTTCTGTTTTCCTTTTTGTTCAGCTGATGATTGAGATTTTTGAGAAGGAACAGAATGGAATTCAGAACAAGGTGGAGAATAATTGGAAGAATTAGAAGAAGTAGATAAGTGAGATTGAGAGGGCTTAGATTGAGATGACTTCTTGGCTGGAGACTCTAGGTGACCCTTTTTCTTTTGATCATTGGTGGGACTGACCTTAGAGTTTTGATATCTTTTGATTTCAGAACCGAACCTTTGCTTTCGGTTGGTTTCGTTCTCTGAACCGAACCTTTGCTTTCGGTTGGAGTTATTCTCAGAACCGAACCTCTGCTTTCGGTTGATGTTTTTCTCCAAACCGAACCTCTGCTTTCGGTTGTTGTATCTCTCTTGCGATTCAAAAGGATTTTTCTGAGACTTTAGGTTCTTGTCTTGATGAGAGAAATAAGCATTCTGGGATTGCCAGAACTGTATTCTTTCAGAGAGATTCTTCTTGTATCTCTGATTCCTTTGACGTTTCTGATTCCTCATCTGCTTCGTTTGATGATGGATGTTAGCTTTCATTTTTGGTTTCGCTTTGGCTGGTTCACTTTGAACTGAGGAAGTTTCACTAGATGGAGTATCTTCTTTTGCCGGACATTCATTTTCTTGAGGAATGTCTTTCGTACCACTAGTACTTGGCACATCAAAATTATCTGGCTTGTTCAAGGGTTCAGGTACATATCTACCTTTACTTTTCCATGAGGTCCTTTCAGATAACCCTACCGTTTCATCAGCATTATCGATTGGAGCGGACCAGAAAAACTCATCGCAGCCATCAGCATTGTCTTCGTTTACTATTGCTGTGAGTTCAGCAGTTTGATGTTCGGTTACTCCTGTGACCTTGTACACTTGATTTGAAGTGGTCCTAACCTTTTGATATACAACGGCTTTCTCTGCTAAGATCGGGGACTTTTGTTGGGACAATCGAGCGAACTCCACTGAATTTTCTGAAATAAGATTCTTGTGGTTTTCAGGTTCGCTTTTCACAAATTCTGAGCAATCAACCGTGTCCTCTACCGAAATTTCACTCATATTGTCGTCCTCATTAAGCTCAGATGCATTTTCAACATCAATTTTGTTTTCTGAGCTCAAGTTGGAGTTTAAAGAGTCAAATTTTTGTATGGTTTCGGTTCTCAGTTTATGTCTATCATTTTCATCCAAAAGGTTTTTAAGCATGTCCTTATGGTCCTTGGATTTAATGAAAGATTCTATTTTGTCCAGTCCATACATATAGGTCGGATTGACGTCATTAGATGATATCACCCTCTCACAATTATAAGCTTCAGCATCAATTTCATCCTCCTTAAACTCAAGGAAGGGCAAAATCATGCGATGAATCTTTTGTCCTATTTCACAATCCAAGTGAAGCTGAGTAATATTAGTGTAAACACGTTTGGCAATTAAACAAAAAACATTTCGCTGTTTCAACAACTTTAAACTATCTCTCTGTAAATAAATGTTTTCATCTTTTGTTTTGACTAATTCTGACTCCTTCAATTCGATCCACATGCGTCGTTCCTCACTCTTCGAAGACACCCTACTTAATTGATCAGTTAGGTTAGAATTGGTGACTCGAGTTTGAGTTAAACTACTATCTAGATGAGAAATTCTTGAATTAACATTTTTTAGTTCTTTTTCATATGAGCATTGTGGGACTTTAAATGAAACAAAAACCGATTGTACCTTCTTGATCAGTTCATCGAGCTCGTTGAACTGCACGCTGAGCGGTTTGGCTGTAAAGCACATATCCTGCTGCTCCTTCGGTTCATTGCTTCCACCATCAGTGTTGTATCCCTTCATCTGAGATACTTCGGACACCATCAAGCACCTTCCTCCACTGCTCTCCTCTTTTTCCACACAAGCCTTTCCATGAGAAGGCTTCCTCACTTCATCGTCTTTAGAGTCGGTTGACCAAACTTCCACGCCACCGAACTCGTCATCAGCAACCGAACCCTGCACAATTAGAGCATTCATGGAAGGGTTAGCGGTAGATTTCTTCTTCCTTATCTCATCAAGCTTTTTCTGCAGCAAAGCTTCCTCATCCTTTTCAGCCATCTTTTTGAGGACACAATCCTTTGCATAGTGGTTCTTTCCCTCCACAATAGTAACAGCTTACTCCAGAATCACCCTCTGCCTTCGGTTCCTTCTTAGACTCATCAACCTTCGGTTCATCTTTAACCTTTTCTGAACTATAACTCCCCTGCCAGTTTTGGTTTTTGTTGCTGGGGAATCTCTTCTTAATGAACCTCTTGGGGTTAGACACCATCATAGCATAATCCTCAGCCGTGAGGTCATACTCCTCCAAGTTGCGATCTTCGTCCTCCATCACAGTTTTACTTTTTGACAGGAGGGCCAGCGAACCTAGGCTTGAGACAACATTCTTTTCCTGCAGCACAATTTTCTCCTGAGACTTGAGAATAGCCACCAGTTTCGCCAAAGAATATGATTTAAACTACTCATGGGCTTTAACTGTAGACACCACTGCTCTCCACTCTGATCTTAGACCATTTAAAAACGTAACCTTCTGCTCGATAAGCTTCCTTTCGATGTCATGTTTGATCATCTTGCTGAGAAGATGATTGAAGCGATCGAACGTTTGGGTCACAGTTTCTTCGGCTCCTTGCCTGAATTCTCCAAACTCAGATAAGAGTAAGGTTTGGATAGAGTGTTCAAGATCCTCGTCTGTAGAGTACAGTTCACGAAGTCTATTCCAAACTTCCTTTGCCTTCGTGCATGAACTTACTAACCTGAAAATGTCGGACTGAAGGGCGAATCTGATCAATCTTAACGCCTTGATATTGCACTGGAATTTATCCTTTTCATCTTGCGCAATATCTTTAACATCCTTCAGTAGATCATTATACTCCTTTTGAGTTTTAATAATCCTTGACGTTGCAGAGTGAGAAAACGGTCCATTAATAATTGCTTCCCAGATGAGGTATCCATTATCCTCAGATCCTATAACATAGTCTTCAAAGTGATGCACCCAGACTTCATAATCATGGGTGTATAGGATGGGAATCTTCGTGGTAGATCCAATGCTGTTCGAAATATTGATGGGATTCGATTGCGACTCGTCCATAATGATCGAATAACCTGTTTAAAGATCAGACTTGTAATAAATCAGATTAGGGCAAAACAATAAATATCAAGATACGTCAATAATGAGATGACGGCTTAATAAATATCAGTAATTGCGGAAAAACCTAATTGAAACCTTTTTCACAGAAAAGAAGTGTATCGATTACACAGCCTCCTGCTCTGATACCAATTGATGAGATTAAAACTTAATCTTGAAGATCGATTAGATCTTAAACAGGTAAACTAAAGATTAAACAGCAAGAACACAAAAATAAAGAACAACTCAAGAATGAATCAAACGTGTTGAATGATTATAAAACAACCCTCAGAAGAGCTCGATCAAGAACATCAACTGTAGAGGGTTAAAAGGTTTACAGGAACGATAAAGAAAATCAAAGCTGTCGTAATTCTCTTCTATTGTATTCTAGATCGTTAACCTAATATGCATGCAAGCATATTGTTATATAGTAAAATTAACAGGCTCTCGGTTGGACAGGCCCAAACCGGAGTACAAAATAATTAGACTAATAACCGAGCCCAATGACGCAATACTAAACGAATCTTCAACCCAACAAAAGTACTCAACCATAGCGGTCTTGATCGACCCAAACATCTCCGACAACTGAGCCCGAAACATAGCAACAACCTCATCATGTAGGATCTCATGAATCCTGGCATCCGACTCATCCGTACTCATCTGACCAATGGCCTCGGGTGGTACTGGTCCATCCTGATTACCCTCTCCTGATCCCGATCCCGAATCGAATCTTGCCCCGAAACGTCTCGTAATCGCCATGCTGCAATACACCAACAAAACCCTTAGACACATCACATACCCACCCGGGGAACTATCTCATAACCGAGACCTTAGAGAGTTGTGAGTTCCTTGATACAAATATGGGTCCTATGGTTTCAGTAGTACGGGATCATACTACATTCCACACCTACCCATATATGTCTCACGTATCATTACAACACCCTAACCATATACACACACAATGAGCGCTCAATCCTCACTCCTAAAGGAAAGTTGAATATCTCATATAAAGGAAACCCTACGCTAGTAGGCATCACATAATCAGGCAATTCTATCATGCAATTCCTGAAGATCCCTAGCCTAGCACTAGCATGCTGTTCTAACATATCACATAATCAAATAACTTGTATGATATTGTGGGGTTTACTTACTGGCTCTGGCTGATCGTACCCTCTGCATCCTCCTTTACTTATTTTGAAAACCATTTTGAAAATCCCTCCTTGATTTGAGACTGGATTCACACAAATGTTACTCCAATTCACTCAAACCAAGGCTATGATACCAACTTGTAACACTCATAAAAATTGCACCAATTTAAAACATTTTAATTCATTCAAAATCCATTAAGCTATTACAACTTGATTTCGAAAGAGTTTAACCATCAGAGTATCCCCATAACCAAATCACAAATCATGAAGTACGAGGAGCGGTACGATCATGCCTTCGCCTTGCCACGATCTCCTGAAGTACCTGAAACCAAAACACTACAACTGTAAGCCTGAAAGATTAGTGAGTTACCCCCAAAATACCAACCGCATATAACCATACTCTTAACATATCACAAAGCAGAACAGCCATGCATATCGAGTCTACAGTGTGACTGGTCCGCCCGCATAGGGCCTTCAGTCCACCTGGTCTACTCTCCGAGTCTAGCCATGTATATCGAGTCTACAGTGTGACTGGTCCACCCGCACCGGGCCTTCAATCCACCTGGTCCACTCTCTGAGTCTACACTATGACTGGTCTGCCCGCACCGGGCCTTCAGTCGGCCTAGTCCACTCTCCGAGCCTTGGCACGTCTGGACCGTCCTCTTAGGGCCTTTAGCCTATCCGGACCGCTCGTTGGGCCTTCGGTCTATCCGGTCCACCCTGGGTATGTTGGCCTACAACACAAAGCAGGACCCGCCTCAACCCAACCCCAGCCAAACAACCATGTGCACATAAAACAATTAATCACATAAAAATCCGCAACCAAACAAACAAATCTATCAGATCATGCAGCATAGCAACATCCTAACCAGGATACCGACCTAACCGGTCACTAACATAACATTATCCTACATACCAGGATACCGACCTTAACCAGGTCACTAACATAACGTTACCCTACATACCAGGATACCGACCTTAACCAGGTCACTAACATAACAACATCCTAAAACCAGAATGCAGATCTAGCAACTCAACAACATATCAAAAAAAATACCTGGATTCCCATCCGATAAAGGTCCGACCTTTGTGCCGTAGACCCTGTTGATATAGTGAGGATAACTCACCTTGCAACTACCGAACCGAACCACGAAAGCACTGACCCGAAGCGCTCCTCCAAACTCCAACACCTCCAAGATGTGCCCAAACTACAGTAGATTCTGGATCTATGCTACTTTCTTGATGCAAGCCCTTTTGATCTTCAAGTTTCTTCCACTAGAACACCTTTCAAAGCTTCAATCTCTCTCCAATGGCCTTACACACACGAGCTAGGTTTTTTTGTCTCTCAAGGGCAATAAAGAGGCTGAAAGAAGGACATAAAGTCCTTTAAATAGGGTGCAAACCCTGAGATTAGGGTTTTTCTCATTCCAGCACCAACTCGTCGAGTCCATCTTCTAACTCGGCGAGTTGGTCACTTAATTCGCGACCCAAAACCCGCTCCGACTCGGTGATTAAGCATACTTACTCGTCGAGTCCCTTCTTCAAAATTACACTTTAAACCCTTAAATCATACTTCTTAAATTTGGGATGTTACACGGGTATTTTAAAACACCCTATCTTTGATATTCACATGTTGTGACCTGAATTATTTAAGAGGAGCTGCTTGTCAGAAAATACCTCAATGCACCGCCACTAAGTGAATTAGCAAATAAGTGTGTTCTAAATAGTTCTAAAGTTTCACAAATTAGTGACACCATATGTATATGGGGTATGAGCAGACAAAACATTGAGTTTGACCGTGTATTATGACAAAAAGTTAAAGGCATTCTAGAGATGATAAGAAAGAGGAAAGAAAAATGCATAAAAATGACCTTATAAACTTCAATTAAAAGGAAAAATATTTTTATGTTTTTAATTTTTTTAATATATATGCAATGCAATGAAATATTTTGTATGCATTTTTTTATTTTTCTTATTAATGAAATGAATGGAATGGAAAAATCCTTTTTTTATAGTCTAATGAATGGAATGAAAAATTCACCCCTCCCAAGGTTAAAAAATGTACTTTATACTCGATGCTTGGGAAGAGAGTGAGACCAATTATTGAGGAGGATCTTCATGCGGAAATGGGGGCGGGTATTGCAGATGATATTGTTGTGGAAGCTACAGATTGTATGGTGGAGGGTTGTTTGGATATTGAGGGTAATAAGGTGGTCGCATTGATTGACCACCCAAAATAGAGCACTAGATGCATGTTAGTCACAAGGGTATCCACATATTGGTTGTATGCTTGTTGACTGTCTCGAAAGGTATATAAATCTTCTCTCAACTCCACCATCTAAGTATTTATCTCATAAGCACTATCTTGAAGTTCAAAATAGTCACGACGCAAACACTTATTATCTTCATGCAAGCTTTGAAACTCTTTCATATACATGTTATGATAGGGATGCATACTAGGCTCTTGTTGCACCAACGCAACAACATAAGGGATGGGAGCATCAAGAATGGGCTCATTCTTATCATAATAAGAATCAGGGCATTGGGACATCTAAATTGGACCTAAGGTGCCAAATAGTTTTGTGTACGGGATTGGACAAACTAAGCAGTTGGGTATTTTGATGATCAATACGGAGGTAATCGCGGCTATCAATAGCCCAATAAACTTCGTGTGTTATTTATTCTAAATAGAACAAATGCATGTTTAATAGGATGTTTGGTTTTAGGCGAGCTTCTCCCTCGATAACATCATGACCGGGTGGAAAATGAATGGCAAGAGCTGGGTGTTTATTGTTAGATATATCGTTTTAGTTTTTTTGCAATGCTATTGCATTTCATCATTGAGAAATATAAAGTTTAGAAAATTGCATTTAAAAAAGGTATTCCCACTAAACATATTATATTATTACCAAATATATCTTTTGTTTTTATATTTGCATGAGCTTCTCAACTAGCAATCTATTAAAACCAAGGTTCTAAATAATGCTCGATGTTAACTAGTCATTGGACTAGGGTGAAGTCATTAATCAGCTCAACGAAGATTAATCAGGGACTCTAAATTGCTAATTTGTTTAATTTAAAAAAAAATTAAATATGACTAATATCATAAAAAAGTTCACAAATACCACAAATATCATAACAAAATAGGTTAATATGATTAATACAATACTAATCATTCCTCAAAAACTTTTTATTGAGATAAAACTTCTTCAAAGTGTTAAAATTTCATCGTTTGCTACTTCTTCACTAATTGTATAGGCAAGAATTAGTCGCTAGGCACCTTCTAGTCCCTCTGCTAGCACCTATGAACTAATTAGAGATAAATTGGGATCTACTCAGGATTTTTAGAATATTGATTAAAACTGTACGCTGAAGCACCATCAAGACTTCTTTCGGAATAGTTTGATGGTGCCTTCTGCCAATTATTTTAGCAAGGTATGGTCGTGTGATATCCTTGCTTACAAAATTAGATGAAGTAGCAATAGCTGAGAGTATTACAATTCTCTATTGTCGAATCTAATCTATGACGTACCATATGTCTTGTACGTTTTTCATACTTTCACCATCTATTTCCAAAGCAAGCTGAATTTCTATGTCAAGTTGCGATTTATACATGTGCTACTTTTAACTAGGTTTATGGCAATGTAAGTATAGGGGTAAGTGATAGTGTATACCAGTCTTAACTTTATATAAGAAATGGTATACAACATCCACATCCATAATTTTCAGTTTGCATGAAGTGTCTACACCACATTAATTCAATGTGATTAATAAAACTACACTACAATTTATGAAAAACATTTACTTAACGTGTGCCCTTTGAGTTTTCTTACCGACCATCTTCTGTTTAAATGAAGCATCAAATATTTAAGATTTTTTCAAGAAGAAAAGTAACATCACTATATGTTTATTTCTTTTTTTTAAATAATGTAACGTTTTAATATATAATTAACTTTTAAATATAAATAAATAAAATATATTAGTTTATGTCAAAGAAGCACTTCATTTCTATTTCCAAGTTCAATATTTTAGTGTGCGTGTTCAATATATATATATATATATATATATATATATATATATATATATATATATATATATATATATATATATATATATATATATATATATATATATATATATATATATATATATATATATAGGTTCAGGTTCATTTAAGACCATTCTAATTTTGTGAGACCGTAAAACCAAATCTAAAAATAATTTTAAAATGCAAAATAAATGGAAAAATCCAAAAAAAAAAAATTTAAATATTATTTTCAGAACATGAATTAACTAAAAAAAAATAAAAAAAATCCCGTTTTTTTTTGAAAAATACGTGAAATATTCTAAATAAAATATTACACTGACATATTCTAAAAAATAATTTTAAAATGCAAAATAAATGGAAAAATATAAAAATTCTTTTTTTAAATATTATTTTCGGAACTTGATTTAACTAAAAAAAAATGCGTCTCACGGTGTGTGTTTATATATATATATATATATATATATATATATATATATATATATATATATATATATATATATATATATATATATATATATATATATATATATGGCAGGCTAGACGGCCGCCTAGACACTCTACGGACAACAATAGCATAAAATTTTTGCTAGGCGATCATATTTGGAGAATCCAGTCAACAACAATCAATATCGGTCTAGGCAGTCCTAGGCGGCCAAAATTTTCAATATTTTGAAACTTTAATTTTTAAAATTTTCAAATATTACCCGTAAAAAATTTAAAATTTAAAATTCAAAATGTCAAATGTTTTAAAATTTAAATAATACTCCTAAATTGTCAAAATTTCAAAATTGAAATTTTAATATTTCAAATTTCAAATCTTATTTTTTTAAATTATAGAAGTTTTAAATAAATTGTATATATTATTTCAAAATTTGTAAATAATCATAAAATTTTGTAATATTATTTGATTTTGTTAGGATATAAATAACCATGGGCTTAATGGTTGGCACTCCCAAAGTATAGCCAACCTCCTCCCAGTAATCCCTAGCTCACTCCCTCAGACATCTCACAGCAAATTGAACCTTTGACCCCTCAAGGCAGAAGCTCGTCATCTGGGCACACTCAATATCTACTAGCCAATGTCTGTCGGCAATGGGGTCCTTCATCCCAAAGAAATCCAACGCCCCACATCCCCTTAAATCCTTGAAGGAGAGAGTGCATGCCCTAGACTGGCTAGCAACTAGGTCGACCCTGGAAATACGAAGGCGATCCTCCATCAACTCGATGATACCTTCCTTGATTGACCCAAACATCACTTGGGTCGCATTAAGAGTACCTCTAGTAATCTAAGAAGCAATGAACTCCCGTAAACCCTCACCAATTGGTTTGATGCCCATGCCCGAACTAGATCCAGATCCAAATCCTGAACCTCTTGCTCCATGACGTGTCACCACCGTACTGAAACATAACCACTTAAACAATCAGTAACATATGAAGAGGTTCATACTCTTAAGCATCCTAGATTCATCGTGGTCTTCCTGATCTCGGGTATAAACCATGTGCTTCCTATAGTACAAGCCCAATACTACCTTTCGCACCTATTTATAGCCTTCTATAGGACTACTTCGATTCCTCCATGTCACTCTCATCCCATATAATACCACTATCCTATTATCAAATGTCCTAAGAGCCAATACATAATCCAAGAACTTCCTATGGTTCCTTTCCTTACTACTCTCTGCTATCAACTGCAAAATTAGTTGTCACCAATACCATCCAACTACCTCACGAATATAACTACATACTATTGATATTAGACAGTTCTTTGAATGAAAGGTCCTACACTATAACGGTTAGACTTAAACAAGGTTTGCACAATAGAGTTAAACCTACCCTTCTAAAATTATCTAATCCCAATAATATGTAGTCAAGCACATTCGTCCACTAGCTCGCTAGTACTAATAAAGTCTCCTACAAGCATACGTCATGTAATATTCGAGCGTCAAGCAATTCAAGCTAGCACATAACCTAAAGATGACATCCTATCATGTAACCAATCACATACTATCATGCAGATCTATAAGCTCATATAATAGGCACATAAATGCAACTCTCCTAGCTTACTATCATGCAATATGGAGTAGATCCTTATCCCTAGTCTAGCATGTGATTCACAAATTTACAGCATAACATAAAACATGTATGGGTATTTTGGGAAAAGTTACTTGAGCTCAGATGATTACATGCACCACACCACCTTCTTTTATTGGAAATTCTTATTAAAATATTTCTTTTTATAAAAGACTTACCAAATCCTCGATTTGAGTTCAGACATACCCAAGAGTATGTCCGAATCCATCAAACCAAGGATCTAATACCAACTTGTAACATCCCAAAAATTCAAATAAAATTTTCACTTTTAAATTCATTTCAATCATGCGATAATTAGAGTAGATCATAATAACATAATATTAGAGTATACAATCCCAAAATCACTCGATGTGGAAAATCATAGGTAGATGCGGTATGATCAGGCCGGACCCTTTCCTTTAGAGCTGGAAGTATCTAAAACATAAACTAAAAGCTATAAGCACAAAGCTTAGTGAGTTCCTTCAAAATACCCCATACCATACATATATAATAATCAAGCATATATGGGTGCTTGCAACCCCTTCGTTCTCTTTCAACCGGTATGGGTATGTTTCAAACCCTTTGGTCTCTTTCAACCGGTACTGGGTATATTTCAACCCCTTCGGTCTCTTTTAACTGGTATTGGGAATATTTGAACCACTTCGGTCTCTTTCAATCGGTGTCGGGTCTATTTCACCCCTACCACTACCACATAATATCATAACCAAAGAGTCACAGAGACATCAAGCAACTATTGCATAACGAGCAATCATCATAAAGACAAACATAATACTACAAGAATAAATGAGTGGGCCGAAATTGGTGCCTTCAATCCACGAATATAGTGAAGGAAACTCATCTCAGGCCGAAGATATCAAATCACACACGGGCTGCTGAATCGCAAAATCCACTAACTAGATCACACGTATAAGATCCTAATTAGAAATTAGGGCAATAACCCACCACGAGGGTCCAAACTCTAAATCCTTGCTTTAACGGAAAAAGGCTACCTAATCCTTGCCTTATTGAGAAAAACACACCAATGCGTCATTACACCTAATCCTAAAGCCCAAAAATACCAAGACCAAAATGGTCCAACTCCAAGTCCAAAATCCGATCACAAAAAAACTCATGACCTATCAAGGGCCCAAAGTCTCTAAGTCCCAAATGGCCCGAAATAAGCCCAATTCTTCCCTATGGGGAGTACACTCAGCGTAACCTCAGAGCATGTCCGATGTACTCAAAACCCTCGCAGCTTATGGGACCTCTGGTGCGCATGTGTAACATACATATGCGTACACCAGGCGTATGCCTCAGATGGTCAACTTCCAATTTGAGGTCTTAATCAGTTAAGAACTAACGTCCAATTTTAGATATGAGCTTCATAGAGTGTCTTAAGCCATCAAGTTGCAAGCTTTATGCTTTTTCTTGTATTAAACGGGCCAAATCTAGAACTAACTTCATGAACCCAACTTCAACCCTTGCATGGTTGATCTATGTAATCAAGAATTCATTTTTATGTTCAAGGGACATCAAAGACACTAGGATCTAACATTAGTTTCTCCTGGAGTAGCTTAGACTCTGAAGAACCACCTTAAGGACCTTAATATGAAGAATATAAGCCCTAGACTAAAAGTAAAACATGGAATCATCAAGGTAGGATCTTTTTACCCTCAATAAGCTAGAAATTGTGAGAAACCACTAGACATACAAGCTCTTGCTGGACAACTCTCCCCCTACCTGAATTAAAAAAGATTTTATGGGTGTTACAACTCTCCTCCTACCTGAATTAAACTTTGTCCTCGAAGTCTACTGTCGCAAATAACTCAGGGTAATGCTCCCTCATTTCTTCCTCATGCTTCTACGTCTATTCTGAACCCTTACGGTGCTACCACTGCACTTTCACCAATTCAAAAACCTTGTTCCACAAGGTTTTTGTCTTCTGGTCAAGGATCGCCACCAGTCTTTCGATATAATTCAGGTTATCATCTACCCGAATATCCTTAATGGAACCACTGCTGAATCATCAACCAAACATTTCTGCAGCTGCGAGACATGAAACATGCTATAGATCTGACCGAGCACCTCGGGAAAATGATAAGCCACCCAGGCCAAAACCCTGAAAGTACCGATGAAACTGGGGCCCAACTTGCCCCTCTTCCTAAATCGGATGATACTTTTGATGGGTATTATACAGACAATCCTATGTGTACACACAACCCTAATTGGATCTATGTTTTCACTATTAGACATACAACTTTATGAACACAAAAGGAAACCTAGCATGAATCTATTATTTTTGAAAATCACACATTAGAATAGAACACATACCTTTGTTGTTATATAGCAATAACAACTAGTTCCTTGAATTTCCTTAGCTGTTGAAAGAAAGTACCACAAGTGTAGTACCTCTAATGGCTCACAAACACACTTGAGTGAGAGGATGAATATGAGAGCAAGGAGGGAGGGTAAAAAGCTCAAAAAATTGGCTCTACTAAATTTTCTCCAAGGGGTGCCGAATTTTAGTGCCTTAGGGTGCTATTTATACTTGAAGCTAATTAGGGTTTTAGGGTGGAAACCCTAATCCCTTAGCTTAAGGCCTAAGCAAGTCCATGGACTCCTTATCCCTTAGCCTTGGACGAAAACTCCTAGAGACTTCTAGGATTTTTGGCCCTTGCCTAATAAGGTGATCCATTGGCCCAAGTCTCAACTATTAAAAATTTACAAAACAGCCACTACACTTTTTAATCAGTTCCTTTTATCCCAAAATAAATTCCTAATTAATTTCTAATTAAATACTAATTAATAATATGATTTCAAATTAATATATTATTCATATAATATATTAAAAAATCATATTAATAACCTAATTTATTATTCTTAACAATAAATCAGCCTCTCTCCTCAGTAGTCATTCTGTCCAGTCAATAGTGTGAAGGCAACCCAAAAGGACCATGCTACATACCAAATATAGTTATGTACATAGACCCTAATCCAAAAACTTTTACAAGGTGATACCTTTAGGAGAACCATATCCCCGACCTGAAATTCCAAGTTTGACCGACATCTGTCTGCGTAACTCTTCTGCCGACTCTGCCTATCTGAAGCCTACCCCACACATGTTGAATCATCTCAGTCGTCTTGAGTACCACCTCGGTCTCCCAATGACATGCTAACCGACCACAACCCAACATATTGGGGTCCTACACTTCCTCCCATAGAGCATCTCAAAAGGAGGTTGATCCATGTTGGCATGATAATTATTGTTATACGAAAATTCCGCTAATAGAAGATACGTATCCTAACTACCACTGAAATCCAGAACACATGCCCACAACATATCCTCTAATGTATGGATGGTTTGCTCACTTTTACCATCCGTCTGTGGGTGAAAATCCGTGCTGAAGTACAGACGAGTACCCAACTCCTCGTGAAACCATTTCCAAAACCGAGAGGAAAATCGAACAACCCTATCTGATATCATAGAAACTAGCACCCCATGGCGTGCCACAACCTCTAAAATGTAGATATCTGCCAAATTCTCTACAGAGATACTCTACTGAATCAGGACAAAATGCATGCTCTTGGTCAATTAATCCATGATGACCAATATCGAATCCACTCCGCGAGCTATCTGTGGCAGCTTCGTGATGAAATCCATACTAATCTCGTCCCATTTCCAAATGGGAATGTCTAATGACTGCATCTTGCAACGTGGTCGCTGATGCTTGGCCTTGACTTTCGTGCAAGATAAGAACCTCTCTATATACCAAGCTACATCTAGCTTCATACATGGCCACTAATAATCGGGACGGAGGTCTCTATACATATTTGTCTCCCCGGGGTGAATAGAGAATCTTGAATTATGAGCCTCCTCCTTCAAACCCTGCTACGCACCACCCCAGTATGAAACCCACACCGTCCAATGAAGGGTCAATAATCCCAGTCTATCATAATTGAAGGAAGCCACCTGCCCTACAATCCGCTCACTCTTCCAGTGCTCTACATTCATAGCCTTAATCTGAGCCTCACTAATCTATTGCAACAGCGGGGTGATCACTGTCATCCTAAAGCACACATCCCTGATCGGAGTCGCGACCCCCTTGCGGCTGAGAGCATCAGCCACCACATTGGCCTTCCCTAGGTGATTAAGAATCTCTCAATCATAATCCTTCACCACATCGAACCACCTAAACAGTCTCATGCTCAGATTCGGCTGATCCATCAAATACCTCATGATCTTGTGATCCGTGTAGATAGTACAACAGACCCCATAGAGGTAATGTCACTAAACCTTGAGGGAAAATACCACTACCCGCAACTCCAAATCGTAGGTTGGGTAATTCGCCTAATGAGGCTTCAACTGCCTCAACGCGTACATAATCACATGACCCTGCTGCATCAACACCACACCTAAAACCATGATCAAATCATCAAAGTATACCACAAAATCCTCCACACCCTCTGGCAGGGTAAGAATCAGTGCCTCACACAACTTCTGTCTCAAGGTCTTAAAAGCTGCCTGCTGATCAGGCCCCCAATGAAATGTGATAGTCTTTTTCGTCAGTCTGGTCAAGGGAACCACTGTCTTGGAGAAATCCTGAATGAATCTCCAATAATAACCTGCTAATCCAAGGAAACTTTGAATCTCAGATGGAGACCTCGGAACCTCCTACCTCATCACCGCCTCAATCTGGGCCGGGTCAGCCATAATACAGTTATGGTTGACAAGGGGCCCCAGAAACTACACCTCGCACAACCAGAACTCACACTTGGAGAACTTCGTGTACAACCTCTCCCTCCTTAGAGTCTCCAATACCTCCCTCGGGTGCTCCTCATGCTGCTCCTAGGTCTTGGAATAGACCAGAATGTCATTAATAAACACAATCATATACCGGTCCAGTATGGGTCAGCATACATGATTTATTAGGTCCATGAATGCGGCTAGAGCATTAGGGAGCCCAAAAGGCATCACCACAAACTCGTAATGACCATAACGAGTTTAGAAGGCCGTCTTCTACATGTTCTTCTCCGTGACCCTCATATGATGATAAACCGAGCGTAGATCACTCTTAGAGAACCAAGATGCGCCCTGAAGCTGATCGAATAAATCGTCGATCCTCGGGAGTGAGTAACGGTTTTTCACTGTTAGCTTATTCAAATCCCAATAGTCAATGCACATCCAAAGCGTCCCATCCTTTTTCGTCACAAATAGGACCAATGCTTCCTAGGGTGAATTAATTGGCTGAATAAATCCCTTGTCTAGCAGCTCCTGCAGCTGCGTAGCACAACTTTTGCATCTTTGGAGGTGCTACCCGATAAGGTGCCTTGGCTATTATAGACGTACCTAGAACAAAGTCAATCCGAAACTCCACCCGCCTCTCCGGAGGCACTCCCGACAAATTATACAGGAATACATCCGGGTATTCCCGAATGATCGATACATCATCAATGGTCACTTCACCATTCTCTCGGGTATCCCTCACATAGGACACAAACCCAAAGCATCCCTGCTGAAGATAACGCTTGACCCCGGCTGCTGAACAAAATTCCGACCCACACTGAGCACCCTCACCATGGATCACCAACTCTCCCCCGCTTGGGATCTGAACACGTACCAACGGAATTCCACAATCAATCATCGCCCCATTAGGGCTCAACCAATCCATCCCCACAATGACTTTGCTCTCGTGAAGGGGAATCAGAACCAAGACAATTAGATATTGCTCTCTAAATAACTCCAATGTACATCCACGGTGAACCCTTAATACTCGCACTGGACGGTTATCATCAATCTCACCTTCTAAAGGGTGATCCAACTCTCCTAGAGCCTTGCTAAACCTCTTGCTAAGTGTAAGAGATACAGAAGATCGTGTATCCCTCGAATCAAACAATACCAAGGTAATGATATCGTTCGCAAGGAACGATCCTAAAACAAAACACAAAAATATAAGTAAAGAAATTAACGTAAATAAAGAGTTAAGGAGAAAACACATACCCGTCACCACATCTAGTGCTGCAGGAGCCTCTTCGGCTGTCGGATGAAAAACCTTGCTCCTCACAAAAGGCGCATCTGCCTTGCCCTGGCGGCCATAAGTAATCCGTAAAGTCGCTGGAGTGGGAGCTACCACGGGTCTTCCTAATGCTAAACTCAAGCAGTTGGCCTTCTGATGACCCCTCTGATTGCAATGAAAACAAATCAGAGCAGATACCTAGGTGGTAATCATAGCAGCACAATCCCTACAAAAGTGCCCTAACTTGTCGCACTTATAGCAGCCCGAACCACCCGCCCCGCAGGCTCCAACATGAGTCTTGTTGCACTTGTCACAACGGCCCAAACCTCGCTAGCCCCTCGATATATAATCAAATCCGTTGGGTTTCTTCTCCGAAACGTTAGTTATCTGTCCCTGCTCTACTATCCTCTTGCCCAGGTGCTCCAAATAAATCTCTCGCTCTCTGGCCCTAGCTATCATGTCATCCAATGTCGAACAACCAGAAAAGGTAACAAACTCCCGAATATCTGATCTCAACAGATCGTAGTAATGAGTCTTCTGCATCTCTTCGCTGCGGCATACTAGGGTACCAATAGAGCTCTCTCCTGGATCTTGGTGGTGATCTCCGCCATAGTCTCACTCATCAGTCGCATATCTAGGAACTCCCTAGCTGGTTGTTGCACCTCAAGAACCGGTGTAAACTCTACTCTGAATCGGGTCACAAAATTTGGCCAAGACATGGCCTGAATGGATAGGGCTTCCAGAGTATAGCCAATCTCCTCCCACCAATCTCGAGCTTGCCCACTCATACATCCTATAATGAATCGGACCTTCGACCCCTTGGGGAAAAAGCTCATCATCACGGCACACTCAATATCTGCTAGCCAATGCCTGGAGGTAATGGGGTCCTTCACCCTAAAGAAATCTAGCGCCCCATGTCACCTAAAATCCTTGAAGGAGAGAGTGCGGGCCCCATACTGGCTAGCGGGCAGGTCGGCTCTGAAAATCCAAAGGTGATCCTCCATCAGCTCGATGATACTTTCCATGATCGACCCAAAAATCATTGGGGTCGCATAAAGAACACCTCTTGAAATCTAAGAATGAATGAACTCATGTAAACCCTCATTAATTGGTTCAATCCGGTGCCAGAACCAGATCTAGATCCTGAACCTCCTGCTCCATAACGTGTGACCACCATACTGAAACATATCCACACAAACAATTAGTAACACATGAAGAGGTTCATACTCTCGAGCTTCCTAGATTCATCGTGGTCTTCTTGATCTCGGGTATAAATCTTGTGCTTCCATTAGTACATGCCCGATACTACCTTCCGCACCTATTTATACCCTCCTCAAGGACTACTCCGGTTTCTCCAAGTCACTCTCATCCCATCTAATACTCTTCTCCTATCATCAAGCATCCTAAGAACCAAGACATAATCCATGTACACATAGGGTTACTTTCCTTGCCACTCTTTGCTATCAGCTACAAAAGGAGTTTTCACCAATATCATCCAACTACCACATGCATATAACTACATACTATCGGTATTATATAGTTCTTTGAATGAAAGGTCCGACAATACAACGGCTAGACTCAAACAAGAGTTTCAGATTAGAGTTCAACCTACCATTCTAAAATTATCTAATCCCAATAATATGTTATCAAATGCATGCATCCCTTAGTCAGCTGGCACTAATAAATTCTCCTACAAGCATGAAACATGCATCATTCGAGCATCAAACAATTCAAGCCATCACATAACCTAAATAGGCCATCCTATCAAGTAACTGATCTCATACTAGCATGCAGATCTATAAGCTCATACAATAGGCACATCAAGGCATTTATCCTAGCATACTATCATGCAATCCTGATCAGATCCTTAGCCCTAGTCTAGCATGCGATTCACATATTCACAACATAACATAAAACATGTATGAGTATTTTGGGAAAACTTACTTGAGCTCGGCTGATTGCACGCATCACACCACCTTCTTTTATTTGGGAATTCTTATTAAATATTTCTTTTTATGAAAGGCTTACCAAATCCTCGATTTGAGTTCAGACATACATGAGAGTATGTCCGAATGCCTCAAACCAATGCTCTGATACAAACTTGTAACGTCCCAACTATTCAATAAAAACTTTCGCTTTTAAATTCATATCAAACATACGATAATTATATTAAAAAAGTCGAGAGTATATCATGATAACATAATATCAAAGTACAAAATTCCAAAATCATGTGATGGGGGAAAATCATAGGTCGATGCGGTGCGGTCAGGTCGGGCCCTTCCCTTTAGAGTTGGAAGTACCTGAAAATCATAGGTGGATGCGGTGCCTGACATATGCCCCAGATGGCCAACTTCCAATTTGAGGTCTTAATCAGTTAAGACCTAAGGTCCAATTTTAGATTTGAGCTTAATAGACTGTCTTAAGCCATAAAGTTGCAAACTTTATGCTTTTGCATTTCTTAAATGGGCCAAATCTTGAACTAACTTCATGAACCCAACTTCAACTCTTGCATGATTGAACTTAATCCATCAAAACTTCATTTTTATTCTCAAGGTATATCAAAGACACTAGGATCTAACATTATTTTCTCCTGGAGTAGCTTATACTCTCAAGAACCACCATATGGACCATAATATTAGGAATATAAGCCCTAGACTAAAACTAACACATGGAATCATCAAGTTACGAGGGTTTTAGCTTCAATAAACTAGAAATGGTGAGAAACCTATGGATCTACAAACTCTTGTTGGACCAATGCTTCTTCACAAACCTCCTTCTTATTCACTTAGCACCTATACACATAAAACACCCACACAAGGTCACAAGCACTAACTTAGGGGAAAAATTGATTAGGGCTTCGAGATATTGTTCAAGAGGTAAATGATGCTTATCATGTAAAGAGGGTGAATGAATTATTGTGTTTAAATAGGGTAAAAACAGTAAAAATTCGGGTTTGCCCATGTCTTGCGTATGCCCAACGTATGCATGAGTATGACCAACGTACGCAAGGGACACCCCCGATCCGCGCATGCATGGGAGTACATCGTACATACCTTGTGTACGCCCAATGTACCCCGGTCTAGTCTAAGGCAAAAAGTTGTTTTAATGTAATGGTTTTACCTGACGATTATGGGCGTTATATATATATATATATATATATATATATATATATATATATATATATATATATATATATATATATATATATATATATATGGGAGCGTTCAATCGAGAACATTTGAGAACAAATTTTAAAAACACAATTTTCTTAATTAAAATTATAAAATAATATTAATATAAATCAAAAAATAATTACAAATAATTAAAAAACTCACTAACTAACACCACTTACCACCCACCACCACCACCCATCACTAACCACCACCACCAACTACCACCCACCAACCATCACTACCCACCACCTACCACCACCCACCACCACCCACTACCACAATCACCACCCACCACCACCTGCCACCACCACCCACCTCTACCACCCATCACCACCGCCCGCCACCATCACTAACAACCATTACCTACCACCCATCACCACCACCCGTCACCACCACCACCCGCCACCACCACCCACCACCACTACACGCCACCACCACCAACTACCACTCACCACCCATCTCTACCCACCCACCACCACCACCACCAACTACCTCTACCACTACCATCACCACCCACCACCATCACCACCTAACCACCACCACCACCCACCTCCACTACACATCACTACTGCCCGCCACCACCAATAACCACTACCTACCACCCATTACTACCACCCGCCACCACCACCACCCACCACCACCAACCACTACCCACCACCACCAACCACTACCCACCACCCACCACAACCACCACCAGCACCACCACCAACCACCACTCATCACTACCCACCACCACCAACCACCACCAACCACCGCCCACCACCCATCACTACCCACCACCCGCCACCATCACATATTACTACCGACCACCCGCCACCACCATCACCACCCAACCACCACTACCTGCCACCACCACCCACCTCTACCACCCATCACCATCGCATGCCACCACCACCCACAACCACTACCTACCACCTATCACCACCACTACCCACCATCACCCACCACCTATTACTACCCACCACCACCGCCACCAACCACCACCCGCCACCACCCATCACCACCCACCACCATCACCACCCACCACCACCACCACCCGCCACCACCACCCATCACCACCCGCCACCCCCACCATAACCACCATAACCACCACCACCACCAACCACTACCCGCCACCATTACCCACCACCACCAACCACCAACCACCACCCATCACTATCCACCACCCACTACCACCTACCACCACCACCACCATCCAGCACCCACCCACCACAACCATCACCACCACCAACCACCACCAACCCTACCTACAAAGATTTTTTATTGTGTTTTTGATCCATTAGGATTTCTCTTGTATATAATCACATGTGATTATATGTATCGAGTCACATGTGATTATATGTATCAAATCATATATGATTTATATGTTATTAAATACATATAATCACATGTGATTAAATACACGTGAAAACTAGTGAATCCAGAATGCAAAAATGAATATTGTCCACGTAAAACATATGTGATTAGATACATATAACTAAATGTGATTATATGTATTTAATAAAACATTATTATCGTGGGCCGTATTTGTTTTCATGTTTTTGATTTAATAATTGTCATCGTGTATTAAATCACATGTGATTATATGTATTTAATTACATATGATTTATATGGACAATATTTTTTCACGTCTTGATTTAATAGTCGTTCTTGTGTATTTAATCACATGTGATTATATATATTTAATCACATACGATTCATATGGAAAATATTTATTCTTGCATGGATTTAATAATTTTTCAAATATATTTAATCACATGTGATTATATGTATTTAATCATATATGATTTATGTGGATAATATTCATTATTAATTTCTCTATTCAATAATTGTACTCATGTACTTAATCACATGTGATTATATGTATCAAATTGCATATGATTTATGTTGATAATATTCATGAGTCAATATATTTTCTTATGTATTTAATCATATGTGATTGTATGTATTAATCACATATGATTAATGTATAAAAAGAAAAATTATTTAATCAAAAACACAAAAATGAATCTTGTGTACAAAAATCATATATGACTAAATGTACAATAATAACTATTGAACAAGAATGTGAAAATGAATATTGTGCATATAAATCATATGTAATTAGATACATATAATCTCATGTAATTAAGCACACAAGAACAACACCGGAATCGAGAACGCGAATATAAATATTTTCCACATAAATTCTATGTGATTAGATACATATAATCACAAGTGATTATATGCATTTAATCACATATGATATATGTGGACAATATTTATCTTTGTGTTCTCGATTCAATAATTGTTCTTGTGTATATAATCATATGTGATTATATGTATCTAATCACATATGATTTCTATAGACATCATTATTTTTTATCCTTATAAATTATATGTGATTAGATACATATAATCACATATGATTATATGTATTTAATCACATATGATTACAGTGGAAAAAGAACAATTATAGAATCGAAAATGTGACAATGAATCTCATCCACATAAATCATATATGATTGGATACGTATAATCACAGTTTTCGACTGCATAATTGCTTTTGTCTGATTAATCAAATGTGATTTATATATATATATATATATATATATATATATATATATATATATATATATATATATATATATATAATCATATATGGTTTGAGGTGGACAAGATGCATTTTTTCCTTCTCGATTCAATAGTTGTGATCATGTATTTAATCACATATGATTATACCTATAATGACATTTGATAAAATACATGAGAACAACTATTGAATCGACAAAGCAGAAATGAATTATGTCCACATCAATCATCTGTGATTAGATTCATATAATCACATGTGATTATATGTATTTAATCATATGTGATTAGATTCATATAATCACAAAGCAAAAATGAATTACCTCCACCAACCGTCACTATCACCACCACTTGCAACCACCCACCTACCTACCTCCACCCATGACCACACACCACCACCACCAATCACCACCACCCGCCGCCACCAACCCACCCCCACCTACAAATATTTGTTATTGTGTTTTTGATTCACTAGGTTTTCTCTTGTATATAATCACACGTGATTATATGTATTGAGTCCCATGTAATTATATATATATCAAATCATATATGATTTATACGTTATTAAATACATATAATCAAATGTGATTAAATACACGTGAAAAACTACTGAATCGAGAATGGAAAAATGATTATTGTCTACATAAAACATATGTGATTAGATACATATAACTACATGCATATATGTATTTAATAAAATATTGTTTACGTGGGCCGTATTTATTTTTGTGTTTTCGATTTAATAATTGGCATCGTGTATTAAATCACATGTGATTATATGTATTTAATCACATATGATTTTCGTAGACAATATTTTTTTTCACATGTTGATTCAATAGTTGTTATTGTTTATTTAATCACATGTGATTATATATATATATATATATATATATATATATATATATATATATATTTAATAACATATGATTTGTAAGGAAAATATTTGTTTTTCCGCCGATTCAATAATTATTCTAATATATTTAATCACATGTGATTATATGTATTTAATCACATATGATTTCTGTGGACAAGATTTATGTGATTATATGTACCCACCACCATTACCAAAACACAACACTACCACCCACAACCACCCATCAATACCACCACCATCCATCACCACCACCCACCTCCACCATGTATTACCACTGCTCGTCACCATGACCACTACCCATCACCCACCAAAACCACCACCACTACTACTCGTCACCACAACCCACCACCATCACCTATCACAACCACCCATTACTTATAGCCACTAACATTGTATGTGATTGAATACATATAATGACATAAATCATGTGTGATTATATGTACTTTTTTATATGTGATTAAATACATATAATCACATGTGATTATATGTATTTAATCATATATGATTATATGTATCTAATCATATATGATTATATGTATCTAATCACATATAATTTAAATGCATGTGATTATATGTATTCAATCATATGTGATTTATTTGGAAAATATTTGTTTTTAACGAATCTTGTTTATATAAATCATATGTGATTATATATATATATATATATATATATATATATATATATATATATATAATCACATGTGATTATATGTATAATAACATGTGATTATATCTATTTAATCACATATGATTTATGTAGATAATATTTATTACTCATTTTTGATTCAATAGTTGGTCTCGTGTATCCAATAACATGTGATTATATCTATTTAATCTCATATCATTTGTATGGAAAATATTTTTTTCTGTGTTCTTGATTCAATAATTGTTCCCGTATATATAATCACATGTGATTATATATATATATATATATATATATATATATATATATATATATATATATATATATATATATATGTAATCACATATAATCTATAGACAAAAATAGTTTATGATTAAATACATTCACATATGAATAAATACAAGAGAAAAATTATTGAATTAAAAAAGCAAAAAATGATTATTGTCCAAATAAATCATATGTGATTAGATACATATAATCACATGTGATTACATGTATTTAAGCAAATAGGATTAAATTTGACAAAGAACAATTATTGAATCCAGAACGTGACAATGAACCTTCTCTACAAAAACTATATCTGATTGGATACATATAATCAGATGTGATTATATGTACAATCACATGTTATTATATGTATTTAATCACATATGATTATATGTGATTAAATACATATAATCTAATCACTTGTGATTAAATAATGAAAACAAATATTGAATCGAAAAAGCAAAAACGAACAATGTCCTCATAAATGATATGTGATTAGATACATATAATCACATGTGATTAAATGTATTTAATCACATGTGCTTTATATGTACAATATTCATATATGGTTAACATTGTAAAAGAACAACTATTGAATCAAGAATACAAAAATAAATCATGTCTACATAAGTCATACGTGATTACATACATATAATCACATGTGATTATATGTATTTAATCACATGTGATTTATGTGGACAAGATTCGTTTTCACGTTCTTGATTTAATAGTTGTTCTCGTGTATTTAATCACAAGTGATTAAATGTATTTAATCAAATACGAATAAAATTGACAAAAAATAATTATTGAATTGAGAACGTGAAAATGAATCTTTTCCACAGAAATCATATGTTATTGGATGCATATAATCACATGTGATTAGATATATTTAATCACATATATCATTATCACACTCTCGATTCAATAATTATTTTTTTTGTAAACTTTAATCATATGTGATTAGATACATATAATCACATGTGATTATATGTATCCAATCACATATGATTTATATGAACGATATTCATTTTTGAGTTTTCGTTTCAATAATTTTTCTCATATATTTAATCATATGTGATTATAAGTATTTAATCATATGATTATAAGTGTTTAATTATATTTAATCATATGTGATTAGATACATAAATCATATGTGATTAGATTCATATAATCACATGTGATTTGATGTATTTAATCACATATGATTAATGTGGATAAAGATTTGTTTTTCACGCTCTTGTTTCAATATTTGTTATCGTGTATATAATCACATGTGATTGTATATAGCTAATCACATATGATATATATAGACAATATTCGTTTTTTCCAAATAAAATCATATGTGATTAGAAGCATATAATCACATCTGATTAAATGTATTTAATCAAGTATGATTAAAGTGGAAGAAAACAATTATTAAATCGAGAACATGAAAATGAATCTTGTCTAGATAAATCATATGTGATTTGATACATATAATCATATGTGGTTATATGCATTTAATCACATATGATATATGTGGACAATATTTATCTTTGTGTTCTCGATTCAATATTTTTTTTTCTTATGTATATAATCATATGTGATTATATGTATCTAATCACATATGATTTATATAGACATCATTAGCTTTTGTCCGTATAAATCATATGTGACTAGATACATATAATCACATATGATTATATATATTTAATCACATATGATTATAGTGGACAAAGAACAACTATTGAATCGAGAATGTGACAATGAATCTCAACTATATAAATTCTATATGATTGGATACATATAATCACATGTGATTATATGTATTTAATCAGATATGATTTATGTAGACAATATTTATTTTTTTGGTTTTGAATGAATAATTACTTTTGTGTAATTAATCACATGTGATTATATGTTTATAATCACATATGATTTGAGGTGGACAAGAATCATTTTTTTCCTTCTTGATTGAATAATTGTGCTCATGTACTTAATTACATACGATTATACATTTAATCACATACGATAAAATACATGAGAACAACTATTGAATAAAAAGAGAAAAAATGAATTATGTCCTCATAAATCATATGAGATTATATTCATATAATCACATGTGATTATTTGTATTTAATACATATGATTAATTTGGATATAGATTTGTTTTCACATTCTTGGTTCAACATTTGTTAACGTGTATATAATTACATGTGATTGTATGTCTCTAATCACACATGATCTAATTTTTCCAAATAAAATCATATGTGATTAGAAACATATAAATCACATCTGATTAAATGTATTTAATCACATATGATTAAAGTGGAAAAAACGATTATTGAATTGAGAATGTGAAAAGAATCTTAGCCACATAAATAATATGTGATTAGATACACATAATCACATGTTATTAGGGTATCTGTGAACAATAATATAAATAAAGTAATGCATACATAATAGGAGAGTTAGTACTCACCACCAACCCACCCGCCACCACCACACATGATTGTATGTATACATATGATTTATATGGATACAATTCGTTTTTGTCTAAATAAATCATATGTGATTACATAACTGTAATCACATATGATTAAATACACTAGAATAACAAAAAAAATGTATATTATTCACATAAATAACATGTGATTAGACATATATAATCACATTTGATTATATGTTTAAATCATATATGATTTATGTGAACAACATGCAATTTTTGCGTTGGTGATTCGTTAGTTGTTCTCTTATAATTAATCACATGTGATTATATGTATGATGTATCTAATCACATATGATTTATATTGACAAGATTCATTTTCACATTTTCTCTTCAACAAAATTTTTTATATTTTTAATCACATGTGATTTATGTGGGCATTATTTATTTTAGCATCGATTCAATAATTTTCTTATGTATTTAATCATACATGATTAATGTGGACAAGATCCGTTTTTGTTCATATAAATCATTTGTGATTAAATACATATAAGCACATGTGATTATACAAAAAAAAAACTATTGAATCGAGAAAGCGAGAATGAATTTTGTCCACATAAACCTTTTGTGATTAGATACGTGTAATTACATGTGATTATATGTATTTAATCATATATGATTTATGTGGACAATATTTATTTCTCTTTTTCCATTCAATAGTTGGTCTCGTGTATTTAATCACATGTGATTATATGTATTAATCACATATGATTTATATGGAAAATATTCATTTTTCCACGTTTTTGACTCAATATTTAGTCTCATGTATTTAATCACATATGATTATATGTATTTAATCACATATGATTTATATAGAAAAAAATATATATTTTCGCGTTCTTGATTGAATAATTGTTCTCATGTATATAATCACGTATAATTAAATTTATCTAATCACATAGGATTTATATGGAACAAATTCACTTTCAAGTTTTATATTTAATAATTTTTTCATGTATTTCATCACATGTGATTAGATGTATTTAATCCCATATGATTAATTTGGATAATGGTTTGTTTTTGTGTTCTTAGTTTAATATTTGTTATCATGTATATAATTACATGTGATTGTATGTATCTAATCACATATGATTTATATAGACAATATTCATTTTTTCCAAATAAAATCATATGTAATTAGAATGTATTTAATCACGTATGATTAAAGAAGAAAAAACAATTATTGAATCGAGAACGTGAAAATGAATCTTAGCCACATAAATCATATGTCATTAGATACACATAACTACATGTTATTTTATGTATCTAATCACATATGATTTATGTGGCAATAATCATTTTCATGATCTCGATTCAATAGTTGTTATCGTGTACTTAATCACATGTGATTACACATATTTAATGTAACTCACCTCCTTAATAGGAGAGTTAATGTAACGCACCTCCTTGAACTTGAAATTAGCTAGCATGAACAAGATGGATCATTTTCTTTCCGAGAACCTACACAACAATTATAACATTATTTATCTTGTGCTTTGGTTTACTACTTTTATAAAACTAATGTATATATTTTCTTATTTTCTCTTTGATTGTAGTACGCTTTTGGGGATCTGTTTTTGTATCTTTCAACGCATTCTTAAATTTCGATAAAATAATATTAGTAAATTTCCCCCATTTATCTTTTCAGAAATATAAAGATCTTATTCTAATTATTTTTGGTTGATTTTATATTAAATTTACAAATTAGTAACTTTAGGTTGTCACTTTCTGGACCACTCAACACTCTTGGAATAAACTGTACCAATCTACTAAGAATTACATCAGTACCTTTATATGTGGGAAAGTATACATCCATATCTAATTATAGGATTTTGAATTCTAGCATTTGGAGTTCTAATGAATTTATTATGATTTTTTGAAGACAATACATGAAATCTATGACAACATGGACCAGCCAGAGAAGATTGCCAATTTTACCCCTCAAGGAGTTGGAATTTTGAAATGTGATTCAAAGTTTGAAGAAACTAGACAAACTAAGATTTCCAGAAAATTAAGTCTCATGATATTTAGATGTTTTTATTGACCTGCACGAATTTTAGAAGTTGGAGGACAAATTTGGGAAAATTGATCATAATAGCTTTTAAATCACTTTTGGTGTTCTATTAAGGACTTAATGGTTAAGCCTTAAATTTATCACCTTTTATATGACCGTTGGTTACTTATTAGGCTATTAAGATATGAAATTCAATTTAACCTAAGTGCCTTAATGCTTGGCTTAATGAGGGTTCAAAGTTAAGGATTTTCACATAAAATGCGACTTTTTCATTGAGGCATTTCATCGAACACTTAGTGTTCCTAAAAAATCTATACAAATATCAACTTTAGTAGCTATTATGATTGTGTGTGTGTAATTATAGAGATAAGATTGATCACCTGCAACATTGATAAACTCTACAAATATCAACTTTACTTGCCGAAAAGTTCACAAATCCATTCTGATGTATTATGTGTAGATAATATATTTTGTGGTATGACACTATCAATTACTGAAGCTGCAAAAGCAAACTCGTAATCAATCCAAATAGTTGATAATTACCCTCACATAGGCATGTCTAATTATTAGAACTTAAATGAATTAAACCATAGAATCCACTAGTTGACCATCGTCATGTAGAGATGGAAACGTAAAATCGATTTAGGGCACAGAGAGAAAGAAGAAGAAATACTGTTAATATGAAGCTTTTAAGTCTCCTACCTCATCCCCCTAAGGTTAATGGTGACCACCACAATATACGATTAAAACAGGACCTCAAGCAACTTTGCAACTTCGACCTCTTTCATGAACCACCCGACGATATTTTCCTATACGACTCCATCGTTGGCGGCGAAGAAGGTGAGGACGTGAGTGACGAACAGATCTACGGTTGTGTGGATTTCATCTCCGACGTCGGTTATTTGTATTTGAATGACATAATATGGTGGGGGATGTTAGGTGGGTATGTAGCACCTGGTTCCTGGTACGTATTCCTTGTAATTAATGTTTCTTAAATAATGCATTTTGCCTTGGAATCGGCGAGTTGAAGGACCAACTCACCGAGTATAAGCGGATGAGACACGGCGTCTGAGCCTCGAACTCGGCGAGTCGGTTCCTGAACTCGGGGAGTAGGCCCTATTTGGGCAAAAACCCTAACTCGGGTCTTTGCACCCTATTTAAGCACTCTAACTCGGCCTCCCTTGTCCCTAACACTTCCAGAAGAGATGTAGAGCGAAACCCTAGCCCCTTTTTGTCCTTGTGAGTGATTTTTGGCCTTGTGAAGGAAGTTTGAAGCTTAAGAGAAGAAAAAGGAGATGGAAGAGTGCAAGGAGGAGAAGTAGATCCAGCATCTACCCTACAAGAGGCTTCCATTAAGGTAGAAAAGTCCCTACCTTGACCACTAGTTCATTAGATTCCCATTTTGTCCCTAATTGGTGCTTTTCAAGCCCTAAAACACCAAGCTCCATGTGTTTGTGCTTTATGATCCCAAAGGACTTCAAAGCTAGACCTTATGGACGTATTAGAAGTATAAAGTTTCTGTGGTGGAAGTGATTGAGGTCCCCATTGAGTGTATGACCTCGTCAAGAGCTTGGATTTGCCTTTTGGAGCTTGTATGGCCATGCATGAACGTAAAGTTTGCAACTTTACGTGATAAGCATGCCCTAGGAACATAAATCTATGGTTTGGAAGCATTGCATGTCTCAGATTTGGTCTATATGGGAAATGGGTCGAAGGGACTCGGCGAATCCCAAAGTGGAACTCGGCGAGTTCTATGAAGATGGCCTTAGACTCGGCGAGTCCTATGAAGACTGCCTGGAACTCGACGAGTTGTCTTTCAAACTCAGCGATTATATGAACTGTTACTAACTAAGAGGGGTTTAGGTCTTGACGGTCCAACCCTTCGTATCCGCACGCAGAATTAGCAATTTAACATGTAGAACTAGTCCTAGAAACCCAAATCCTCATAAAGGATGCTCTGGTGAGGATTTGGAAGCGAGTAGGAGATCTGCTCGTATGGACTCGGCGTGTTGCTCTTGGACTCGGCGAGTCGGATCGCGAGCCGGTTCTATTGTCCCAAGTAGTGAGTTATGGGTGACTCAGTGAGTGGGAAGAGGGACTTGTAGAGTAGGACCGAGTTAGTGGGAGAAGGACTCGACGAGTCGGTGCCATGACTCGGTGAGTCCAGTCAACTGGAAGTTGACTTTGACCAAGGAGTTGACCTTGGACCAGGGGTGGGTCAGTCATCTGACCTAAGGGTGTTTATGAGTGGTTAATATATGTTTATGATTTATAGCCGGAGGATTACCGATTCAGCAGTCAGGCGCTTAGCAAACAGACTTTCAGTAGCTACTTTTCGAGGTGAGTTACCTTCCAGTAGCAATGGGTCTAAGGCCACAATGTTGGCCCACTAGTAGGACTTGTATTATAAGATGATTGTCTCTGTGATATTCATCTAAGGTTGCTACTACCTGTGTTATGTTTATGTGCTAGTATGATATGATGCTATGTGCTAGTGACAGTAGGGGAGATAGTCCCCAGATTACCGGTCGATAGAACCGAAGGGGCAGTCATGCCCAGCCATGCTAGATAGATTATGTGATACGTGATATGTGGTAGTGGTAGGGGTGAAATAGTCCCCAGTATCCAGTCGAGAGGACTGAAGGGGAGACCAGCACCGAGGTATGCTAGTCAACATCTGATCGAGGACCGAAGGGGAGACCAGCACCAAGATATGCTAGTCAATATCCCGTCGAGAGGACCGAAGGGGTAGGTCGGGCACCCAGATATGCCTGACAATATATATATATATATATATATATATATATATATATATATATATATATATATATATATATATATATATATATATATATATATATATATATATGTTATGTGACTATTTGGAATGTCGTACGGTGGGGGAACTCACTAAGCTTCGTGCTTACGGTTTATAGTTTTGTTTTCAAGTACCTCTTCAGCGAAGGGGAAGGAGCAGGCGCAGTAGCGGCACATCATACACGCACAATGTTTTCCGCACCATGAGTCATTATGGGATTTTGTACTCTGATATGTGATTGTTTCCATATTTCGGTTTTCAGACACGATGTATGTTATGAAATGGTTTGTTCAGAAAACGTTTTATTTACAAATGTTTTTTAAAGTATTGATTTAAAAACAAAATTTTTGGACGTGAAATTTGGGTCGTTACAAGTTGGTATCAGAGCCCTGGTTTGAGGGATTCGGACACACCTTCGGGATTGTCTGAACTCAAACAAGGGGATTAATGGATTTCAAAAAAAAGAAAATTTTTTCTAAAAGATTAAGTAAATAGTTTTAAGAAAGAACGAAGTGTATGATGTGCGCTATTGGCCAAGCTCATGTAAGTATTCCCCAAAGTACCCATACAATGTTATGCTATGTTTATCAGTTTCAGTAGAACAGCATGCTAGAATAGGACTAAGGATCTAGGAGGATGTCTTATGTGCCTGCTTTATGTGTTCCAGCCTTATGAGAATTGCATGCTAGAAATTGAGTAGACAGCAGTAGAATAGTCTGTTTAGGTTATGCCTGATGGTATGAGTTCAGCATTGTATGTTGATGCAGTTTCTCGTTATGAGAATAGATTTCTTGAGTAGCTCCTGTATCCGAATGCTGCTTGCTTTGTGCTTTGTGGGACTCCAAGTGATGGGAGTTAGCCGTTAGGTAAATACGTCACATCACATGGGATCAGGGTTGGATAATCTCAAAGTGTTGGATTTGGCCCAGTTGCGCAACTCTGGTTTGAGTCCAACCGTTGTAGGGATGAGTCTTTTACTCGAAGGATTATCCGAGCCTCATCACATGTGATGGTATTCAGGTGATGGATAATTGGCATTACAAAGAGGCCTTCGGCAGCTGAGGATTGGTTTAAGTGGAGTCAGGGATATTCCTAGGGAAAGCCTAGGATAAAGATAGCAGTGATCAACATGGTAAAAGGGATCTGGTGGAGTCAAGGCAGTCCTTGAAGAAGGTACGGATAGATGTGGAAGGTAGTATGGGCCCGTACTACTGAAAGCAGAGGATCCGTACCCGAACCGAGGAAGGTCGAGATAAGACCAGGGAGCCTGTAGTGGATGTGGTTCCTCAAGAGGTATCAGTATCGCTAACAGTTGTTGTTTATATATTGCAGAATGGTGGTACTACGATCAAGGCCAACAGTTGGCAGTTCAGGAGAGGGATCAGGTTCGGGATCAGGTTCCGAGCTAGGGGATGAGAGCCTACGCGAGTTCATTGCGTCAGAGATCACCACGGGCATCCTTGAGTCGACTCCCATTATCTTTGGGTCGATCAAGGAAGGGATAGTTGAGTTGATGGAGGATCGCCTCAGGGCATTCAGGAGCGACATGGCATCTGGCCAGTCGAGATCTCGCACACTGTCCTTTAAGGACTTCAGGGGTAGTGGCGCGCTGGATTTTCATGGGGCGAAGGACCCCATAGCTACCAGGCGGTGGATTGAAGACATCGAGTCTTCCCAGTTGACTAGCTTCTGCCCCGAGGGATCGAAGGTGAGGTTTGCAGCAGGGTGTTTACGAGACCGAGCTAGAGATTGGTGGGAGTCTGTCGATGACGCATTGGGAGCCTCGGCTGTCGAGGCTATGACCTGGTTGGACTTCGTGACCAAATTCAAGGCAGAGTTTGCGGCGGCTGTTGAGCTTCAGCAACTGGGCAGAGAGTTTTTAGATATGAGGCAGACGACGGAGATTGTGGTGGAGATCACCGCCAAGTTCCAGGAGAGGGCGTTGTTAGTGCCCCAGTATACAGGTGATGAGGATATGAGGCGGACCCACTACCATGACATGCTACGAGCTGATATCCGGGAGCATGTTAGTTTTTCAGCTTGCCCTACCCTGGATTCCATGATTGCCAGGGCTAGGGAAAGGGAGATTGATTTGGAGCATATCCGGAAGAGGAAGGTTGAGGAGGGACAAGTTACAAGGGCTTCAGGGAAGAAGCCCAAGGGATCAGATGCTGGGCCGAAAGGCCAACAGGGACGAGGCCGCTGCAGGAAATGCGGCAAGACGCACGAGGGAGCGTGCAAGTTCGGATCGTCAGGCTGCTATAAGTGCGGCAAGTTAGGGCATTTTAGCAGGGATTGTACCGCCCCTGCACATGTCTTCTCGATGTCTGAGTTGGTGTGCTTCCACTTCAACCAGAGGGGCCACAAGAAGGCCAATTGCCCCCAGTTGACAGCAGCATCAGCGCCAGTGAAGGCGCCAGCTCCAGCGACCATGCGGATCACAGATGGATGGCAGGGCAATTCGGAGGCTCCAGTGGTGAGGAGTCGGGCCTTTCAGTTGACTACAGAGGAGGCACGCGCCACACCCGATGTGGTGACGGGTATGATTTTTTATTTATCCTTTTATGTTATGTTGTTGTAATTTTGATATGTATATGTATGTGCTCTGCTTAGGATCGTTCCATGTGAACGGTATCCCAGTTCAGGTGTTGTTCGATTCGGGGGCTACCCGATCATTTGTTTCACTTGCGCTTAGCAAGAAGTTTCCTGAGTCTTCGGGCAGGTTGGATTGCCCTTTAGAGGTGGAGATTGCGGACGACAGGTCGGTTCGAGCATCAGAGGTTTTCCGGGATTGTGTATTGAGATTGTTTGAGGAGCGGTATTTGGTTGACCTGGTTCCCATATCGTTGCGGGGAAACAAGGTCATTATTGGTATGGATTGGCTGAGCCCCAATGGAGCAGTGATAGACTGCGCGCATCAGCTAGTGCGAGTCAGAGCCCCAAGTGAGGGAGAGTTGGTGATTCAGGGGGAGAGACCACAGCGAGGGCCAGCCTTATGCTCGGCGGCGAGGGCAAGGCGTTACCTTCAGCAGGGTTATGCAGGATATGTCGCTTATGTCATAGACTACCGGGAGGCGGGTAAGGCGGCAGTGGGCGACGTGCCCGTGGTTCGAGAGTTTGCGGATGTAGTCCCCGAGGAGTTGCCTGGGATACCTTCGGAGAGGCAGGTGGAGTTCAGGATTGACCTAGTCCCTGATGCGGCTCCGATAGCCAAGGCACCGTATCGGTTGGCTCCTCTCGAGATGCAGGAGCTGTCTGCACAACTGCAGGAGCTGTTAGACAAGGGATTCATTAGACCGAGCAGTTCACCCTGGGGATCCCCGATTCTGTTTGTAAAGAAGAAGGATGGGTCGCATCGGATGTTTATAGACTATCGGGAGCTGAACAAGGAAACAGTGAAGAACCGTTACCCACTCCCGAGGATTGATGATCTCTTTGATTAGTTACAGGGAGCATCTTGGTTCTCCAAGATCGATTTGCGTTCAGATTATCATCAAATGAGGGTCAGAGAGGAGGATGTGCAAAAGACCGCGTTTCGGACGCGCTATGGGCATTATGAGTTCGTGGTGATGTCGTTTGGGCTCACCAATGCTCCTGCCGTGTTCATGGACCTCATGAACTGCGTGTGCAGACTGATGCTGGATCGGTCTGTGATAGTTTTCATTGATGACATCTTGGTTTATTCCAAAATGCAGGAAGAGCACGAGGGGCATCTCCGAGAGGTGTTGAAGTCCCTAAGGAGAGAGAGCTTATATGCTAAGTTCTCCAAGTCTGAGTTCTGGTTGCGCGAGGTGCAGTTTCTTAGGCACCTTGTCAACCAGGACGGGATTTCAGTAGACTCGGCCAAGGTGGAGGCCGTGATGAGATGGGAGGTTTCGAAGTCTCCATCCGAGATCCGGAGTTTCCTGGGTTTAGCGGGCTATTATAGGAGATTCATACAGGATTTATCCAAGATAGTTGTACCATTAACCAGGCTGACCAGGAAGGTCGTGGTCTTTCGTTGGGGGCCTGAGCAGCAGGCAGCGTTCGAGACACTGAGACAGAGATTGTGCGAGGTGCCAATCTTAGCCCGACCAGAGGGCATAGAGGATTTTGTTATGTAATGCGATACATCCATCTAAGGTTTGGGCGCGGTATTGATGCAGAGAGGGCATGTCATCACCTACGCGTCGAGGCAGCTGAAGCCTCACGAGGTGAATTACCCGACGCATGACTTGGAGCTGGGGGCTGTTGTGTTCGCCCTCAAGATTTTGCGTCATTACCTCTATGGGGTTCGCTGTACCATTTACACAGACCATAAGAGTTTGAGGTACCTCATGGATCAGCCGAATCTAAACATGAGGCAGCGTCGGTGGTTTGATGTGGTAAAGGATTACGATTGCGAGATCCTTTATCACCTAGGGAAGGCCAATGTGGTGGCCGATGCGCTTAGTCATAAGGCAGCGCCGATCCGAGATATCTGCCTACGGATGACAATAGTGACTCCGCTGTTGGAGCGGATTCGGGAGGCTCAGCAGGAGGCTATGAAGGAGGAACATCGGAAGAGTGAGTTGATTGTGGGACAGGTTTCATCCTTCAACTAAGATAGCCGAGGGTTATTGACTCTTCACCGTAGGGTGTGGGTCCCTTATCATGGAGGCGTGCGTCAGGTTCTGATGGAGGAGGCGCACAAATCCCGGTTCTCTATTCATCCCAGGGTAATGAAGATGTATAGGTATCTTTGTCTAGACTATTGGTGGCCCTGCATGAAGCGGGATGTGGCTTGGTACGTTGATCGGTGTTTGACCTGCAGGAAGGTCAAGGCCGAGCATCAGAGACCGCACAACAAGATGCAGCCGTTGAACATCCCGTTGTGGAAATAGGAAGATATTGCGAGGGATTTTATCATGAAGCTTCCCAGGACCGCGCGAGGAGTGGATTCGATATGGGTCATCATGGATCGATTGACCAAGAGCGCCCATTTTATTCCAATTCAGGAGAGCATATCCGCTGAAAAGTTGGCCGACATCTATATCAGGGAGATAGTGGCGTGGCACGGGGTGCCAGTATCCGTGATTTCAGATAAGGATGTGCGTTTTACTTCCAGGTTTTGGAAGAAATTTCATGACGAGTTGGGCACTCGTCTGCATTTTAGCACCGCCTTTCACCCGAAGACAGATGGCCATAGTAAGCGGACCATCCAGACACTTGAGGATATGTTGCGGGCATGCGTACTAGACTTCGGTGGTAGCTGGGATACCTATCTTCCTCTAGCTGAGTTTTCGTACAACAACAGCTACCACGCGAGTATTGATCGACCTCCCTTCGAAATATTGTACAGAAGGAGGTGTCGGACCCCAATATGTTGGGGTGAGGTTGGCCAGAGGGTCATGAGGAGCACCAAAGTGGTGCTCAAGACGACCGAGAAGATTCAGCAAGTTCGTAGAAGGCTTCAGTTTGCACAGAGTCGACAAAAAAGTTATGTCGACAAGCGCCGTTCAGACTTGGAATTCCAAGTCGGGGATATAGTTCTTCTAAAGGTGTCGCCATGGAAAGCCGTCATCCGATTCAGAAAACGAGGCAAGTTGGGCCCAAGGTACATTGGGCCATTCAGGGTTGCAGGCCGGGTGGGCAGGGTGGCATATAGGTTGGATCTGCCAGCCGAACTCAGCCAGATCCACAACACTTTCCACATCTATCAGTTGCGGAAGTGTTTGGTGGACGACTCGGCAGTTGTTCCTTTGGAGGATATTCAGGTCGATGACAGCCTAAATTACATCGAGCGCCCTGTGGCAATCCTCGACAGGAAGTCGAAGGATCTGA
Source organism: Lactuca serriola (assembly GCF_051521515.1). Classification (NCBI taxonomy): domain Eukaryota; kingdom Viridiplantae; phylum Streptophyta; class Magnoliopsida; order Asterales; family Asteraceae; genus Lactuca; species Lactuca serriola. Next base: position 208,311,790 of record NC_136411.1, on the reverse strand, counting down.
GGAATAAGAGGGTGGAACTTGTGAATGTGCAATGGCAGCACTGGAAGGGATCGAAGTGGACTTGGGATCCAGTGGAAGAGATGATGGAGCACTACATGGAGCTGTTTTAGGATCGAGCAGCAGACTTCGAGGAAGAAGTCTAGAATAAGTGGGGGATATTTGTAGCACTTGGTTCCTGGTACGTATTTCTTGTAATTAATGTTTCTTAAATAATGCATTTTGCCATGGACTCGGCGAGTTGAAGAACCAACTCGCTGAGTAGAAGCGGGATGAGACGCGGGGTTTGAGCCTCGGACTCGACAAGTCGGTTCCCGGACTCGGCGAGTAGGCCCTGTTTGGGCAAAAACCCTAACCCGGGTGTTTGCACCCTATTTAAGCACTCAAACTCGGCCTCCCTTGTCCCTAACACATCTAGAAGAGCTGTACAGCGAAACCCTAGCCCTTTTTTGTCCTTGTGAGTGATTTTTGGCCTTGTGAAGGAAGTTTGAAGCTTAAGAGAAGAAGGAAGGAGGTGGAAGAGTGCAAGGAGGAGAAGTAGATCCGACATCTACCCTGCAAGAGGCTTCCATTCAGGTAGAAAAGTCCCTACCTAGACCACTAGTTGATTAGATTCCCTTTTTGTCCCTAATTGGTGGTTTTCAAGCCCTAAAACACCAAGCTCCATGTGTTTGTGCTTTATGATCTGAAAGGACTTCAGAGCTAGACCTTATGGACGTATTAGAAGTATAAAGTTTTTGTGGTGGAAGTGATTCAGGTCCCCATTGAGTGTATGACCTCATAAAGAGCTTGGATTTGCCTTTTGGAACTTGTATGGCCATGCATGCACGTAAAGTTTGCAACTTTATGTGATAAGCATGCCCTAGGAACATAAATCTATGGTTTGGAAGCGTTGCATGTCTCAGATTTGGTCTATATGGGAAATGGGTCGAAGGGACTCGACGAGTCCCAAAGTGGAACTCGACGAGTTCTATGAAGATGGCCTTAGACTCGGCGAGTTGGATGAACAACTCGGCGAGTCCTATGAAGATTGCCTGGAACTCGACGAGTTGTTCTTCAAACTCGGCGAGTCACATGAACTGTTACTGAGTAAGAGGGGTTTAGGTGTTGACGGTCCAACCCTTCGTATCCGCACGCGAAATTAGCAATTTAACGTGTAGCAATAGTCCCAAAAACCCAAATCCTCATAAAGGATGCTCTGGTGAGGATTTGGAAGCGAGTAGGAGATCTGCTCGTATGGACTCGGCGAGTCGGATCGCGAGCCGGTTCTATCGTCCCAAGTAGTGAGTTATGGGTGACTCAGTGAGTGGGAAGAGGGACTTGTAGAGTAGGACCAGGTTAGTGGGAGAAGGACTCGGCGAGTCGGTGCCATGACTCGGTGAGTCCAGTCAACTGGAAGTTGACTTTGACCAAGGAGTTGACCTTGGACCAGGGGTGGGTCAGTCATCTGACCTAAGGGTGTTTATGAGTGGCTAATCTGTGTTTATGATTTATAGCCGGAGGATTACCGATTCAGCAGTTAGGCGCTTAGCAAGCATACTTTCAGCAGCTACTTTCGAGGTGAGTTACCTTCTAGTAGCAGTGGGTCTAAGGCCACAATGCTGGCCCACTAGTAGGAGTTGTATGATTAGATGATTGTCACTTTGATATTCATCTAGGGTTGCTACTACCTGTGTTATGTTTATGTGCTAGTATGATATGATGCTACGTGCTAGTGACAGTAGGAGAGATAGTCCCCAGATTACCAGTCGATAGGACCGAAGGGGCAGTCATGCCCAACCATGTTAGATAGATTATGTGATACGTGATATGTGGTAGTGGTAGGGGTGAAATAGTCCCCAATATCCGGTCGAGAGGACCGAAGGGGAGACCAGCACCCAGGTATGCTAGTCAGCATCCGGTCGAGAGGACCGAAGGGGAGACCAGCACCTAGATATGCTAGTCAGTATCTGGTCTAGAGGACCGAAGGAGTAGGTCGGGCACCCAGATATGCCTGACAATATATATATATATATATATATATATATATATATATATATATATATATATATATATATATATATGTGTGTGTGTGTGTGTGTGTGTGTGTGTGTGATGTGACTATTTGGTATGTGGTACGGTGGGGCAACTCACTAAGCTTCGTGCTTACGGTTTATAGTTTTGTTTTCAGGTACCTCTTCAGCGAAGGGGAAGGAGCTGGCGCGGTAGCAGCAAATCATACACGCACAATGTTTTCCGCACCATGAGTCATTCTGGGATTTTGTACTCTGATATGTGATTGTTTATGTATTTCGGTTTTCAGACACGATGTATGTTATGAAATGGTTTGATCAGACAACGTTTTATTTACAAATGTTTTCTAAAGTATTGATTTAAAAACAAAATTTTTGGACGTGAATTTTGTGTTGTTACAGGATAATTTGCATTTGAATAACAAACACGCTTGTTTTTGAACTCATAGGCTAAAAAATGTTCTCAAATATTCTCACGAGAAAATATTCTCATTGGAACAACATAACTCTCTCTCTCTCTCTCTCTCTCTATATATATATATATATATATATATATATATATATATATATATATATATATATATATATATATATATATATATATATAGGATCAAATGAGAACACCTAAAAGGTTGAGAAAGCGAGAACAGATCTCATCCATGTATTATCTTAGATCTAAGGCTATAATTAATTAGGAATTGTGTTATTATTAAAATGTTTAAATTGAATTAATTTGAATTTAAAATAAGAAAAGGGTAATTAATCATTCCCTTATTTTAAACAACTCATAAAATCTCTCAATCTCTCTATAAACTTATGACTTCATCATTCACTCCACTATTTTCGACTTCATATTTCTCTCTATACCTAGGGCACGCCTCCCTCACCTGTACATCGGTCTCAATCGCTCCATCTAAATCAGAACCTCACGACGGTTATTCTTGGCAGCAAATGAAGAAGAACATAGCGAAAGAAGGGGGCTCGGTGGTGGCAAATTGATTGTAAAGAGGAGGGGGAAAAAGGACCACCGGCTATGCTGGTTTGTTGCCGCAAATTTATCATGGTTCAATTTTGTTTGAAATTTGACTCTTGAAGATTAGTCTACGGATTCTTGATGCCTGTAACAGCCATCTAAATTATCCATACAACAGAGCTCGGCCCATATTACTACTTATTGTCGATTGCCAAACCCTATATCATGATCTTCACTCCCCAGAACCTGCCGTCGTCCCCAAATCCTAGCCACCGAGTGTGTGTGAGAGAGAGAGAGAGAGAGAGAGAGAGACAGAGACAGAGAGGTAAGAGAGAACCAGAAATCAGGCGTGTGATTAGGGCATAACGTAAGGGAGTAGGGTCGTTCTTTAAGCCCGATACCCACCACCAGAAGGGGCCTGCTAGGTTCCGCAGCCTAGACTTTGGAGAACACAATGGTTACCTCAAGGGTTTAATCACCTAAATCATCCACGATCCCGACCGTGGTGCTCCTCTGGCTCGCATCACATATTGTCATCCTTTCCTCTACAAGCGTTCGAGGTGAGGGGGAAAAGCCAAGAGGCTGCTGCCTCTTTTTATTTTCCCAAGGTTAAATTTGACTTGAGGCTTTTTTTTCTGACTGGTTGAGTTATTCTTCTAATTCTTCTAATCTTATTTGTGAAACTCTCTAAGTTAGCAATGGGTTTTGTCATGTGCCTCGTGGGATCAGCAGCTATGGTATTTATTTATGATTAGAGTGGTATTCATTATGGTTGGATTTGTATTCATTTGTGATTAATGATATATATTCATTTATGAATAATTAATTATTTTTATTATAATTTTTGTTTATGTTGTATTCAAATGTGATTATCGAAAAATAGATATGTATTACATTGTAACTTGGTGTGTTATTATTTATGAATAGATGTGTAATTTAGATATAAATATCCAATATTTTTATTTATTTATGATTATAGTTGTATTGTAGTTTTTCTCTATAAATTGTGTTATATTCGTTTATTATTATAATTTAATTCAACTATTCATTCACCATTACAATAGATTTATATATGACTATAAATATGTTTTTATTTTTGTAAGATTACACATATTCGGTTGAAATGATTAATCTTTTTGATATATTGGTAAAAAATAAAAAATAAAAAACATTTTTTAATCATGGTAAAAATGTTTTTTTAATAATCTGATTGTTTAAAAATAGACATGAAATTGGAGAAAAAAAATATTTTTTAAGAAAAAAAAATTAAATTTTTTAGTTTTAATTTTTTTTTGATAAAAATGTTTTTTTTTATATTTCATTAATAAGAAAAATAAAAAATCAAATATTTCCTTCTATTTTGGTAACTGATCCTAAATTTAAGGGAATTTGATTGATTTTATTTTATTTTAATTTAATTTAAATATACAATTACTAATATACCCTTATATATTGATTGGTCTAGAACTGTTCTCAACTTTTTAGGTGTTCTCATTTGATACTTTCCATATATATATATATATATATATATATATATATATATATATATATATATATATATATATATATATATATATATATATGCGTGATGTACTTGATCTAAGCATATATTAGCTTTATGATAGTTTATGATGTAATTTAATTTAACATAAGTCAAATATAATGTTAAAGAAAAATCTATAGTTACGAATACTAAAACGAGAAAATGACAAAAATAGCCATTTACACGAATGACATTACAAAAATAGCCAAAAAAAATCGAAATTACAAAATTAGCCCACAATTTCGCAGATGGAGATGCCTCATCTGCGAAATCAGCATCTCATCTGCGAATGTACCAGCACCTAAAGCACAGTTGTGCTTTAGGTGCTTGTACATTCGCAGGTGCTTTTAATTTTTTTTTTTTTAATTTTTTTTTTCTGTATATATAGGGGTAAAATCGTAGATGGAATAGGTCCATCTGCGATTTACTCTCATTCTATCTGCGAAATTGTGGTTTTTTTTTTCCTTTTATTTATTTATTTATTTTTTTTAGTTTGACTATGAAATGAATTGGTTTGAGTACGAAATCATGTTGTTATATAAAAAGTTTTGTAGAAAAATATCATTTTGATTGTTATTTGTTTAGGAACTTTCTCTACAATTTGCTCAAAAAATGATTGAATATTTGGTTTGTCTTGTAACCGGTGGGAGATGGCAAGTTAATGGAACTAATCTGGAATACATATGTCCATAGGGAGGTATTTCTGAACTTGCTTTGATATTTTCTGAGTATATTAGTTATAGTGATTTTGTATCTTTGGTAAGAAGCAAAATTGGTTTGTTAGACAAATATAGAATTAGTCTTCGTTTCCACCATCCTGAATTAAATTATTATATAGCTATAGTTGAAGACATGGATATTAGAATGTTGATAAACGTAATCAAATGTAGTGGAGGAATGGCTGTGAAAGTGTTTGTGGTGGTTGATGAAGTTGAGGAGGTTAATGGGGGTGGTGAAATTGGAAACCAGCTTGATGGTAATTTATGCAGTTATAAAGGGAGCAACGATCCGATAGGTACTTTCAATACTCCTAGTGTACCTCAGTTTCACAGTGTTGCTGAAAATGTTAATGTTAGTTATTCACCTATTCACTATGTGGATCCTGAGAATTACAAGTATGTTGGTGATGATGATGTTGGTACATATCTTAATGATGTGGGTGGTCGTTGTGATGATGTTGTCGAACAAGAAGTTAAAGTTATGAATGGGCGTGTGGTAGATAAAACTAAAAAGAAAAAAAATTCAATTCAAAAAAATGAAAAAATCATGTTTACAGGCATTATTGATGTTGGTGATGTATGTTTAGATATAACCGAGCAACAAAGCAATTCCGATAGAGATGAGTTGGGTGATGAAGTTAAAGCTAAGTTTCCCGATAACCTTTTTCACGGTATGCCCCCTGTACCAGCATGCCCAGTTGATATTAATGAAGATATCCCAACACAGATGGTAGACATGAATCTTCAAAAGATTCAATGTGAGAGTATATTTAAGAACAAAGAACTTTTAAAGCGGTGTATTGGTAAAAAAAATGTCTTCGAGAAGGTTTCTAGACGAGGACAAGTAGATCCACCAAATCAAGGTATGAAGCTGTGTGTGTTTCGAAAAATTGTTCTTGGTTACTAAGAGCAAAAGCAATTAAAAATTCTGATGGACTTTTCCAAGTGAATAAATTTGTTGATGTACACACATGTTCTTCAACATTGTTGCAACCTAATCATCGACAAGCAAACAAATATGTTTTGGGTGAATATATTGCTGATGTTTTGGCTGAAGACTATAGTAGAGTTTATCGGGGAAAAGAAATTGTTAATGATATGAATGCTCAATTGAATATCAATATCTCATACCATCAGGCATGGCGTGCGAAGCAATATGCATTGTTGTCGTTAAGGGGTACGAAAGAGGATTCTTTTACCAAACTTCCGGCGTATTGTCACAACTTGGCCAAACATAATCTGGGTACTGTCACACATATTAAAATAGATGCTAATGATCGCTTTGAGTTTTTGTACGTCGCAGTCGGTTGCTCGGTTAGTATTATCATATTATATTTATTTTTTAATATTTATTTTGGTGTATTTGAATAGATATACAATGTATTGTAGGTACGCGCTTTTGTCAATTTTTGTAAGCCGACCCTAGTAGTAGATGGAGCTCACCTAAAGGGCGAGTTCCAAGGTACCATGTTACTTGCAGTTACTAAGGATGGACAAAACCAAATATTACCGGTTGCATATGGTATATGCAAAAATGAGTGTACCGATTCTTGGACATGGTTTTTTCAAAAACTACATGATTGCATAGGAAATATGCAGGAGCTTACAATTATATCTATAAGGTCTCCATCTATAGCAACATCCGTTGCCAACATTTTTCCTCACGCTCATCATGGAATATGTGGTGTGCATTTGTATTTCAACATGGTATCTAGATTCGGCAAGAGTAAGACGGTTAAAGGAATTTTTTGGGAGGCGTGTAGGGCGTACACAGTTGATGCTTTTGATGCTGCCATGGATGTTATGAAAAAGACAAAAGAACCAGTATGGGAGTACTTAAAAAGTATAAATCTAGAAACCTGGTCAAGGGCACATTTTAAAGGGAACCGATACAATCTTATGTCGTCCAACAGTGCGGAGTCTATAAATGCATTATCTAGACACGCACGTAAGGTGCCAATACTTATGCTGATCGATTTTTTTCGTGCTACAATGCAACAATGGTGGTTTCAAAGACGTAACTTTGCAGGTATTAAGTAAATTTGTAATATTAATGTTTTATTAGTTTTGATGTTATTGATCTTAACTTCTTCATTTTGGCTGTTTTTTAGCGGAAGCAACAACAATACTTACCCTTGGGCGGATGAAGTTGTAAAAGAAAACAATAAAACTTTTACCAAATGGGATGTTCGCATGATCTCAAATACGAAGTGCGAGGTCAAAAAGGGGGCACAAAATGTGATTGTTGATTTTCAACATATGAGATGTACATGTAGGCATTGGCAACTTGATGGGATACCTTGTGGTCATGCCATAAGATGTTTAACAGTGAACAATTACCAAGACTGCTCGAGGTTTGCATTAAATGCTTACCTTACCGAAACACTGGGGAAAACATATGAGGAATCAATAAACCCTCTGCCAAAGCCATCCGAATGGGAGATCCCCAATGATTTGATGATTGTTAAGCCACCTATAATGGATAAACGTCAGCCAGGCAGGCCAAGAAACACAGACCGCATTCCATCCCAAGGCGAGGGTCCAATTATAAAAGAGTGTTCTACATGTGGTCAACTAGGACACACGAGAAATAATTGTACTGGAAGGGCGTCCGGTAGCGGAGCAGGTCACATAATTTCTACTGCAGAAATGGCATATAATATTGGTGGTTCAGCGGGTTGCTCAAAAACCTATAACGTTGATTTTGATATAAAACAACCTTGAAATTAAGAGTAATGATGAGTTGTTTACTTATTATGTATTGTAATATTTTTATTAACTCTTACAAGACATTGCTATGCTTTCATATTTTAGTTAAGTTTGTTGATTATAACAATGAATAAAGCCTTTATATTATAAAATATAGTTTGCATATTTTTTTTAACAATTACAACATGTTATTAAAAAAAACAACAAACGATCCTTTTGCAACCTAATCTGTTTCATGATAATATTACAACAACTTTGTAACTAATTTTTAAACTCAGGGAACTGCAATGGGTACTTCTCTTTCTCCATTGTTATATAGTCATCCCTAATTCTCATTTTGTCTTCCAAACGATCCTTTTTTACCATAATGTGTATCAACTGCTCATCCTTCTCAGCAAGCCGTTTTTCAGTCGTTTTGATTGCTTTCTTACTCTTTTTTGTCCAATCTTTATGCTCTTTGATTTTGTTTTTATTGAGGTCAATCCATTCTTGAGCTTGTTTGCATTCCGATTCAATCCCATTAGCAAGTTGAGTGAGAAGTCGGGATGACTCTTTGTCCTCTTCTTGTTGTGCTTCAGCCTTCTTTAATTCTTCAAAATTTTCATGTGACATATATGGCCCGGCTGAAGAAGGTGTAAAAAAAGGGTCTACCGAATCACAGTAGTAACAATCTGCTTCGTTGCATGAGCAAACTTCGAATTTGTGTGAAGAACTCATAATAAAGTCGATATTGTATTAAACTGGAGCTATAAGTGGTATTTATACATACTAGACAGTAATGACAAGTCCAACTTTGAAATGACTAGACAGTAATGACAAGTCACTGTAGTAACCTGCACATCGTAGTGGGACCCTTAAGTGACAAGAGATAAATGACAGATTGACATGATAATTCATAATCTATTTATTTATATAAATAGATGTTTAAGATCTAAAAACCAAACACCCAAATCACGTAAACGAAACGAACTCCCATTATTAGAAATGTCGTCGAATGCAGCAAGTTCTTCGAATGAAGTACCTGGTTCCAATTCTGAAAGGCCATGGACGACAAACGAGGTGTTAGTTCTAACACGATGTTGGCTAAGTGTTAAGGATGGTGTATCGTTACTTGCTCCCCCGCATTGCCTAATTGGTGATGAATGGACTCGCATAACATCTTTGTTTAACCATGAGATGGGAGAAGGACAAAAAAGAGAAAAATTAGATGTTGTTACTAAGTGGATGGATGTAAAGGAAGAAGTGACATGGTTCAATCGAGCATGTAATTATGCATAAAGTAACAATGTTCGTTATCGTGATGAAGAAGAGTTCTTGGAAGTTGTTACAGATTTTTACATCTGTGAGCATGAAAGCAGAGACTTCGAATATGAGGAAGTTTGGAAGGTTGTAAAAGATAAACAATATTTCATGTAGACCGCTCTAATTTCTGTTAAGAATAACCCATGGACTTGTGTTTTACGTTAATGCTTTGTTCGTATTATGTCGTTGTTTTTCGTGTAATTGTTGTAATGTTTTTAATGGTTCATGGAATCCTTGTTACTAATGTATTCTTATGTATTGTGAAAACTACTGCAATGGCCATTTATTAATTCAAATTAATCATACGAGTTGGTCACATAATAAACTAAAATAGATTTTAAACAAATGAAATACATACGAAATACATGAAAATAACCTAGTACATGAAAATAACCTAGTACTCACATAATAAACTAAAATAGATTTAAAACAAACGAAATACATACGAAATACATGAAAATAACCTAGTACATGAAAATAACCTAGTACACACATAATAAACTAAAATAGATTTTAAACAAACGGGATATATTTCAAAATATTCCAAGGGGCTTCAAACTGGAATTCCAACCCATTACTTAATGACTTGTATTCCTCCTTAGCAGCTTCCAAGATGACCTCCTCACTAGCATTTAAACGGGTGTCGTCAATTTTTGTATAAAGATCGTTGAATAATAGAACTTCGGTTTTCATTTCATACCATCTTGCTAAGATGTCTAGTTCGTTACGATCGTTTCTTGTAGCCATTCGGTTTTCAGCATTGAAAATATTGGTTAAACGGCTCCAAAACATTGGATCGTTCAACTTGCTTGTCTCGTACACATGAATATAAGCATGTGTAAGAACCAAGAACTCTTCATTGCTCCATGATATAGAACTCATTTTGATTGAAACAAAGAGAGTAGAATCTAAAAAACAATATTTGAACAGTTGTATTGGTTTATTTAATAAAGTATTTATGTAACTTAAGGTCAATTTATAGTAGTTTCTACACAAAATACCATTTCAATCTTCTAATATGTCTGCAATTCATTGTCAAAATTAACTGACGAATGCATTGTACTATACTTATAACACAACATATCATTGTTCGAGTTGACAAGTCATCCCCGGTCGAATGACAACACAATACATTGCTGCTTGAATTGACAAGCCATTGCACCAGGAAAGTAAGGAGTCGTTATAAATAGATTTTAATATCCGTTGTAATTGTATCGTATTACTTCCCTCCTTGAAATTATGGACTCACAACATATATGGAGGAACGCAGAGGAGGTCGCTTTGGTTCAAGCTTGGATTATAACTGTAGAGGAGGATTTTCCACCGGGTCCCCCACAAGTTCGTGCTGGATCATTTTGGTCTCGTGTCTATCATTTGTTTCACCATTTAATGAGCCGTACTCAATATCGAAGAAGAAGAGATGTCAAAGAGAAGTTTCTGGATTTGAAAATAAAGGTGAAACAATTTCAACGTATTTATAACAAGTTGGATAACGAACATGCAAATACGGATGAAGACATTCTACGACAGGTGGCTTTGGAACTATACCGTTTTGAATATGATGGTAGCGAGTTTACCCACTTAGATGCATGGAATCTTTTAAAGAATGTCCCTTATTTTTAATATGCATGTTGGTTAAGTTAATTGTTTTTCATTATTTAAGTTGCTTGTTGTTGTATGTGTGTAGTCGTTACTATTTAATAAACGTCCATTTCTTTTAATGTATGTTGTTTCCTCAATAGCCAATACATAGAGCGCCATAAAATATAAATGGGGTACATAAATAATTAATACATAATACGACATAAAATATAAACAGGGTACATGGATAACTAATACGTAACACGACACTAAAATAAAAACGGGGTACATAAAAAACTAATACATAATACTACATAAAACATAAATGTGCTACATGAATAACTACTGCATTGAGGGAGGTAACAGGACCACCGTTTCATTTGGTATTTCCCAATGCACATGTGATGGTATAGTATTCACCAACTCAGATCCATATGCAAGTCGATACACATAATTAGTGAACTTGTAATCAACCATTCTGTGAATGCATTCAGATGTATGGGTTCTTAGACATGCTATAGCGTGGCCACATGGTATACCGCTTTTTTGCCATTTACCACAACTACATACCCTTCGTTCAAGTTGTACGTTGCTGGTGGCAAAATTGTCATCGACTTCAAATGTATCCCCATACAAACGTCTTGCATTACAATTATAAGACTTGTTGAGACATTTTTGAACCTTACTCTCAATGTAAGGGGTCAACCCACCAGACAACCTCCCTGTAAAATTTGATATTTTAATAAAAATAGTAGCACAATAAAAAAAATATATAACAATCTCCCTTACCCGCCACTTCGGCCCGTTCAGCATACTTTGATTGTATCGACGTGGTGATTAACTCAATTATCGTTGTTATAGGAAACTCACGTGTGGATATAATTTGCAAATTTCAGGGACGGCAATCGATTTAATATTGTAATGTATTTTTGGGAAAAATGCTCGTGTCCATTTTGAAATCGATATATCGTCAAGCCAGTAAATTGGACTCATAAGCAAGGTGCAGAAAGGTGGTTTCCTACATGTACTTTGCAACCTTTCAAACACAAGTAAAAATCATCAACGCTATATGCATTGCATGACTTCCAAAACAACGATTCGACTTCCGTATTGTTATGTCCGACAGACTCACGTATCTTTCGAGCTATATCTTTAGGACAATATCCATGATAGGAATCCGGGTAGGCACTCTGAACATCAAATTCTATTTTATAACACAGGTTGCTTATGAAACCAACCTTTATGTCCTCACCTAAACAATCTTTTAACCTCATCATGAACCATCTCCATGATTCTTCACACTCTAAGGTTCCCAAACCAATTGCTAAGAGTAGTGGTTCATGATTTCCATCTAAAGCCACTGCGAACTACATTGTTGTCAGATAGCTCCCAAGAAGGGGTAAATAACCCACATATATCAGCAGTATCATGCACCTAAGGAAGGTACGAATCTACATAAAAACGAACACATATTAGTGATAAGTAAAAACTTATCGAGATACATTACCATGAAATATTATATAACTCAATAAAAGAAGTATGTTATACCATGCAACCTAAAGCCATAAAACAGAATTGAAAGCGGTTGGTATCAGTTTTCTTAATGGCTGTGAAGGTATTAGGATTTGTTCTTTGAAGGTTATGCAAGAAAATTGGTAGTTGAGAAAAGCTTCTTTCGTTGTAAGTACTCATTTTCAATACCGATGATAGTGCTCTACAATCATCACACAAATCCAATATGAAACAAATGCAATTATAAATAGAAAATATTGTATCTCCACTGTTCAAAATTCATAGTTTAACCTTTTAAATTCATAGTCAAACCAGTTCATTTCATAGTCAAATTTCACTGTCCGACATGACAATACTACAGAATGTACTTGTCTGGATTTCGTAGTTCAACTTTTTGAATTCATAGTCAAACCAGTTCATTTCATAGTCAAATTTCACTGACCGACATGACAATACTACAGAATGTACTTGTCTGCATTTCGTAGTTCAAGTTTTTGAATTCATAGTCAAACCAGTTCATTTCATAGTCAAATTTCACTGACCGACATGACAACACTACAGAATGTACTTGTCTGCATTTCATAGTTCAAGTTTTTGAATTCATAGTCAAACCAGTTCATTTCATAGTCAAATTTCACTGACCGACATGACAATACTACAGAATGTACTTGTCTGCATTTCGTAGTTCAACCTTTTGAATTCATAGTCAAACCAGTTCATTTCATAGTCGAATTTCACTGACCGACATGACAATACTACAGAATGTACTTGTCTGTATTTCGTAGTTCAACTTTTTGAATTCATAGTCAAACCAGTTCATTTCATAGTAAAAAAGAATTGTCTGTAATATGATTTCTTCTATAAATGGGTGTCACTCAGTATGAAAAATTTAACTGAGAAAGTAACTCCAATTTAAAAGAAAAAGAAGGCTAATGGCATACTGCAATTGCGGAGGAGAACGTATCATTAGGATTTCGGGTACAGCTAAAAACCCAGGAAGATTGTTTTACTCTTGCCCATATTTGGTATCATGTTGTTAACGTCATTCAAATATAAACCCTCGTGTTTACATGACAAAAATTTATTTTCTTACTGTCAATGTTAAATTTAACAGGGACCAAAATGCGGGTTTATCAGTTGGGTTGATGAAGAGAAGGACCAATCATCTATAGTAATAGCTAAAGTAGCTAACTCTAATAAGCTCTTTCAATCAGAAAATAAGAAGTTAAAGATAGCGTTGGTTTGTAGTTGGGTGTTGTTCTTGGCAGTTCTTGTTTACAAGTTGTAAGCTTTTCAATATTGTTTTTATGGTTTTGAAGTTGTTAGGTCAATAAATTGTTGTATTTGTAACGTTAAAAAAATGTTGTAGTCGTTCTTATGTTGTATGTATTGATAAGTTATTAGTAGGTCATTAATTTGTTGTAATTGTCATAACGTTAAATTTTTTGTCATCCGTTGAGTAAACTGTAAAAATAAACTAATAATCAAATCCAACATTAATTTAGATATACAATTATATAATCCAACTACATAGGACCAAGACTAGACCCCCAAAAAAATTTTGCCATCCGTTGACGGAACTCTAAAGCTGCGTTCTTTGGGTCAATAAGAACACGTATTGGTTGACCTAAAACGAATTGCTCCATAAAGATACAAACAAAAACACCGCAATCTCCCAAATGACTACTTTGTTGGGGAACATTTTCTTCATAAATGAATTGCATATTCAATGGAATCCTTGGGATGTTCCTCCGGGCCCAATACTTAATCTTGTCCAAATAATTTGCCACCCGACGTTCAAATTTGGAAAAGATTCCTTCAGATTTGAATTTTTCATAAGCCCCTCTACCAAGAATGTCATAAATATGCACTTTCATTGACGCTAATCGTAGTTCCCCAAATAGCCAATGATTAGGGGATGAATGAATCGGCAATAAGACCTGTATAAAGATCAGAAAATACAATTATGTTTTTTTACATCACAATACAAAAACATAACAAAAATAACGATATTATTTTCAATATAAACGTATCAACTTCCCACCAAGCAACCATGAAGTTGGGGTACGTAGCAATACCAACCATAAACGCCCTCCAGTCCTGTCCTTCTTCCAAAGCATGAGAAACAAAAAAATTTGGAGGCATTATTGTATGTCGGTCGCTTTCAAACCGTCTCTCCATCAATAGTCGGTACCAAATGGTTATATGCTGCACAAATGATACTTTTGTTATTGACTAAAAAACAATTAACTTTTAAAATAATAAATTAACAATTAATTTACCGCTGACTCCAACCATCCGTCGTGTGTATGCCCAAACAATGAGCTCCAAAAATCTCTATCTAACACGAAATTAAACAAACGATGCTGGACATCATATGAATGAAAAAAATAATTTTGGATGACAACCTCACCGCCTGCTACGTAAGGTTGCAGGAGCAACATGGAGAAGTCATGAGCAACACCAAAAACTGGAGGAGGAACAGGGCTTGTTGATTTGATATCAACCTTCTTTTTTGTTCTTCTTTTTTGCTTCGGTGTCGTGTGCAACTAAAAACAATATTCAAATGTTTAAATCTATATCTTTCAGATAATTCACATAAACATAAAATCATGAGTTTATAAATAAAACGAATACCTCGGTATAAGGAGGGCACAAATATTGTGATGGTTTTCGAGTCCTCAGTTTATCGGGTGTAACTTCTTTGCCATCATACTCATCAGAATAATCTACAATTCCCGTTATTATTATTTCGTCTTCGTCCGGCACATCATCATCAAATTTGTTCCCCGCATTGTCATTCATCTCCTCCGACTCTTACATTAAAAATAAAACTTTATACTTAATAACGAAATACACATAAATTTAATAAGCAATAATATCTAATTAAATAAATGATTTAATCTACTAAAAACAAAATATAAATTAATGTAATTATAAGAACCTCTTTAACTTCACTATAATCAATTACATCAAACACATCATCATCAAATTTGTTCCCCATATAGTCATTCCTCTCCTCCAACACCTACATTAAAAATATAACTTTTTACTTAATAACGAAAGACACATTATTAAAAAGTAATTATTAAAATCGTAAAGGTAATATCTATAACAACCTTGTCGTCTTGAATATCGCCAAAAACATTTTCAGTTGTATTGTTTTTATTCATCACTTCATCTTGCACAACCTATATTTTCAAATATAAAATATGAACACTGGTATTCATATATGTTAATAAAATTTAAAAAATAATGTAGCATGTAACTAACCTGTTCATCATATTTTCTTTGTGACACTATCGGATCATCAAAAGTAATGTCGTTCCAAAATTGTTCAGTATTCACTTGTTCAACAAAAATCTCTGTAGGTTGTCGGTTCATAAACACATGCTGCTCCAGTGCATGTAGTCGTTTCAACACCTCGTCTAGGTTGTGTTTCCCACTGCCCCTACCTCTACCATGAGAGCGACCACTGGACGACATACTAGACGAAGATTCGTCTTGTCTCCTAAAATGGTCCCGTACTGGGGATGGAACTGCTTTCCCATCACCATATACATACTCTTGAAATGACATATAATAACAAGATGTCATCTCACCATCACCCGGTAACATGTTTTGTCTTGGTGGTTGCCCCTCCTAAAAAATTAAACATATTAAAAATGCATATAAAAGTATAATAATCAAGTTTATTAATAATAAACGAAAAATTTATAAACCTGTATCTTTGACCAAATCTTGTTCATGTCAACCCATTTCAATTTTTTTGTTCCACTCCATCATTTCATCCGAGGCAAGTCTTTATTTTTTCTCAATACAA
Source organism: Lactuca serriola (assembly GCF_051521515.1). Lineage (NCBI taxonomy): Eukaryota > Viridiplantae > Streptophyta > Magnoliopsida > Asterales > Asteraceae > Lactuca > Lactuca serriola. The sequence goes on along the minus strand of NC_136411.1, from coordinate 208,295,619 downwards.
ATCCACATGCACGAACAGCCGGAATCATCTCATATATCCATATCTACAATTTTTTACAATTACAGTAATAAAAGTTAAAATTAAAATAAAAAAACATAACAATAAAACAATTTAAATATAAGAAAATTTTTATACCCTTATTGGAGCCGTAAATCCTGAGACGGAGTACTTTAAAGTTTGACGACGCTCAGAAAGTGATAAATAATTATGTATTTTGTTTCATGTATCCTCAAGGTCAACATAAGTAAAATCCCAAAGATAGCTACCCCAAGAGAAACTAACAAAACAAAAAAACAAAATTGGTTATTATATAAATTATAACTTTAATAAAATAAAACTTTTAACGTAAACAAAATATACCTGTTCCAGAGATCCAAATTCTCAGCAAAAAAAACCAATCTTGTGGCACCCGATCATTAACTTCTTTTTCCAAAAAACCTTCACACAAAATGTATATCAAACATACTCTAACTACATCAACGTCGTCAAGTGCTAGGAATGTTCGATTTAAAATTAAACGTTTCAGGTCGCCGATTTTCACCGAACTATTAGTATGGTCCGGAAATAGCCGTTCACGCAATAAACATCTTTTTTTACTGCTTAATAATTTTTCCGACCCTTTTCTCCCAATGTTTTTTGGATACTCCCCAAAATTGAAGCCGGTTATCAAACAAAACTCTTCCGGCCCATAAACCATTTTCGTATTGCCTACTCGAAAATATAATCGTTTTATTCCATCTGGAGATAAAACAGGGTCCGGCCGGATCTGATAAAGGAACATTTTATGGAACAACAATGCGTCCCCTTGTAAACGAGTCTTTTAAAGTATAATTTAACTATTTTTCACTTTATATAAACAATTATACGATAAGAATATCCAAGTTTTCAGGTTATACAACAACTAAACAAACAACAAAAATAACAAATTGTAAACATTATCTACGTAGTCTCTACTTGTACATTCAAACAAACACTAACAAAATAGCATTTAAACTTCAAGTATACTAAAGAAATATTAAAACTATCAAACACAACAAAATTACCCTTTTTTAACACTAAATAATACAATAAATGATAAAATAAAAAAAAAAGTTTAAACATTAAAAGAGTTAAAATCTAACCATATTTGCGGGATTGTTGACATAATCTTCCATTTTCTTCAAAAACTAGCCAAAATTCCGAGAGAAGCCCAAAGATAGAGGGAGTTTTTGTGTAGAGAAGGGTGAAAAATGGAGAAAAAAAACGTTTATATAGTGAAAGATAAGGGGATTTCGCAGATGGACAACAATTTCGCAGATGGCACATCTCATCTGCGAATGTACAAGCACCTAAAGCACAGCTGTGCTTTAGATGCTTGTACATTCACAGATGAGATGCTGATTTCGCAGATGGGGCATCTCCATCTGCAAAATTGTGGGCTAATTTTGTAATTTCGATTTTTTTTTGGCTATTTTTGTAATGCCATTAGTGTGAATGGCTATTTTTATCATTTTCTCTACTATAAAACATATTATTATACTAATTGTGAGACCTGTGTAATACAATTGTTAATTAAAATAAGTTAAATATAAAGGTTTACACATTAAACAATTTTAAATTAAAGTTTTAAAATAAATACTATCGAAATTATGTATAAGTAAGTACTTCAATCTATATTAATAAAAACTATGGTCATATTTTAAAGAAGTGTCCTAAATCACAAATTTCTAGAGACTTCTTTGAATTCAACATTAGATGTCATATTGCGAAGTTTATTGTCATTGTCTAAAATTACTATTTTATATCTATTTATTTTTTTTTAACTCTGGACAATACAACATACAACTATATATGAGTGAACACTATTTGTCTAAAGAACAACCCCACCTTTGATACGATTGTCCTTGAGTCTTGTTTATTGTCTTTGCAAAACATAAAACAAATGAAAAATTTTTCTTTAAAATGTGAAATAAATCCTTTTATCTGAAGATGTCAAAGACGTTATTGGAAAAATATATGGTATACTATATTACTTCAGGATATTTTCTTTGGTTTTATATAACATTTACCCAATGCTATAACCCACAGCCTCATTCCATTATGCAAACCGCAACTCATCCCTAAGCCCATCAAGAAGTATGTTACTAAAAAGGAACCTAAAAATCATATTACAAAGAGTTAAACCTATGAAAGATATGTGATTACCTATTCAACATACATTACACAAAAATCGGAGGGATCTTTGTTTGCTTGTTCAAGATGAAATTATTTCAAACTCACTACAAACTCTTGCTGCTCATTTGTCTTGTTCAAAAAAAATCAAAAACATACAATCATGAAATAAAATTGTGTACCAAACTGACATTAAATCATTTCATGTATTTTTTTTGTAAGTACTATCCCCATAAACACTCCTCACTTCTACAATATATACGATCTCACGTTATCTACTAAACTGCTTGACTTTCAATGTCAATATTGATTCAGTAAAACAAATGACTCTTCATTATAGAAACAATACACATACACACATAAAAAACCTTGTCTTAATTTGAAACAGTGAAACTTAAAGTCCATATCTTCTAGTAAGTATTTAAAGTAAATTAAATTAAAATATTAAAATAAATAAAGATTTAAAATAAAAATTAGAAAAAGGATGCTATTAAGAACTGGTTAAGATCTTCAAATTCTCCATGCATGCATGGAACATGTTCACCATTCATGGCATCCAAATTCAGGTCTTTGTTTCTTTATTAGTTTGAGTTTCTATTGAGTAAACGGCTTCTACGTTAAGTAATATCTAGGTTTAGTTTATATTGTGTAAACTATTTCTACAGACTGTAAACAAATTTACTTTATGTTTAACAATTTCTGAAATGGAAATGGCAACTTGCATGTGAGATATTTGATAATGGAAGCAACCAACAAATTTATTAGTTTTGAAATGAAAACAGATTCGGTAAACTGGGTAATTAAATTTCTTTAACTTTATAATGGATCCCAATTGACTTTCTTTCTGATCTTCCACTTCTTAGTTATTTGGTTGTGAATGAACGAAAGGAACAAGCTGCAAAGGTGCTTTTAGGGTCGTGGTGATGCCATGAGACTCTTCCATGTTGATATCTTGAGGCTCCATTCCTTGTGGAAGTTCCCAATCAAAATGATACAATAATTCAAATAGAGTAGTTTCAATTGAATTTGTTCCAAAAGTAATCCCAGGGCACATTCTCCTTCCTGCCCCAAATGGAATAAACTCATAGTCATTTCCAATGAAGTCAATGGAGCTGTTTTCAAATCTTTCTGGTATGAAGCTCTCAGGGTCCTCCCAATATTCAGGATCGAGTGCACATGCAAAAGCATTTACCACCACTTTTGTTTTTGCGGGTATATCATAGTCATCGATCTTGCATTGTTCTCTACACTCTCGAGGAACTAACAATGGAGCTGGTGGATGCAACCTCAATGTTTCCTTGATCACTAACTTCAAGTAAGGATAACTGTTAGTGCCATTTTTAGTGAAAGTTACCTTTTGTCTTGATGTTTCCCTTATTTGTTGTTGCGCTTTCTTTAGTACTCTTTGGTTTCTCATCATTTCTGCCATTGCCCACATGATAGTCGCAGAAGATGTGTCTGTTCCAGCAACGAACATGTCCTTTAAAAATGCAAACGTAGTTATGTATATTAGTTAAATGGAAGATGTAGTGTGAATATTTTTAGAGCAATCTCATTGTTGAACCTCTTCTAGAAAACTCTAATGTTGTATTGTGTGTGGAATACGTAAACCTCGAAACTTTGTGGTCATATCTTCACTTCCTATACACTTATTTATTTATTTATTTTTGAAACGATAAGTATGCAAACATAAGTGGTCAATATTTGACCACAATGCGGTACTTATTGTTTATTTAATTAACCTGTACTTTTATATATATCGCAAAAGTAAAGAATAAAAATAAATAAATAAATAAAAATGTTGTCAAGATTGTTTTAAATACTTATATTTAATCAGAAACATATAGAATTCGTCAATTGTAAATATTTTTATTTAATTACGAAAGAAGTTTATTTTCTTTGTCAATATTATAATAAAAAAAAACATTAACGTTAATAATATTTATTATACGTATCATTAGTTAATTAGTTGATAAGTTATTTTATGACATATTTATTGGAGATGCCAGGTCTGAAAACTCAGACTATCTGTTTGTTGATAAAGAAAAAAAATTAAATACGTATCATTTTAAACATGCTGGTAATATTATTTTAATGCTATAGTTTGTTAAAATTATCACATATATTATGCTATATATGTATTCACAGTAAAATAAACTTACATATTAAAATATTAAAATAAATAAATATTAGAAAAAAGATATAATTAAGAATTTCTATATAAAATTAAGGGGTGTGAATCCAAATTCAACAAAATAAATGACCGTGTTTAGCAAAAATCAGCTAGTTTGTAAGTTATTTTATTGTAACTTACTGTTTGATAAACCACTAGGTCATCCATCCATAATAGAGATGTATGAGAGTTTAATAGATTAAATGTGAATATAATATAGAGAAAAGAGTATGGACTTGAATGGGGATACAATAATGCAATAGAACTCTAATGAAAATTTATAAATTTTTTAAGAATTAAAATAAATGTACATATTCTCTTTCCTACTTGGCAATTTATAGAACTTTTTATGGGTTTAATTCATTACAGATACCTAGATAATTTAGCATAGTTTATAAAATAGATTATAAGTTAGGTTATTGATAATGTAAATTGATATAGTTTATTAATAAGTTGGTTTATAACTTATTTTGCTAATTTTTATGGTTTTCATTATAATACACAACTTTTTGAACTTGTTTACATACAATTTGTAAGGGATGAGGGAATGATACAGTGGGTAGGAAGAATTTATGGGAGGTAGAGGCGGTACCTCCAAGGAACCATCCCTTCTTTAGCGGGCTAAGAGTGGCCGTTTTGATGGGCATCATACCCGACTTCCCTAAACTAAATTAAGTCAATCGTTTTCAACTCTTGCAATATTCATTTGTCCATTACACATTTATATTTGTATGTAAATTATTTTGTATGTTTTTTAAATTAGTTTTATATGTTTTTAAAAGATTTTATAAATTTGTTTTGTATAATTTTAATTAACTTGTGTTTATTTTAAAATAAAAAATATAATGAGTTAATTGGATAGGAAAAATATGGAAAAAGTGAAAGAAATTAAACACAAAAACGAGTGGTTAATTTAGAAGTGAGATTCCTCCTCCGTAAAGTGCTATAGAAGGAATATAATTGTATATTTCAAAGAAAAATATAACTTGTTATAGTACTTACTAAAAGAACGGCCTTGATATTGTCCAAGGTGATTGGGAACTGGACTTCTTCTTCTTCCTTAATCCTTAATAAAACGTCGACCAAGCGTTCATCTGATCTCTCCATCCCAGCATCACGCTTACCTTTTCGATCCTCCAAAGCATCTTCCAACACCTTGTCAAGCTGTTTGTGTATCTTTAACCGCTTTGATTTGATCCCTAATACAACGTTTACGAACTTAAGTCGAGGAAAAAATTCTCCCACATTGACAGCTCCAGATGTCAACAACAAGTCTTTTATTAACTGTATCAAGACAATTTGATCTTGAGCTTTGTAGTCATTTCCAAAAGTCGCCCTGAAAATTATAGTATAACTTTTTTAAACAGCAATATATTAATACAAAAACGTCTAGCGAGAGGTGAAGCTAGAGGTAGAAAGCCGAGTAACAAACCCCGAAGCATTGGTTTGAAATTAATGTATTAACTTATACTTGCAAAAACATCTACTCAATACCTGCAAATTATGTTGTTGATCAACCCAACGATCATCTCCGTAAAGTTCACCACAGAACCACTTAAAGATCGCAGAGAATCACAAAGGCGACCAAGCTCTTCGTCTCTCAGGGAACCAAAAGATTTCACCTTTTTTTCACTAAGGAGTTGTAGGATGCAAATCTTTTTCATCTGCCTCCAGTAATCACCATATGGCGCAGATGCGATATCAGTGCGATTATAATAAAAGATCTTGGTGTATTCTGACTTTGGTCGATCAGCAAATATGATATCATGAGTTTTCAATATCTCTTTAGCCACTCGAGGCGATGAAAAAACGATTGTGGAGACATTGCCAAGTTTCAAGTGCATGATTGGTCCATATTTCTTGGCCAAATCTCTGAGAGCCCGATGTGGAACTGAACCAGCGAGTTGGTGTATGTTCCCGATTACAGGTAAGGTTGGTGGGCCTGGTGGTAAGTTTAGGGTTGTGGAATGCTTTGTCTTGTTGAAAGCCATGTAACAAACGAGGATTAGTGAAGCAAGTATGAATGCGATGGTGATTTGGGTAACCATCTCTAGATTTAGGCTCATCGTAGCAAAGTGAAGTGTTTGGTTTCATTTTCTTCCTCCTCGTAATATCATTAATTGATAATATGGGCGAATCCATATGTGACGTTGTTCTCAAGACCCACTTTTTAAATTTACTTACAATTTATAAATATAAAAAAAAAATATACCAGGAAAGTAACAAAATATATATATATATATATATATATATATATATATATATATATATATATATATATATATATATATATATATATATATATATATATATATATATATATATATAGTTAATTTGGATGGTTTTTGTCAACTTTACCCTTATATTCTTTTAGTTATTTTAATATTTTTGGTCCTTGCAATCAAAATTTTTATATTTTTTTAGGAACCTTTTAATATTTAAGGTTTAGCCACACACCTTTAATGGTTTGACAACTTTGGTCCCTTTCCTAAACTTCTTGTTAATTCTTACCTCTTTAATTTTTTAGCCATTTAGACACTTTTGGTCCTTGCAATCAAAACTTTTACATTTTTTCATAAAAAACACGGAAAAAAAAACGGTACGGGGCAAAGATCGGGTTTTTCACACTTTCACTTTATACGTCTGTCATTTTCTTCTTTTGCTATAATATTTTTTATATTGGTCATCATATTTAATTTTTTTTGGTTTACTACCCTCACCAAAGTCAACTAAAACAGTCAACAACAAAGTTTATAAATCTATAAACAAAAACGACATTCAAATCAGACGAACATGGTCCATGCGGAGTTTGGCCACAAAACTTTAACGGTTTGACAGTTTTGGTCCTTTTTCTAAAAACTTGCTAATTCCTACATGTTTAATTCTTTAGCCATTTTGATATTTTTCTTCCTTGTAGTCAAAACTTTTACATATTTTCATAAAAAAACAAAAAAAAAAAACAAAGACAAAAAAACCGTAAGGAGCAAAACCCGAGTTTTTCACCGTTGCATTTTCTACGTCTATCATTTGTTTCTTTTACTATAATTTTTCTATATTGGTCATCATATTTAATTTTTTTGGTTTTTCCTACCCTCACCAAAGTCAACTAAAACAATCAACAACAACGTCTATTAATCTATAAACAAAAACGACACTCAAATCAGACACACATGACCTATACGGAGCATATGCAACATATCTAATTCGTATTAAAAAAATTATATGCCCCCATATTGTTTTATTATTATTAAGGAAAGATAAATTATATCTTTATGGCAAGTATATTGACCTAATCTTATAAACTTTTTATGAAATAATGTAAAAAAATCTACTATTGTTTAAATATAAAATAAAACATAAATATAAGTAAAAAACTAAATGAGACAAAAAAAAGGAGACGTGCTGTAAAGATAAAGATGAGTTTGAGTCTTTAATTAAAGATAGCCGATAAAAACTAGTTAAAACGGTCAAAATTAGAGTGGTGTGTAGAGAAGAGATAGAAAGAGAAAAAAAATGCCATGAACATTTGTGCCAAATCAAACTACGAATCAAAGCAAAATCTCAGGAAAAAGACTGAAGCTGTGGTGTGTGCGATATCATCATCCCGAGCTCTTCCCTTTACTTGCGGAAGTACCTGAAACCAAAACTGAAACTGTAAGCACAAAGCTTAGTGAGCTCCCCCAAACTACCACATACCATACAATAACATATAAAGCATCTACTGGGCCTTGCCCACTGCATCGGACCGAAGCCCGGAAACTAACCAGGGCCTTGCCCTCTGCATCGGACCAAAGTCCGGAAACTGCATCGGACCGGAGTCCGGAACTAACCAGGACCATGCCCCCTACATCGGACCGAAGTCCGAAACTGATTGGGACTTTGTCCCCTGCATCGGACCGTAGTCCGGAACTGACTTAACATAACATAGCATAAACATATCAACTAACATGAATACATATACTGCATACTGCATCGGAACAGAGTTCGGAACACATAACACAAAACATGCTTCAATCACAAAGACCTCAAGCACCCTAACTACTGCACCAGACCGAGGTCCGAAACTACTGCTAACTAAATGGGTCGGTGTTGTGGCCGTAGACCCGTTCCTACTAGAAGGAAACTCACCTCGTAGCCTAGCTGCTGAAAGAACTGCTCCAGAATCTGTCTGTTGCAGCTCCGGTTTCACCCCGGCTACAATTTCCATAAGTACCATCAATCAAATACTGATAATAATACTGAGGGTAAAATGACTCTCTTACCCCTGGTCCAAGTCAACCTAACGGTCAAAGTCAACATTCAGTTGACCTGAATCATCGAGTTGGGTCACCAACTCGTCGAGTCCTTACTTTCTTGCTTCTACTCGCTACTACTCGCCGAGTTCTGGTACCAACTCGGCGAGTTCCTCTTTGTTACTAACACTTCGACAATCTGCATCCAACTCGCCAAGTTGTATGAATAACTCGTCGAGTTCTCCTTCATCAGATGAACACTCTAGCTGTGACTCGCCGAGTTGTATGAACAACTCGTCGAGTCTGTTCTTGAGGCATGAAGATTGCCTTGAACTCGCCGAGTCAGGGCATTGACTCACCGAGTTATTCCACAAATGAGTTTAACCCTCTAGCTTATCGAGTCCATCCCTCACTCACTGGTTCCACTCGACATAACTCAAAAAGGGGATAACAGGGGACTCGCAACTCGACTCGCCGAGTCTGAAGAACAAATCGTCAAGTCGTATACATGCAAACACTATATGCTCGATTCTGCTTGAAACCAGTCCATTCCATCCATAGATCTGGGTTCTTGGGACTTGATTAACACGTAAAGTTTCAACTTTACGTGTAAATAACATCAAATGAAGGTTTTAGGGTTCAAAGCACACTATAAGAGTAGATCTAGAGCTTTCATACAAAATGGCTCCATAAAGGTGCTAGCTCTAAGCTTCTGGAACTCAAACCTAGCTAGATCCGAAGGCTAGTCAACTCCATGAGTCCTCTATGCTGCTACTAAGCCAAGAAATGGTTCAAGAATAGCTTTAATGGCTTCAAAAAGGGGATTTAAGCATAGAAACAGAAAAGGGCCAAGATATACCTTACTATCTTCTGAAATTCCTCAAGGATCTAGGATCTCCTTCATCTCCTCTTGGTCTACCTTCCTTTTTCACTCAAGATGTGACAACCCAAAATTTATTCCGTCATTATAACCCGTTTCCGTTAATAGAATATTTTATTTTATAAAAGTTCCGTTAAATTGGGGTCGACAAATAAATAAATGTTCTATTTATTTGTATTTTATGTTAATATCGTTGTAATAAAATAGATAAAAAAAACACGTAATTTATCTTTCCATTCTATTGGAAAAAGTTTATTTTTAATTACGACCATTTAACCAGGTAAAAAGTTTAAACCTTGTTAAATATAAGTATCGGGTAGTCGTATACCGGGTACAACACCCAAGCCTTATATAAAGGAGGGTGGACACTCCATAGAAACCTTTTACCACACTAGACCCACTTTCTATCTCTACTCTCTCTCCTCAAGTCCAATTTCATCCAAAAACTGCAAGTTTCCGCCTCCAAAACGTAAGTTCTCTTACCCTAACTTGTTCTAGACATCATTGATTAGTTTTTTAACCCACAAATCGTTCATGAAGGCTAAAAAAGAGGAGTTTACGGCCTAAGAACCTCCTTAGGCCGTAAACCCCTAAAAAGATGTCAAAAGTGCCAAATTTGTTCCCTTTAAGCTTAGAAACTAGTTTTGGACTTAACCTAGAAGTGTTTGAACCTTGAATCAACAATTTTTAGGGCTTGAAAAGAGGGTTTACGGTCCAAGCACATGCTTAGACCGTAAACACCCTCTAAGCTTGCAAATCAAGCCCAAAACACTTCCAAACCACACTTAGGCTTAGGATAAATCTTACAGACTTGCTATTTCGTACTTGGAGCACCTAAATCTTGACATTTGAAGGGTAAACTAGAGTTTACGGCCCAAGCATATGCTTAGACTATAAACTCCCCTAAACCATGCCAAAGGACCCTTTAAACCCCTAAAGAGCCTTATACCCTCACTAGAACATGTTAGGAATGAGCCAAAGACCTTGAAAGCAAAGAATGGAGGTGTCCAAGAGTTTACTATCGTAAGCCATGGGGTTTACGGCCATAAACTCCCAAGGAGTGGCCCTTGTACCATAAACTCCAAGGGAGTACCCTCCTTTGACCTTAAACACCCATATAGCCTTGTGTATTGCCTTAGAGTCATTACTAGAACCACAATAGGCTTGAAAACACTCAATTACACTCCTCCCATGAGTTTACGGCCGTAAACTCATGGGGGATGTGGTCTCCCAACCTTGAACTCACTTAAGGTGAGTTTTAGAAGAGTAAACTCCATGGTGAGGTTTTATACTCTTTCCTTGCAACCCATTAGCCTTCTAGCACTTAACCACAAGACCTTTAATCACATTAGGATGTCTATATGTGTATAATTAGAGTCTAAATCACTAATTACTTGTAAACATATGTCTTCATATGTTATACTAGGGTCATAAAGGGTGTATAAGTCTTTACTTGACACCAAACGCTCATCCGACACTTCCACCCGATCTACTCAGTGCAGGTGAGTTCATACCCCTTAACGAACCTTTTAAAATGTTTTTACATGTTTTAGGGGGGGATACAAGTAAAATTCTACAAGTTTTTATTATTAAATCATATGTGATTTACCAAATATCATCAAAAAGGAAATTTCTACAGTTTTAGCTGCTTACCAATAAAACTGTTTTAGTTGACTATCAAATGCATTTTTAAGATTTAAATTGTTGTTAAACTATTTTCAAAACTATGTTTAAACTACTTTTTTTTAAAATATATCTACACTAATATATTTATATAAGTAAGACTTGAAGGACTTAGGACCGATAGCTCGCCTTATTTCCTGTTCTTGTTTGATGTGGTCTTAGGGTATTTGTTGTCCGTCCGACTGTCGTTGATTTCTTAGTTATATATCATATATATTGGTGATAGATATGAAAGTCTTCATCTTTCCCGCTACCCTTTCTATTCAAAGGCATGAAATCATACACTCTAGTTAACTATAATAGGTATAGTTAAGACTACTGCTCGTTACCTCTACTATTACTATACTCATTATAACTGCTATTATTACAAGTTAATACACGTATAAGAGAATAGTCTATGAACTATACAGAAAGACTACTATACTATAATACAAGAGAATGCACTAATCCAGAGTATAACACACTATCTCTCTATAAGACACTCTACCGCGCTTACACCATGTGACCAGGGCTTTCCGGAAGGAAGGCAACACTAAATGTATAGATCTATACGGCGCAGACACTATTACATCCCGACTGTTATCTATAGTCCGAGCCGACTAGGCACAAGTGTGGCCCTACATCACTACACTATGCATGACCAGGAAGGTCATCGGGTTCTTTATTAACATCCAGTCTGGTTACATGAGGGTTACACCTATATTTAAATTAATACACTAAGACTAAAGTCTAAGCTAACCTCCCGAAGTAAGTAATTATCTATTACTAATGGAAGTTTGCACCACTACTACTGTTAACAGACATAACTTTACTTCATCTATGTTACTCACATGAGATTTATTACCGTACTTTTCAACTGAAGGTTTTCAATGACAATACTTACACCCAACTCAAAAGATTTAACTTACAATGTACTTTTCTGGAAAATATAGGATTTTCTATGGATTTCTACTACTTATAAACATAAATTTCAGTTTTTATACTATAAGTTTGTAAACACTTTTATACAACAACAACACTAAATTCTTATGAACTCACCAGCTTTATGCTGATACTCGTTTTCAAAAGAACTTGTATCTTCAGGTCAAAGATAGACAGGTACAGGTGTAGTTTTTGGAGAAGATGGAGCATATACAAGACCCATCTTTTATTTTGTAATACTTTTGGTGTCTATTAAACTTTATAGAACACGTTTGTAATTAAATTTACTATATATGCAATGGTTTTTGTTGTCGCTTGTTTTACTATTATGCAATTGTTATGATACTATACATGACGTCCTCCACCCCAGAACGTATTCTGCCGTTATCGGTTTTGGGGTGTGACAGATTGGTATCAGAGTATTGTTTATAGTGAATCAAGTATATCAACCTATAAAAAGATATACGAACTATAAACACTTCGGGACTAAAACACTCTGACCAAGAATATGTACTTATAGATACTAAAATATTTAATCAAGTATATATATATATATATATATATATATATATATATATATATATATATATACACACACACTCACTACTACAAAAGGGTCAGTATCATACTAGAACAGAACAAAAGTATTAAGATTGTTGAACATCACAATTAACCTTAAAGACCTATAGTCACATCTGGGTGGATGTAGCCTGATCAACTACATTTTTCCAGGAGTGACTAGAATGTGCCTAAGAGTGATTGTGGTGTTGCAACAAGTCTAAAAACTTACCAACACTACCACAAGAATGTTAGAACTAGAATACTATAGGAGTATTTTGCATTCTACTAACTACGTATGTGATAACTAAAGGGTCGTTAATGGTAGGACAATGGTTGCTAAGTGGATACACCACGGTTACATGTGACTAGGGCGTTATAGACTCAGAATCCGTGACCTTTGCTTCATTTCCTGTTCTTGTTTGATTAGGGATCTGAAGTTAGGGTTGCTTATTCGAAAGACTATCTTGCTTCGGTTATATGTAATTGGTATGCACTACGCAAGTATTGGGTCGACCAATAATGATCCATCTCATAAGTATCCTAGATAAGTACGTCTATTAACCTTTCTCTCCCCATTCTCGCGTAGATAGCATGGCTGGTTTCCACTACCCCGATGATCCGTATTATCCAAACCAAGGCAACGGAGGATGGCTCGAAGAGGAGCCAGAAGATGATCACCCGATCCCTTTGGATGATCACCATGCAGAAGGCTTCTCGGATAGCTCCAGCTCCAAGCCAGAAGTTAACAACCTACCCCCTAAAGCTCCAAACCCTAACCCCCGTCCAACATTTCAAGGTAGCACTCCCATGTGGGCAATAACCTTGAACCGATGGAGCGAGGAGCAGGGTTAGCATTTACCTTACAATGGAGACCGAAGCTTCTACAACATAGGGAGGATCAGCGGACCAAGTTCTTGTTGGGTTTTGAGCAATCTAACACTTCCTAAGTGTGCATGCAACCCTAATAAACCTTGGATCTATGTTTGTCTAAATACATGCAAAATAATAATTTTCCAAGGTTCATAACCTATCTAACATGGCATGGGGTACTTTTAAACATAAAAGAATTAGATGAGATTACATACCTTTTGATGATGAGTTCAATTCCTAAGGAGTTTGAGGGCCAAGCACCAATAGTGTGAATGCCTCAAATGGAATCACAAATCACCACAAACACTTGGAAAACTTTGAGAGAGTGTATACACACATAGAAATCGGCCACACCTAAGTCTCACACAACTAGTGCCACTAGTCACTCTAGTGGCCATTTCATGCAACATAAGCATGCTTATATAGTGTACATGATTAGGGTGAAACCCGAATAACCCATGACCTTTCCTTTCCCAAGGATCCATGGGTTAAAAGCTCCATGGATCATCCATGGACTTCCATACAAGCCTAACCCATTAACAAATGAGTGTTAGCCCACACCATATAAAACCAATAGCCCACAATCTAATTAGTCTTCCTTTTACTCTCTAAATTAATTCATAATTAATTTAAGACTAAGACTAATTAAATAACATGACTTCATATTAATATATTATAACTTATAATATATTAATAAACATATGTGTATAACTCTCTTAAAATTATCCATAAATAGTTTGGATGAAATGCAACCCAAATGGTCCATGCCGGGTCGGGTCAAGTATATACCAAATAAGTTATGGACTTAGACACCTTATCCAACAGACTCCCACTTGGATAAGTCTAATAACTATATTTGCGTATGTTACTTCAGGAACCAACCAGCAATCGTAGCTCTCGAAAACTCTGTTGAACTATGAAGCGCCATTTTAGATAAGTGATCGTATAATCCTCTCTTCTCATGATATCAGTCGGACAAATACATGGAACAATGTCGTACTTATTGTCCAACAGTTTGTTTCCCGATTTTCGATTTGTTTGACAAAGAACTTAATCAAACACATCAATTTAGTTCTGACCGGCCGGTACATAGGTCACAACAAAATCATCGAGGGGCCCAGATATCGCTTCTATTTCTAGAAGGAATAGATAAACTTTGACTCATATGCTTGTTCTACTACTTGTTGAATTGTACACAAAGGCATGTTTTATAACATCAAGTTACTGATGCGTTTACGTGCAATCAATGCACAACCAACTCATAGGTAACAACTCATATCTCTAGGTTTGAAGATTTATGTGATATTACCGTCTCACGATCACTCGAGATAAATTCCATGAAGTGATACAAGTGAGCGTGGGTTTAATCCAATACTCATAACTTATGAGCACTCATGAATGTTGTAGCAACCATTGCTATGACTAAACCCATTTAGCCATCTACAAACTCGATTCATGACAGTCTTGATTCATACCTACTTCCAACATATGAACGATTGTGGAGTGTTTAAATAACTTAGTCATTCGGAAAGAATAACCTAGCTATTCTGGAAGTCAAAACATGCAAAGTGAAACACAATAATAATCGAATCCAATATGGTCTCAAAACCCTTTTGAATATAAATAGAACCACCTTTTATTTATCACCATATTGATTACACATTATTCATTGTATAATGTTTCAAATAATCAACTTAAGACTTGAATAAAAACAGCAGTCGTCCCATGCTCCTAGCATGTACACTTTGTTTTCCTAAACAATAGTTATGCCATACTCCAAGTATGCACACTATGCTTGTCTATGATCCTTACATTGTGATGTAGATCAATTAAACATGATTCCAATGAAACTCATTTCACAATCCCAAATCCTTATTGTAAATGTGAGAATCCCCAATTCCTATCATTTACCAAAAAAACTGTTAGATTTTAAACTTTTATGCAATGTTCCTCTTGTAATGATTATGCACAAAGTCACCAAAACGTTGTCACCAGTCATTACAGAGTATTCCAAAGAAGGTCAACCTCTATGGAACGGAAGTCTCATATTCAAAGTACATTGCTTTGAACATCCTTCTTGCATTAAGGTTTTCTAATCTTACATAGATTGAATAACTTCCACCTATGGAGACATTTCCATAGTCCCATTTTGACTATCACTTCCGAACAAGAGTTACTTCTTTTCAGAATATGTCAATATGGTCCTTTTCGACAACTTACATCATACTTCCAACTTTCCCTGAGCAACCAATCTTTGGCGAACCTTAGATTGTCCTCGACAATTACTTAATCACTTTAGTCATATCCAGTTCTAGACTTTTCCCTTCTCAATTCCTTAAGCATTTGGAAAATTTAGAAAAGATGAATATTATAGCACATGAAATCAATCCTATATCCGAAGCATATGGGACACGATTCATGATGTTTGACATAAAGACATGATACTAGACCAGTCTTTTGCTACAATATTTTTTATTTGCCATGTTTTCAAATTTTAACTATGAAGAGGGATGCCGTAATCATAATCGAATTTTGAAAACGCAATATATATAGAATTTCTTCAAGTTGAACCATTCCAACATAAATTCATATATATATATATATATATATATATATATATATATATATATATATATATATATATATATATATATACTCTTGACTAAATATGATTAAAATCTCAATCTAAGCTTTAGAATTGAAACGAAGTATAATTTCCTCTCCCTTAATTATAGCAAGACAACTTTTCAACCCCTGCAACTTCACGAATTGGAACTTTGTTTTCTATAATTTACATTGCTAACTTGCAACACTAAACGTAATAATCATGCTCCCACTAACATGATGATTATTAGCATAACACTTATGCTCCCACTAGCTCTGACATATTTCCAGAAATCTACTGGACTTCTGAAATTTAGATTCATACACCCTTTCTTAGATAGCTCACATGTGTGTCTAAACAATTTTCAGAACTATGAAAAGGGATGCCGTAATCATAGTCTCGATTGCTTAGGCATTTGCCATTTCTCACAAGTCCATGTTAGTGTTCCGGTTAACCATACGCGCTCCACTAACGACATTTGAAAATGCAAATAACATAATTGATATCTACGTAAAATCTACTTAGTGAAAGCGTTTCCTCACCATCATTTTCATGAATCGGAGAGAAACCTTATGACACTTAGATTTTATAGTGTATGAGTTCCTATCCATGTTAATTTGTCAAAACCATAATCACAAGATAAGGTTAGTGACAAATTCAGCCTTACATGGATTAAACTTGTTCAATCTTAGTTTCTTGTCACCTTGGTAGCACAAGGCCCACCAATGCTTCCAAATTGAACTCTGATAACTCACATGCAAATTCAACTTATTTGAAGTAGGTACAGAAACAAGAATTATGTCAACATGATAGGATGCAAACCTTAAGTTGTGTGCTAGTGATAAATTACAGGTTTTACTCTTGATTTAATCTTGAAACTCTTTCAGGATCTTTAAGGCTCCTACTGTCCCCTTAACATATAAGTTTCCCCAGTCAAGAACCATTCCTTGACAAAACAAATATTCAAGGGACAATGCGGATTCTTATCAAGACTAACACTTCACACAATTGGTCTTAGTTGGTCTTTGTCTCATCCAAGACATCACAACTTACTAATCTCAAATGTACAAGAGTAGAAAACATTTTACTCTTACATTTGACTAGTGTTAATAAATCTTCCTTTATGTCACTCAAAGTTACAATCTTGGAGTATGACTCTAAGAATTGTTTTGGAACGAAATATGACTCATCTTCTTGATTTTAACCAATCCAACAATTCATGACCTCTCTTCTTAGCCATAACAATGCACTAAGACGTCCTTAGAGTATGAATTTGTGAAATGGTTTCATAATCATTAAGATGATCATGAAATACGATAGTAAAGTACTCTCCCATCCTTTCATATTTGAGAAACTTTTATCTTTCTACCTAATTTGATTCTTCTCATTTGTTTTGTCATACATTGTAACCTTTCCAATGTTATAGAATTATACTTAACCTTATAAGTATAATCATATTTACTAATCTTTAGTAAATCATGACAAATCAATCTTTGTGGTGGACCTTGACCAGCGCACACCCAGTGTACCTAATTCCTTAGTCCTTCAATTGACTCACATATACATGTGATCAAAGAATTAGTCTTAATTTTCAAAGATGAAAATTCTCATTCATCATACAATACAACTTGTATGATTCCAAGTTTCTGTCCAATTGAAACTTGGGTGATGAAAAACTTTCTTTATTTGGTAAATTCAGACACTACCACAAATGAAAGAATCAAATCCACTTTCCAATATTGCTATTACTGGAAACATATAAGCAACAGTTTTCCACAAATGCCATTGTAAGGATATTTTTAAAATAAATAAACTTAAAACCTTTTTTTCTTTTATTTTAAAACTTTGCGGAAAAACTTATCCTTACAATCCACATGAAAACCTTGTTGTTATCTATTCATAAGCAATATATTATAACTCTTAAGCAACAGCTCAAAATTCTGATTACCGAACCATGCGATTGAAACCCACCTTTGCAATCAGAATCAACATATACTTACTTTAAGCTTCCTATCTTTTCTTTGATTCTTAAAAACATCAGCATGTGACCCATTCACATTATGTAATAAGAATCTCCAAATAGGAACTTAATAGAGTTAGACAATGGACTTTACCCGAAGTAGAGTCAAACCTCTTGACTTGATCAACCTTATGACCTTTCAGGTGAATAGGGCAGCTTCGCAACCAATGCCCCTTCCTTTGGCAACAAAACACATGGACCCTTTGGTAATGGCACATGAGACTATCTCAGAATTTGCCTTTCTCTTTACTATTTGGTCAACCGAGCTGACTATAGCCGATCCCTTTCCATTGGGAAGAGAAATCTTTTTCTAGATATCCAATGCTACCATTTTCAATGTCCATTTAAGACTTGGGAAATTGTTCTTTTAATCAAATTTGCTTTACTGGTGTTCCAAATCATTGCTGATTCCACAACACCAAGCAAATAGATAACATCATTAAGGGTCATGTCATAGTCTGTCTCATAGTAGTCCCAAAGAGACTTACTATGTTACTAAGAAAGTGATTGAACATCCAACTTTCATGAGACTTTGACACCCAACTCTCCCGGCTTGTCAATATGTGACTTTATCTCCAAGATGTGAGCACACATAGACTATGCTTGCCAATAGGGATTGAGTGACTTTAAACTTTTCAAGAACTTGTGGGTGAGGGAGAATAATTGGAGGAGGTGGAGGAAGTGAAGCGCGATGTTGAGGGACACCATCTTCAAGAGATTTGGGAAGATCATAGTTGTCTGAACCAGACATCTATAATTGGAGAAAATCAAGTTAGTTGATTCAAAGTCCTTAATATAACACCCAATATGAAATATTAAGGCTAGGACCCAACACAATATTTTATAATTTGGAAGAGGGATGCCGTAATCCAAGCTATAAAATATTTGAAGGTAGGCGAATGACGATTCACCAATTTCCACCATGAAAAACGAAATAATTTATTAGGTTTTAATTGGATTTGAAATTCCTAGATCTTTTGAGATTCATTGAACTTTTCAATGGCATGTTTCAATCTCGAGTGTGCCCTCTCAAATTTTGTGACTGGGATGTCAAGGATCACAAAACAAGTTGTGAATAACCATACCAATTCACTTGGTACCCTTAATATTATCACCTAATCAATGTGCCGGTTAACCACACACGCTCCACCAACGACTTGGTAAGGTACAAAGTGTGAATTCCATGGGCTAGCACCAAATTCACATTTTTCCTAAAGTAACTAAGATTGGGAATTAAATAAAAAATATTCAGTTACTTTATAATATTCATTATACTTTTAATGAGAATTTTAAAGTCATTGTCCTACCCGTTCGGTTAACGACCCTCCACCGATCAAGCAAGCGGTGGGTGAGAGTGGACACCCATTAAGTCGCCATTTTATAGGCAACAACCTTATACCCACCTTATAGACCGGCTTCGTGAATGAGGCCTACTAACGGTAAAACGACTTGTTCTTATACATATATATATATATATATATATATATATATATATATATATATATATATATATATATATATATATATAATTAACCATTAATGTTATAAATAGTATAAATGTTGAATTTTAACTTTTAAAATTCTAAGTGTTGGAATTAAAGTTTATTAAAGTGTGTGAAACTTTACAAATTCCAAAACTTGAGGGCAAGTTTTGAAACTATTCAAAACTAATTAATTCCATGATTTATGTGTTTAAAGTAGTTTTAATCCAAAAACTCTTCAAGTTCCATAACTTGAGGACAAGTTATGGAAGACTTTAAACTAATAAAAGAATTACCTTTTCTTTATTTTATAACTTATGGAATTAATTAAGGTTACACTTTATTTATATATTTATTAATGAAGTGACTCTTGAACCTCCATAACTTAAGGACAAGACTCTTCATCTTTTGTAACCATCCAAGACTTTTCATTTCATAACTTATGAATTAAAGGTTCATAAAAATGAAGACTCTTCATTTTCATGTAACTTATGTGTTTTAAGTGTGTGTTAAATAAAAGTGACCTTTGGATATCCATAACATGAGGACAAATTATGGACTCCATTAAAACACATAAATGATCAAAAATTAATTCTAAACAATTCAGCAAATAATTCCTATCATCTTCTAAATTCATAAGAACATGAACATGATCATCAAAATTTCAAGAATTATATGAACACATAAAATCATGGAATTTTGATTATAACTTTGAAATTGGTCCACCATCATCATTACCACATCAAAAACAGGTTTTATGAGTCCAAAACAGTTTAAGGTAATGACTCTAGACCAATTCCAGCACCAAAACTCGAAGATATGCTGTCTGGGGGTCCAACTCGTCGAGTGCATGAACCAACTCGCCGAGTTGGATGAGTTTTGCCTTCGACTCGTCGAGTCCCTTCATGGACTCGGCGAGTCAGCTATGCAGATAGCATAAAATCTTCGATTTCAGCAATTTGCATCAAGTATTCAAACAAGCAAGCCTAGGCTTTGATACCACTGTTGGGTTTTGAGCAATCTAACACTTCCCATAATTGGTCTTAGTTGGTCTTTGTCTCATCCAAGACATCACAACTTACCAATCTCAAATGTACAAGTTCTGCCCATCATGGTCTGAAGATTTGCTAGGAACGTCGAGCAAGGTCAAGCAACCATTGGCCGAGTTGTAGAAGTGGATGCCAATTCAAATCTCAACTTTGTTCGCATCCGCCAACTTGAAGAAGCTATGGATAGGACAAGGAGGACCAACGAGGCTCTGCAGCAACATCTAGCTGCATCCCGAGCCGAAGTGAGGGAACTCCGAGCTCGTCAGAGGGCTCATGAACGACATCTTCAGGAAGTTATGCGCCAACTTGCTGACCTGAGGGTTCGCCTAATGCGAACCCGTCGCCAGTAGAAGATGTCGAACCATCTCACTCTTTTGTTTAAGGACTAGCCTTTTCTTTTCTATGCTTAGTAGAGCACTTGTCTGTAAACATTCCTAACTTTGAAAGTACCATAATTAGGCCTCTAGATTGCCAACATTTTTTTTCCTTTTGGTTTGATGTAAGACCTACTGTTAGGTCACTTTTCCCGAACTTGTATTACATCATTAATACCAGTAAATTGGCAGTTAACTACTCTATTGCTATGACTGTCACTCTGATTTTTGGACTATGTTGATTTAGTCCGTGAAACACTCTTATCATGTTTGCAATAGACTCTTACTATTGTCATCATCCCTATTAACTTTCAGTGAAAGATGCCTCCTCGAAAGCGCCCAAACAGAGGTAGACCAGCGACTCAAATTCCGCCTCCACCGCCTCCTCCTCCGCAGTTTGATCCAGTGCTATTTCAAACAGCTGTGACCGCAGCTGTGACGGCAACCATGGCCCAAATGAATTCTGGCGATGCTAGTGGAGCCGGAATGGGCACCAACTCCAGACATGGTGAAATCCCCTCTTGTACACAGGGGTGTACTTATAAGGATTTCATGAACTGTAAACCCACATTCTTTAATGGGACCGTAGGAATCCTTGCTCTGTCCCAATGGATCGAAAGAGCCGAAGCTGTTTTCGAAATGTTCTCATGCCCCGAAGAAAGCAAAATCAAGTTCGCTGCTGCCACCTTCACTGAAAGGGCCCTGACATGGTGGAATGGCCATGTCAGTTCACTTTCTCTAGTAACAGCCAATGCCATGGGCTGGGATACACTAAAGGACCTGCTGAGAAAGGAGTACTGCCCTAGAGGGGAGGTTCAGAAGCTTGAAGAGGAACTTTGGAACCTCAAGATGAAGGGAACGGACATAGTGGCTTATACGGCCAGGTTCTGCGACCTGGTAGCTATGTGCCCTAACATGATTCCTTCTGAAAGCAAGAAAATCGAACAATACATCTGGGGTTTAGTGCCCTGTATCAAGGAAATGTTCTATCTTCCCATCTTGCAACCTTTGACAATGCCAAGGAGTTAGCCCACAGGTTGATTGATCATGAAACTACTTCCACTCCAGCTACAGCAACCACAACTGCCACTGCACCGCCCAAGTCAACCGAAAAAAAGAGGAAGCATTGGGATCGGAAGAAGAGCAAGAAAACTCAACCCTCCTCCAAAGATCAACAAATTGTGGCTGTCCATGATGCCACCACTCCTGCTACCCCTGCACCAGCAAAAGCTTATGTTAGGAACCTGCCCAAGTGTCCCAAGTGCCCCTTCCATCACAACGGCCCCTGCCGTGAATTGCAATGCACCAACTGCGGCTGGAAGGGTGATACTGTCCGGTTTTGCAGATCCCAACCCAAACCTATCTCTCAAGTCCCCAGTTCAGGAGTGAGTCAGGCCTGCTATGTCTGCGGTGAAGCGGGCCATTTCAAGAAAAAATGTCCGAAGGCTGGGAATGAGGGAGGAACAGGAAGACTACTCACTATTAGCCACAATGAAGCAGTAGCGGATCCCGCAGTAGTCACGGGTACGTTCCTTCTCAACAACTCTTACGCCTGTGTCTTATTCGATAGTGGTGCAGAAAGAAGCTTCATAAACCAAAACTTTAAACACTTACTTAAGCAATCCCCGCAACCACTAAAAGAAACATTTGTTGTAGAAATGGCTAACGGAAAGACCGAAAGCTCTAACGAAATTTACATATGTTGTACCCTCACGTTAGACGATCATTCATTTCTAATCGATCTCATACCAGTCTCGATCAATAGTTTTGATGTCATTGTTGGCATGGACTGGTTGAGTCTTTATCGCACTGATATTCTATGTTTCGACAAAACCATTCACCTAAATCCACCGAATCACGAAACTCTGTTAATCTACGGAGACAAACCTGGTACGAGCCTTCGTATCATCTCAAGTATTCAAGCTCAGAAATACTTGCGTAAGGAATACCGTGCCTTTCTTGCACACGTCGTCGACACAAGCCAGTAAGCGAGAGATCCAAAAGACATCCCTGTTGTATGTGATTTCCCTGACGCGTAACGACCGAAAAATGCCAACCAATTTAAACTTTTCAAAAACAACCCGATTTCATTAAATTATTACAAAAAGGTTTTCAATACAATTTATTTAGAGTATTCCCAGAATCACATCACAACATAAACATGAGGAGCGGTACGATCACGCCTTCGCCTTGCCACGGTCTCCTGAAGAACCTGAAAAACATTAAACCACAACTGTAAGCCCGAGAGCTTAGTGAGATATCCCCAAAATACCAACCACATCTACCATACACGCATATCATGCCATATCATATCCGATCACAGAACAGCCATGCACTTCGGGTCTACTGTGCGACTGGTCCGCCGCACTGGCCAACAGTCCACCTGGTCCACCCTTCGAGTCTAGCCATATACATCGAGTCTGTAGTGTGATTGGTCCGCCCGCACCGGGCCTTCAATCCACCTGGTTAACTCTCTGAGTCTATAGTATGACTGGTCCGCCCGCACCGGGCCTTCAGTCGGCCTGGTCCACTCTCCGAGCCTCGGCACGTCTGGTCCGCCCTATTGGGGCCTACAGCCTATCCGGACCGCTTGCTGGGCCTTCGGGACAACCTGTCCGCCCTGGGTATCTTGGCCTACAACACAAAGCAGGACCCGCCTCAACCTAACTCCAGTTCAAACAACCATGTGCACATAAACATACAATCATATAACAATTGACAGTCAACAAGCCGATCAAACAGATCACATAGCATATCATCATCTTAACCAGGATACTGACCTAACCGGTCACTAGCATAGCATCACCCTACATATCAGGATACCGACCTCAACCAGGTCTCTAACATATACCATTCTAGCTACCAGGATGCAAACATATCAAAGCAATAACAAAAAAACAAATACCCGGATCTCAATCCGATAAAGGGCCGGCCTTGGTGCCTTAGACCCTATTGATATAGTGAGGATAACTCACCTCGCACTGCCGAAACTCTGAACTGAAGAAGCAGATTCTCGAATCACCGACTCACCGAAAATCCCGAACTAGCCAACATAGCACAAATAAGCATTAGCCTAAGCACAATACCCTTCCAAGGGTAAATTGACCATTTTACCCTTAACTCAATCCGGCCTAACACTAGGTAAGCTCCCAAGCCCACCAATGGCCCAAAGTCCAGAAGTCCAAAACAAAGCCCACTATTGGCCCAATTTACTAAATTGGGCCCACTTCACCAAATGGAACTAAACTCATGATCCATAACAACCAATGGGCCCACAATACTCTATCCATAATGTCCAGTCATGACTCAAAATCCAGCAGCCCAAATAACAGCCCAAACCCTAAGGCCCAAAATGAAAACCCAACAGAGGGAGTACGTTGGGCGTACACGCCGATTCGCAACAGGGGATCGGGGCACTGACTCGCTACGCGGGGCGTACTCACATGTTACGCGGGGCGTAACTTCGCTACTTATTAAGTCCTTATAACTTCTTAACGGCTTAAGCTCTTAAGCCCAAACTTCAGATCCCTAGGCCAAATATGCCTAAGATTCATAAAGTCTCAAACTTTATAATTTGGGACGTCCATAAAGCTCTTAATCCAAGGTCTTAATCCATTAAGACCCACTTATCTCACACATAGAACAACCTCAGCCCTTGGGACCTCATTTTTCTCACTCAAGACCTCTCCTATGGTCTGAAAGGACAGATAATCTTGACCAACTCGAAACATGCAACAAGATGAGGACTTTTGGGACAAGAATGGTGTCAAAGCTTCACAACACATTGATCTACACCATATGAAAGTCAAGCAAGAAGCTTTATACCTCAAATAGGCTCCAAAGGATGATGTCTTCCCAGATCTATAAGCTCCAGCCGTTCCACTCCTTCTTTGACAACTTCTCCTTTCTTCCTTTATGCTCTCCTTTGCTACTCCAAGCTTTTCAAGACCAAACACACCCAATCAAGGAGGTGGGACGGCTATCTTAGGGTTTCTAAGGTTAAGCGAGAGCTTATGGAGGCTAGGGTATGAGCCAAAATATTCCTTATATAGTGGCTGACCCTAATTTTAGGGTTTTAGAACTCTGAGAGTACACTGGGCGTACTCAGCCTAGCACCCGCGTCCATATACGCCTTACGCTGGGCGTACTCGGCGAGTCCCCAAATTTCATACTTGTCCCTCATTTTCAATTTTTCCCACAAGATGACCAAAATATCATTTCTTTTAAATCCCGGGGACTCACAATTAGGTACTCTTAGGAACGGCGCGTTACAATTCTCCCCCACTTAAATTAGGCTTCGCCCTCGAAGCCTTCGGCACCTCTACTCCAAAACTTCTCCCGCCGCGCACCACCTGGCATTAGGCCAACCAGGTTCCTTAAGACGCAACCATCGAAACCCGAAACTCACTTTCTCCTTTCTAGCGGTGTCCTGACTACCGCCTCAAGCTGGCCACCGACTTCACCCTCTGATAACCACACCTATCAGGCTCCACACTTATCAACCGAGTACCACTCCATGGCACTTCCCCGATCCTGATCTCAACAATCACTTGGCTCTTACGAGCTAGATATAACCCTAAACCACCGGGTTCCCGATCCGGGTCGAAATCTAACCATCCCTTGCTGACAGAACAACACATTCTTCAGCCTCAGAGCAACTCCCATGAGTTCTCCTCTTGCAATCGCATGCACATGCTGCACGAGCTCTAACACCCTCGGGTTAGGAAAACCCGTCACACTGACGACACCTCCAAACATCCCCCATGATGAATCGCCACTACATACACAATTCCTTGATCATAATCAAACTGGGAATCTAAGACCCCATCCCTGCACCCCTTCCGGGCCTCTCGGCTCTACTCTCGTGGAATCCCTTCCGCGACCTCAGCATACATCCATTCCGGATGTGATCCCATACCACTGCCGCAATCATGCTGCTCAATGACCATAATTGGACCACTCCAAACATAACTCTGCGCTACTGCTTTCACTTCCGTGAACATACACTCCCTCTCGGCACTACATTCCTCTCTCTTTCCTTACGAAGGAAATCCACTTGGCCGCCTCGTCACTACGACAAGTGCCACGGTGCTCGTCCAACGCTACACCACTCCCTTATAGCATAACCGCTATCCATGCAACACACATGCTCTGAATCTGCTCGCAAGGACTCTCAAGTCCATGCACCATCTCCACTAATCAAGATCAATACCCGGGGCTAGACCCTCTAATGCTAACACATCGCAACATACTCAATCCATTCCTCAAACCGATCTAACAATACCTGCAGAGTCTGCAGCATGACTGGACCGTCTTATCAGGCCTTCAGCCAATCTGGACCACTCTCAGAACCTTCAGCCAATCTGGACCGCCCTCCAGGGCCTTCAGCCTGGATGGACCGTTCTCCTAGCCTTCGGCCTGACTGGTACGCCTACTGGCCTTCAGTCTATCCGGACCGCTCAACTAGTATTCATCATTCGGAGTTACCTCTCTGGGAGATTCCTCCCATGCATACTGTTCTAGCCCTTTAGGAGTTCCGAACTCTATCTCCATCATACAAACTCAATCCCGGCCTGATCCCAGTCCCTCCACAATCAAGTACCCTTAGTCTGTATCCCGCCCCGCATGCCTGCCACTTACTCATACCAGCCTACGCTCTTGGCTAACAGAATATAGCTGAATCCCAAACAGCTAAACAACCTCACATGCTCATCGATCTTCCGGAGAATCTTCCAATTCTCCCCCACTTATAGCACTGACTATCAATCACCGGTCGCCAACATCGACCTCCCTCAACAACCTTACACAACACAATTATTTACACGCGAACTGCGTCCCGCAATCGCAAACAACCTTCACAAAAACACATATCAACGCTGATCGACCCAAGCTCAAAAGAAACTCAGTCTGCAGCTAGCCACTCCTCAGAATGCAGATGCTACCCAACCCTCAAATCAGACGCCAGATTTCCACTAATAACCCCCACGAAGGATAACCAACGAAATTCCCAACACTAACCCATAACCAAACCATAACCCTCAATGAACAACGAATACCGCACCGAAAACCACACAATGAGACTAGCAGATAAACAATACTCCACAATAACCATAAGATAAACAAGACATCAAGAAAGAAACATACTCGCGGCTGCATCCGACACTACTCTGACCTCCTCTGCTGCAAGCTGAAAAGCACGACCCTGAGCCCTTGGAGGCTCCGCTCCACCCTGACCTCCGCCCGTGATCCTCAAAGTGGCCGGTGCTGGAGCCTACACCGGTCCTGCAGCAAGCTGTGGACAGTTGACCCTCAAATGTCCAACCTGATGACAATGATAACAAATCCTCAAATCCCGAACCGACGCTGACTGCCGACAATACCTCGCATAGTGCCCCTCCTTTTCCGCACTTGCGACATGCACCACCGGACCTAAAAACTCCGGTGTGACCCTTCCCACACTTCCCATAAGCGTGGCTGCTCTGATCTCCCACCCTAGAATCAACGGTCTTGGACCGTTTCGGCGCCGGCTGCGACTGCACCGAAGCCTGCCTCAGCTCACGCGACTGCAACTCAATCTCCAACTCACGCTGCCTGGCGGCCTCCTGCAACTCCATACTGAAAAACACCATAAAATCTCAAATTCTTCCCACTATCCCAGGAACAAACTCTCAATCCAACCCTAGAGGTCATGGTTTCCCTGATACACGTATGGGTCCTGTGCTTTCTGTAGTACGGGCCCATACTACCTTCCACACCTACCCATATTTGTATGAAGTACTACCACAACACCCTAGTGAAAACATACATAACAAACGATCAACCCTCACTACTAGAGGAACACTGGAAATCTCCCACAAGGAAACCCTAGGCTATCAGGCATCATAAATCAGGCAACACTATCATGAAATCCTGAAGATCCCTAGCCTAGCACTAGCATGCTGTTCTATCAAAGCTCAAAAACAAATATCAGGTATGGTATTTTGGGGTTACTTACTGGCTCCGACTGATCGTACCTCCGCGTCCTCCTTTACTCATTTTGAAAACCATTTTAAATTCTCTTTTGAAAACTCTCCTCGACTTGAGACTGGAGTCACACGAGTGTTCCTCCAATTCACTGAAACCAAGGCTCTCATACCAACTTGTAACGACCGAAAAATTCCAACCAATTTAAACTTTTCAAAAACAACCCGATTTCATTAAATTATTACAAAAAGGTTTTCAATACAATTTATTTAGAGTATTCCCAGAATCACATCACAACATAAACATGAGGAGCGGTACGATCACGCCTTCGCCTTGCCACAGTCTCCTGAAGAACCTGAAAAACATTAAACCACAACTGTAAGCCCGAGAGCTTAGTGAGATATCCCCAAAATACCAACCACATATACCATACATGCATATCATGCCATATCATATCCGATCACAGAACAACCATGCACTTCAGGTCTACTGTGTGACTGGTCAGCCGCACCGGCCAACAGTCCACCTGGTCCACCCTCTGAGTCTAGCCATATACATCGAGTCTGCAGTGTGATTGGTCTGCCCGCATTGGGCCTTCAATCCACCTGGTCCACTCTCTGAGTCTACAGTATGACTGGTCCGCCCGCACCGGGCCTTTAGTCGGCCTGGTCCACTCTCCGAGCCGCGGCACGTCTGGTCCGCGCTATTGGGGCCTATAGCCTATCCGGACCGCTCGCTGGGCCTTCGGGACAACCGATCCGCCCTGGGTATCTTGGCTTACGGCACAAAGCTGGACCCGCCTCAACCCAACTCTAGTTCAAACAACCATGTGCACATAAACATACAATCATATAACAATTCACAATCAACAAGCTGATCAAACAGATCACATAGCATATCATCATCCTAACCAGAATACCGACCTAACCGGTCACTAGCATAGCATCACCCTGCATATCAGGATACCAACCTCAACCAGGTCTCTAACATATACCATTCTAGCTACCAGGATGCAAACATATCAAAGCAATAACATAACAACAAATACCTGAATCTCAATTTGATAAAGGACCGGCCTTGGTGCCTTAGATCCTATTGATATAGTGAGGATAACTCACCTCGCACTGCTGAAACTCTGAACTGAAGAAGCAGATTCTCGAATCACCGACTCACCGAAAATCCCGAACTAGCCAATATAGCATAAATAAGCATTAGGCTAAGCGCAATACCCTTCCAAGGGTAAATTGACCATTTTACCCTTAACTCAATCCAGCCCAACACTAGGTAGCTCCCAAGCCTACCAATGGCCCAAAGTCCAGAAGTCCAAAACAAAGCCCACTATTAGCCCAATTTACAAAATTGGGCCCACCTCACCAAATGGACCTAAACTCATGATCCATAACAACCAATGGGCCTACAATACTCTATCCATAATGTCCAGTCACGGCCCAAAATCCAGCAGCCCAAACCCTAAGCCCCAAAATGAAAACCGAATAGAGGGAGTACGCTGGGCGTACCCTCCTTGGTACGATGGGCGTACACGCCGATTCGCAACAAGGGATCGGGGCATTGACTCGCTACGCGGGACGTACTCACATGTTACGCGGGGCGTAACTTCGCTACTCATTAAGTCCTTATAACTTCTTAATGGCTTAAGCTCTTAAGCCCAAACTTCAGATCCCTAGGCCAAATATGCCTAAGATTCATAAAGTCTCAAACTTTATCATTTAGGACGTCCATAAAGCTCTTAATCCAAGGTCTTAATCCATTAAGACCCACTTATCTCACACATAGAACAACCTCAGCCCTTGGGACCTCGTTTTTCTCACTCAAGACCACTCCTAAGGTCTGAAAGGACAGATAATCTTGACCAACTCGAAACATGCAACAAGATGAGGACTTTTGGGACAAGAATGGTGTCAAAGCTTCACAATACATAGATCTACACCATATGAAAGTCAAGCAAGAAGCTTTATACCTCAAATAGGCTCCAAAGGATGATGACTTCCAAGATCTATAAGCTCCAGCCATTCCTCTCCTTCTTTGACAACTTCTCCTTTCTTCCTTTATGCTCTCCATTGCTACTCCAAGCTTTTCAAGACAAAACACACCCAATCAAGGAGGTGGGACGACTATCTTAGGGTTTCTGGGGTTAAGGGAGAGCTTATGGAGGCTAGGGTATGAACCAACATATTCCTTATATAGTGGCTGACCCTAATTTTAGGGTTTTAGAACTCTGAGAGTACGCTGGACGTACCTCTGGTACGCTGGGCGTATTCAGCCCAGCACCCGCGTCCATATACGCCTTACGTTGGGCGTAATCCCATCTTATGCTGGGCGTACTCGGCGAATCCCCAAATTTCATACATGTCCCTCATTTTCCATTTTTCCCACAAGATGACCAAAATATCATTTCTTTTAAATCCCGAGGACTCACAATTAGGTACTCTTAGGAACGGGGAGTTACATGACGTCTTCCCAAAGGACCTTCCAGGTTTACCTCCCAAACGCCAGGTTTAGTTCAGAATCGACCTAGTCCCAGGAGCTACCCCCATAGCTAAGTCGCCCTATCGTTTAGCGCCTGTCGAGATGCAAGAACTATCCGGTCAACTTAACGAGCTGCTCAGCAAGGGCTTTATAAGACCGAGCTTCTCACCCTGGGGAGCTCCAGTCTTCTTCATGAAGAAGAAGGACGGATCATTCCGTATGTGCATCGATTATAGGGAACTCAACAAACTCATTATCAAAAATCGCTACCCTCTTCCTCGTATAGATGACCTATTCGACCAACTACAAGGGTCGAGTTACTTTTCCAAGATTGATCTTAGGTCCAGGTATCACCAGGTACGAGTGCTGGAGGAGGATGTTCCGAAGACATCCTTCTAAACTCGTTACGGGCACTACGAGTTCATAGTGATGCCCTTCGGACTAACTAATGCACCCGCAGTCTTTATGGACTTGATGAATAGGGTGTGTCGTCCATACTTAGATCAGTTTGTCATTGTCTTTATTGATGATATACTCGTCTACTCTCGGAGTGAGGAAGAACACAGGAATCATCTACGACGAGTCCTAGAAACCCTACGATCGGAGAAGTTATACGCGAAGTTTTCTAAGTGCGAATTTTGGATCCGAAGAGTTGAATTCCTAGGACACGTGGTTAGTGAGGACGGAATCCACGTGGACCCATCCAAGATTAAAGCTATCGAGAACTGGTCAGCACCGAAGACGCCTACAGAAATCCGTCAATTTCTAGGCCTCACTGGCTACTACCGCAGATTCATTCAGAACTTCTCTCGGATTGCGAAACCTCTTACCACATTGACACAGAAAGGTGTAACGTTTGACTGGGAAGAGAGGCAGGAAAAGGCATTCCAGACCCTGAAGCGAGTTCTATGCACCGCATCGGTATTATCCCTTCCCGAAGGGACATAAGATTTTGTGGTATACTGTGATGCATCGAACCAAGGGCTTGGTTGTGTCTTGATGCAACGAGGTAAGGTCATCGCCAATGCCTCAAGACAGCTGAAGACACATGAGGTTAACTACACCACCCACGACCTCGAGTTAGGGGCGGTTGTATTCGCTCTAAAGATCTGGAGACATTACTTGTATGGGACGAAGAGCATAATATACACTTATCATAAAAGCCTCCAACACATACTGAACCAGAAAGAGCTCAACATGAGACAACGACGATGGGTCGAACTACTAAATGATTACGTCTGTGAGATTCGTTATCACCTGGGGAAAGCCAATGTGGTGGCAGACGCCCTAAGTAGAAAAGAGTATTATGGTCGAAGAGTCAAGTCGTTAACAATGACTATCCATTCGTATCTATCCGCACAGATTAAGGAGGCTCAGCTCGAAGCCTTAAAGCATGAGAATGTGGCAGGAGAATCCCTGCATGGAATGGATAAGAACTTGGAGGTCAAGGGTGACGGAGCCTATTATCTCATGGACCGAATCTGGACCCCGCGCCATGGAGGTTTCAGAGACTTGGTCATGAAGGAAGCACACAACACTCGATACTCCGTTCACCCAGGTTCAGATAAGATGTATTTGGATCTCAAAAAACTATACTGGTGGCCTAACATGAAAGTAGAGATTGCTACCTTCGTGAGTAAGTGCCTTACTTACGCAAAGGTCAAGGTCGAATACAAGAAGCCATCAGGTCTTCTCCAACAACCGAAGATACCGGAGTGGAAGTGGGAGCAGATCACCATGGATTTCATAACCAAGCTACCCAAGACAACGGGTGGGTTGGATACCATTTGGGTCATCGTCGACAGATTGACCAAGTCCGTGCACTTCCTACCCATCAAGGAAACAGACAAGATGGAGAAACTCACAAGAACATACATTAAGGAGATAGTACGACTGCATGGTGTCCCTGTATCTATTATCTCTGATAGAGATAGTAGGTTTACTTCGAGATTTTGGCAATCAATTCAAAAAGCATTAGGGACGAGGCTGGACATGAGTACAGCCTACCATCCGCAGACTGACAGGCAAAGTGAGAGGATGATCGAAACCTTAGAGGATATGCTGCGAGCCTGTGTGATTGACTTTGGTAAGGCGTGGGATACACACTTACCCCTGGTGGAGTTTTCCTACAACAATAGTTATCATACGAGTATCAAGGCAGCTCCGTTTGAAGCCCTCTACGGCCGGAAGTGCAGATCCCCTCTGTGCTGGGCTGAGGTGGGTGACACTCAGTTAGCTAAAGGACGAGTTCCTGACAGCGCTCTCACGAGTCCAGAGATCATTCGAGAAACGACCGAAAAGAATGTACAGATTCGCGAACGATTAAAAGCCGCTAGGGATCGATAGAAAAGCTATGCAGACAAACGAAGGAAACCTTTGGAATTCCAGGTGGGAGACCGAGTCCTTTTGAAAGTCTCACCCTGGAAGGGCACAATACGCTTTAGAAAGCGTGGAAAGCTGAACCCAAGGTACATAGGGCCTTTTGAAATTCTCACTAGAATCGGCCCCGTAGCTTACAAAATCAACCTACCCCACAAGCTAAGTAATATACATCCTACCTTCCACGTCTCAAACTTGAAGAAATGCCTGTCCGACGAGACTCTCGTAATTCCGCTCGACGAGATCAAAGTCAACGAGAGCCTTAACTTCGTGGAAGAGCCTGCGGAGATTTTGGACTGAGAAGTAAAACGAACGAAACAAAGTCGCATCCCAATTGTGAAGGTTCGATGGATCGCCAAACGAGGACCAGAGGAGCGCGAGGATCAAATAAAACTCAAATATCCCCATCTCTTTGCTTAGTAGTACTGTAATAACTTAACTGTTTGAATTCTAAATTTCGGGACGAAATTTACTTAACGGGGGGATGATGTGACAACCCAAAATTTATTCCGTCATTATAACTCGTTTCCGTTAATAGAATATTATATTTTATAAAAGTTCCGTTAAATTGGGGTCGACAAATAAATAAATTTTTTAATTATTTGTATTTTATGTTAATATCGTTGTAATAAAATAGATAAAAAAACACGTAATTTATCTTTCCATTCTATTGGAAAAAGTTTATTTTTAATTACGACCATTTAACCGGGTAAAAAGTTTAAACCTCGTTAAATATAAGTATCGGGTAGTCGTATACTGGGTACAACACCCAAGCCTTATATAAAGGAGGGTGGACACTACATAGAAACCTTTTACCACACTAGACCCACTTTCTCTCTCTACTCTCTCTCCTCAAGTCCGATTTCATCCAAAAACCACAAGTTTCTGCCTCCAAAACGTAAGTTCTCTTACCCTAACTTGTTTTAGACATCATTGATTAGTGTTATAACCCAAAAATCGTTCATGAAGGCTGAAAAAGAGGATTTTACGGCCTCAGAACCTCCTTACGCCGTAAACCCCTAAAAAGATGTCAAAAGTGCCAAATTTCTTCCCTATAAGCTTAGAAACTAGTTTTGGACTTAACCTAGAAGTGTTTGAACCTTGAATCAACAATTTTTAGGGCTTGAAAGAGGGTTTACGGTCCAAGCACATGCTTAGACCGTAAACACCCTCTAAGCTTGCAAATCAAGCCCAAAACACTTCCAAACCACACTTAGGCTTAGGCTAAATCTTACGGACTTGCTATTTCGGACTTGGAGCACCTAAACTTGACATTTGAAGGGTAAACTAGAGTTTACGGCCCAAGCATATGCTTAGACCGTAAACTCCCCTAAACCATGCCAAAGGAGCCTTTAAACCCCTAAAGAGCCTTATACCCTCACTAGAACATGTTAGGAATGAGCCAAGGACCTTGAAAGCAAAGAATGGAGTGTCCAAGAGCTTACTACCGTAAACCATGGGGTTTACGGCCGTAAACTCCCAAGGAGTAGTCCTTGTACCGTAAACTCCAAGGGAGTACCCTCCTTTGACCTTAAACACCCCTATAGCCTTGTGTATTGCCTTAGAATCATTACTAGAACCACAATAGGCTTGAAAACACTCAATTACACTCCTCCCATGAGTTTACGGGCGTAAACTCATGGGGGATGTGGTCTCCCAACCGTGAACTCACTTAAGGTGAGTTTTAGAAGAGTAAACTCCATGGTGAGGTCTTATACTCTTTCCTTGCAACCCATTAGCCTTCTAGCACTCAACCATAAGACCTTGAATCAAATTAGGATGTGTATATGTGTATAGTTAGAGTATAAATCACTAATTACTTGTAAACATATGTCTTCATATGTTACTAGGGTCATAAAGGGTGTACAAGTCTTTACTTGACACCAAACGCTCATCCGACACTTCCACACAATCTACTCAGTGCAGGTGAGTTCATACCCCTTAATGAACCTTTTAAAATGTTTTTACATGTTTTAGGGGGGGGGGATACAAGTAAAATTCTACAAGTTTTTATTATTAAATCATATGTGATTTACCAAATATCATCAAAAAGGAAATTTCTACACTTTTAGCTGCTTAGCAATAAAACTTTTTTAGTTGACTATCAAATGCATTTTTAAGATTTAAATTGTTGTTAAACTATTTTCAAAACTATGTTTAAACTACTTTTTCTTTTAAAATATATCTACACTAATATATTTATATAAGTAAGACTTGAAGGACTTAGGACCGATAACTCGCCTTATTTCCTGTTCTTGTTTGATGTGGTCTTAGGGTATCTGTTGTCCGTCCGACTGTCGTTCATTTCTTAGTTATATATCATATATATTGGTGATAGATATGAAAGTCTTCATCTTACCCGCTACCCTTGTTATTCAAAGGCATGAAATCATACACTCTAGTTAACTATAATAGGTATAGTTAAGACTACTGCTCGTTACCTCTACTACTACTATACTCACTATAACTGCTATTATTACAAGTTAATACACGTATAAGAGAACACTCTATGAACTATACATAAAGACAACTATACTATAATACAAGAGAATGCACTAATCCAGACTATAACACACTAT
The DNA here is from genome assembly GCF_051521515.1 of Lactuca serriola. Lineage (NCBI taxonomy): Eukaryota > Viridiplantae > Streptophyta > Magnoliopsida > Asterales > Asteraceae > Lactuca > Lactuca serriola. The sequence goes on along the minus strand of NC_136411.1, from coordinate 208,260,211 downwards.
CTCTCTATAAGACACTCTACCGCGCTTACACCATGTGACCAGGGCTTTCCGGAAGGAAGGCAACACTACATGTATAGATCTATACAGGGCAGACACTATTACATCCCAACTGTTAACTACAGTACGAGCCGACCAGGCACAGGGGTGGCACTACATCACTACACTATGCATGACCGGGAAGGTCATCGGGTTCTCTATTAACATCGAGTCTGGTTACATGAGGGTTACACCTATATTTAAATTAATACACTAAGACTAAAGTCTAAGCTAACCTCCCGAAGTAAGTAATTATCTATTACTAATGGAAGTTTGCACCAATACTACTGTTAACAGACATAACTTTACTTCATCTATGTTACTCACATGAGATTTATTACCGTACTTTTCAACAGAAGTTTTTCAATGATAATACTTACACCCAACTCAAAGGATTTAACTTATAATGTACTTTTCTGGAAAATATAGGATTTTCTATGGATTTCTACTACATATAAACATAAATTTCAGTTTTTATACTATAAGTTTGTAAACACTTTTATACAACAACGACACTAAATTCTTATGAACTCACCAACTTTATGTTGATACTCGTTTTCAAAATAACTTGTATCTTTAGGTCAAAGATAGACAGGTACATGTGCAGTTTTTGGAGAAGATGGAGCACATACAAGACCCATCTTTTATTTTGTAATACTTTTGGTGTCTATTAAACTTTACAGAACATGTTTGTAATTAAATTTACTATATATATGCAATGGTTGTTGTTATCTCTTGTTTTACTATTATGCAATTGTTATGATACTGTACATGACGTCCTCCACCCTAGAACGTATTCCGCCGTTATTGGTTTTGGGGTGTGACACAAGATCTTTAAAGAATACACCAAAATTATACAATAATGCAAAGAGGGCTCTAGGGTTTCGAGAATGATGCTCTGAGGGGTGATGGGGGCTGACTAGAGGCCCCAAAAGTTGTTTAAATAGGGTGCAAACCCTTGAAATTAGGGTTTCATCCAGACTGGCGGACTCACCGAGTCCGGAATATGGACTCGTCGAGTCGCCAACTTAAACGTGCTCGAAATCCCGACTCTACTCGACGAGTCCAGCTACTGACTCGTCGATTTCCCCCTAAAACTTGAAGAAAAATAAATATATAAATATCATACCAGAATTGGGGTGTTACAACTCTCCCCCACCTGACGCAGACTTCGTCCTCGAAGTCTGCTGCCGCTGACTCTGGGAACAACTTGATGGGTTTTGAGCATTCTAACACTTCCTAAGTGTACATGAAACCCTAATAACCTTGGATCTATGTTTGTATAATTATCATGAAAAGTTGAATTCCAAGGTTATATATTCCTATCTAGCATACATGGGGAACAATTTTTAACTTGAATGAAAGATAGAATAACTTACCTTGTTGTTGCTTATGTTCCTTGAAACCTTGTGAGCCTAGCACCCCAAGTGTAATGCCTCAAATGCTTCACACAACACCAAATGCTCTTGTAAAGACTTTTGAGAGAACACACACTTCTTAAAATCGGCCTAGCCCTCTTGTTTCATATGTGTAGCCGATTTTGGTGGAGAATGGGACTCTTATATAGTGTTGACACATCTAGGGTTACACCATGTAAACCCTAATGTGTCATGACTCTTCATTTCCATGACCCATGGGTTTGTAACACCCATGGATCATCTATGGAGCATCCTATGGGTGGAACCGAACTTGATAATCGATGGAGCCTCTTAGTCAACTATACAAGATATGGATGATATACATAATCAACCCATATATTTAATTAGTTATATTTTGATCACTTAATTAATTCAAAATTAATTCTTGATCAAACTAATCAAATAATATTATTAATATATTAGAACTTATAATATATTAATAATCTCTAAGTGTTATTTCACTCATTTAGTCTATCCAATTGCATGGTGCCATGCAACCCAAATGGACCATGCTGGGTCGAGTCAAGTACTTACCAGAAATAGTTATGGACTTAGACAGCTTATCCAACAGTCTCCCACTTGGATAAGTCTAATAACCATTACTACAGTACTTCAGGAACCGATCAGCAATCATAGCTCTTTTCAAGGTCTCTTGGAACTGAGAAGATGATGATACGCCATTTAAGAGAAGTGATCATATAATCCTCTGTTATAGATATCAGCCGGACAAATACATGGAACAATATCTTACTTATTGTCCAGCAGTTTGTTTCTCGATTTCCGATTTGTTTGACAAAGAACTTAATTGAACACATCAACTTAGTTCTGACCGGGCCCGATACATAAGTCAAAACAAAATCATCGAGGGGACCAGATATCAGCTTCTAATCCAAGAAGGAACATATAAACTCCGACTCATATGTTTGTTCTACCACTCATTGAATTATACACAAAAGCGCATTTTATAACATCGAGTTACCAATGCGTTTCCGTACAATCAATGCATAACCAACTCGTAAGTAAGAAATCATATCTCTAGGTTTGAAGACATATATGATATTACCGTCTCACGATCACTCGAGATAAATTCCATAAAGTGATTCCAGTGAGTGTGGGTTGTTTCCAATGCTCAGAACTTATGAGCACTCATGATTGTTGTAGCCATGTCCAACACCTTAGACCTATGCAACCAATCATGACAGTCTTGATTCATACCTACTTCCGACATATGACCGACTGTGGAGGTTTGAATAATATGATATACCAAACATAATTATTCTGGAAGTCAAAACATGCAAAAGAAATATAGTAAACGATCGACAAGAGATAACAACACTTTACTCATAAATAAAACACCTTTTATTCATCATCTAATGTCAATTACACTTTACAAATTTCGAGGTTATCTAAATACTAAATCTAATATCATCCTTCAGCCCTATGCTCCGAGCATGCTGGAGATGCTTAACGCGAGTCAGTCCCTTCGTGAGGGGACCTGCTGGATTCTCATCCGATGATACCCTCTTTGCCAAGAGGAGTCCTTCTTCTATTCGATGTATGATAAAATGGTATTTTCTGTCGATGTGTCTGGATCTCCCGTGATCCCTTGGTTCTTTGACTAAGGCAACAGCGCTTTCACTATCATAGAAAATTTCCATTGGTTCTTTAATAGCTAGTACTACTCCAAGGTCTCCAATGAAGTTCTTCAGCCATATCGCCTCCTTTGCTGGCTCGCTAGCTGCAATATACTCTGATTCACTAGTTGAATCAGCCACTGTCTCTTGCTTGGAACTCTTCCAAGAAATTGCTCTTCCGTTTAGGCTAAAGACCCAGCCTGAATGAGAGCAGAAATTATCCCTATCAGTCTGAAAGCTAGCATCACTATACCCTACAACTCTCAAGTCATCACTCCCACCGAGGGTAAGGACCCAGTCCTTAGTCCTCTATAGGTAGTTGAGGATATTCTTTACTGCAGTCCAGTGTGCCTTGCCAGGGTTCCCCTGATACCTGCTAACCATACTCAGGGCAAAGGCTACATCAGGTTGAGTACACGTCATAGCATACATGCTTGATCCTATAGCCGAAGCATAAGGTATTCGACTCATTTCTGCTATCTCAGCCTCAGTGCTAGGGCTTTGTGTCTTACTCAATCTGGCGTTACTCTGGATGGGTAACTCTCCTTTCTTGGAGTCCTGCATGCTGAATCTCTTCAGCACCTTATCCAAGTAGGTACTCTGACTAAGTCCAATTAGTCTTTTACTCCGGTCTCTCAAGATCCTTATCCCTAGAATATAGGCAGCTTCTCCTAGGTCCTTCATAGAGAAACACTTCCCAAGCCAGGAATTAAGTTCCTGTAGAGTTGGGATGTCATTTCCTATGAGTAGTATGTCATCCACATACAATACCAAAAAGCTAACTATACTCCCACTAGCCTTGACATACACACAAGATTCATCTTCACTCCTAGAAAAGCCAAATTCCTTGACTTTCTCATCAAAGCAAAGATTCCATCTGTGAGGTGCTTGCTTTAATCCATAAATGGATTTCTCAAGCTTACACACTCTATTAGGGTACTCGTTGCTGACAAAACCTTCTGGCTGAATCATGTAAACATCTTCAGCCAATTTTCCATTAAGGAAAGCGGTTTTGACATCCATTTGCCATATTTCATAGTCATGAAATGCAGCTATGGCTAACAGAACCCTAATAGACTTAATCTTGGCCACTGGAGAAAAGGTCTCATCATAATCAACTCCTGGAGTTTGTGAGAAGCCTTTTGCAACCAGTCGAGCCTTATAAGTGTGTACATTACCATCCATGTCGGTCTTCTTCTTGAAGATCCATTTGCACCCTACTGTCTTACGACATGGTACATTCTCAACCAAGTTCCAAACTTGATTGTCATACATGGATTGTATCTCGCTATCCATTACCTCTTTCCACTTGGCTGACTCAGGGCCTGCCATGGCTTCTACGTAACTGTTAGGTTCATCCAGACCTGTCAGTGTCTCATCACTGATAAGTGTATCACCTTCTGCAGTAATATGGAATCCATAGTAATGCTCAAGTGCATTCCTAACCCTTGTGGAACGCCTCAGAGGTACAGACTTGTCAATTGGCTCAACAGGAGTTTCCTCCTCAAGTTGAGTGCTAGGATTTGAAGTTCCTTCACCGCTTGACTCTTGAATTTCTTCAAGATCAACTTGCCTCCCACTGTTTCCTTGGCTTATGAACTCTCTCTCTCTCTCTCTCTCTCTCTAAAGAAAGCCCTCCTAGCTACAAATACCACATTTTCACTAGGTCTGTAGAAGAGGTAACCAACGGTTTGCTGTGGGTAGCCGATGAAAATACACCTCTCGCTTCGAGGTTCGAGCTTATCATGAGTCTCGCGTCTCACGAAGGCCCCGCAACCGCAAATCTTGATGTGGTCTAGTTTGGGTCTTTACCAGTCCACATCTCATGAGGAGTTTTGGCCACTTTCTTTGTAGGGACTAGATTAAGGATATGGGCGGCAGTCTCTAAGGCATACCCCCAGAATGAGATTGGTAGCGAAGCTTGACTCATCATGGAACAAACCATATCCAACAAGGTTCGATTACGCCTCTCAGCCACACCATTCAACTGCGGTGTACTGGGAGGTGTCAATTGTGAGACAATCCCATCCCTAAGATAGTCAAGGAACTCTGAACTAAGATACTCACCGCCTTGATCAGATCGAAGCATTTTAATGTTCCTGCCTAATTGATTCTCGACTTCCTGTTTAAATTTCTTAAACTTTTCGAAAGTCTCTGACTTATGCTTGATTAAGTAGACATATCCATATCTACTGTAATCATCAGTAAAAGTCAAATAATAACGATTAGCATCCCTTGTGTCATGTTTGAAGGGCCCACACACATCCGTGTGTACAAGATCCAACAAACCTTCACCCCTCTCACATGAACTGTGAAGGGTGACTTTGTCATTTTTCCAAGTAAGCATGATTCACAACTATCATCTGACTTTAGGTCAAATGACTCCAAGACTCCATCCTTTTGGAGTTGGCCTATGCGTTTCTTGCTTATATGCCCAAGACGACAATGCCATAATGATGCTTTATCCAAGTTATTATTAACAGAATCAATACACAATACATTATTTCCTAAGTTATCAACCACAGATACTGTTTCATACACGCCATCATAAGGTAATGCGTTAAAATAAAGAACATTATTAAAGAAAGCATTAATAGAACCAACTTCGTTATCAAATGAAAAGGTGAAACCTTGTTTATACAATACATGAAGGGAAATAATATTTCTTGCCATTTCTGGCAAATAACAACACTTATTCAAATCTAAACTAAACCCACTACTTAGCGATAAAGAGTAAACTCCAATCTTGGTGACAGGTAAAGCTTTCCTATTCCCCATGATTAAGTTTATTCTTCCTTGCTCCACATTCTCGCTTCTTCTTAGTCCCTGCAAATCAGAAAGGATATGAATACCACAACCGGTATCAAGGACCCAAGAGCTAGAATGGGGTGAGTTATTAGATAGGATAGTGTAAATACCTGCATGGTTGGGTTTAACTTTCCCATCCTTCACATCTTGCTGGTATTTTGGGCAGTTTCACTTCCAATGTGATTTTTCATGGCAATAGAAGCATTCAGCCTCTTTTGGGTCAGAAGAAGGAGTGACGAAACCTTTCTTGGTTCCACTTGAAGAAGAGTCATCAAGGGTCCTAGCCTTGGTACCCTTCAAAGAGCTCTTTCTCTTCTTCCCTCGACTTTTCCCGATTGCTAAAACCGGAGCGGAGTTTGGAGTAGGAGTGTTAACAACCGACTTCCCCTTAAGACCTATTTCTGCGGTCTTGAGAAGACCCTGAAGTTTGCTGAGTGTGACCTCTTCCTTATTCATGTGATATGTCATGCAGAATTGATCATAGCACGATGGTAAGGAGTGCAAAATAATATCTATTGCAAGCTCCTCAGGGAAGTTCACATTAATCTTCAGCAACCGATCCACATACCTTTGCATTTTCTGCATGTGGCTTTTGACGGATTCCCCGTCCTTCATCATGGTTGTTATCATGGAGCAGATGATTTCATACCTCTCTTGTCGTGCACTTTGATGGTATCTTTCCATCAGATCTTGGTGCATTTCAAAAGGGTAGAAGTCCTCATAGGACTTTTGGAGTTTCGCTGTCATCGTGGACATCATGATGCATGCCACTTTGGTAGCATCCCTTTCATGTGCCTGAAAGTCAGCGATCTCCTGGGGAGTTGCAGTGGTCTCATCAATCTCCTTAAGCTCCTTGTCGAGGACATATTCTTTGTCCTCATAGCGGGTAATCATCCTGATGTTTCTGATCCATTCATGGAAGTTGGATCCATCAAAAGTGACTTTCCCACACAAGTTCATAAGGGTAAAGGAGCCATTAGGATTAGAGCCAGAAGCAGCATTGTTTGAAGACATCAGAAGGAAGAGGACAAGATTAGTTTAGATATTAAGAGAGTCCTTAATAAAACACCCAAATGTAATATTAAGGCTAGGATTGAATCACAATATATTATAACTTAGAAGAGGTATGCCGTAATCCAAGCTATAACATATTTGAAAGGTGGGTGAATGACGATTCACCAATTTCCACCACGAAAACCGAAATATTAAATATTAGGTTTTTGATTGGTTCTTAGAAATTCCTAGATTCTTTTGAGATTCAATGAACTTTTCAAAGGCATGTTTCAATCTCGAGTGTGCCCTCCAAGTTTTGTGACTGGGATAACGAGGATTACAAAATGAGGTGTGAAGTAACCATGCAAATCACTTGGTACCCTTAAAGTTTATCACTCAATCGATGTGCCGGTAAACCACACACGCTCCACCGATACTATGATAAACCTTAAGTCACCCTTTACCTACCTTGTTAAGTCCAAGTTAGTGTGCCGGTTAACCATACACGCTCCACCAACGACTTAAACAAAGTGTAAAGTGTAATTTCATGTATTAGCACCTTATTCACATTTTTCCTAAAGTAACTAAGATTGGGAATTTAATAAAAGCATTTAGTTACTTTATAATATTCATCATACTTTTAATGAGAATTTATAAGTCCTTGTCCTACCCGTTTAGCTAACGACCCTCCACCAGTCAAGCAAGCGGTGGGTGAGAGTGGACACCCATTAAGTTGCCATTTTATAGGCAACAACCTTATACCCACCTTATAGACTGGCTTCGTGAATGAGGCGTACTAGGGGTAAGACGACTTTGATCTTATACATATATATTATTATTAACTTATAATATTATAAGTATAAGGGTTGAATTTTAACTTTTAAAAATCTAAGGGTTGGAACTAAAGTTTTAACATGACTTTACTTGTTCCAAAACTTGAGGGCAAGTTTTGTAAACTTTCAAAACTTTTCATTTCTTGTAACTTATTAGGGTATTAAAAATGAAGACTCTTCATTTTTATAACCCATGTGTTCTTTTAATGGTTTTAAAGCAAAGTGACTTTTGGTTTTCCATAACTTGAGGACAAGTTATGGACTCCATTAAAACACATAATGATCAAGAATTAATCTACCACATAGGTTACAAACAATTCCTATTATCATCTAAACATCATAAGATCTAGAACATGAACATGAACACTTTCATGAATCAAAAATTACACTTAAAACTTTGTAATTTTGATAACTTGTTGTTGTAAATGGATTAGCAAGAACATTACACCATCTAAAACATGTTTTCAAGTACCAAAACAGTTTAGGGTAATGTTTCTAGTCTATTTTCAGCAACTAAAATCGAAAATCTGCATTCTGAGGCTCCTACTCGCCGAGTGCACGAACCTACTCGGCGAGTAGGTTGAAGACACACATGAACTCGGTGAGTCCCCCCATGGACTCGGCAAGTTCATCAGGCAGATTGCACAAAATCGACTTCTTTCAACCATTTAGCACAAATAACAAACAAACAAGCCTAGGCTCTGATACCACTGATGGGTTTTGAGCATTCTAACACTTCCTAAGTGTACATGAAACCCTAATAACCTTGGATCTATGTTTGCCTAATTATCATGCAAAGTTGAATTCCAAGGTTATATATTCCTATCAAGCATACATGGGGAACAATTTTTAACTTGAATGAAAGATAGAATAACTTACCTTGTTGTTGCTTATGTTCCTTGAAATCTTGTGAGCCTAGCACCCCAAGTGTGATGCCTCAAATGCTTCACACAACACCAAATGCTCTAGTAAAGACTTTTGAGAGAACACACACTTCTTAAAATCAGCCTAGCCCTCTTGTTTCATATGTGTAGACGATTTTGGTGGATAATGGGACTCTTATATAGTGTTGACACATCTAGGGTTACACCATGTAAACTCTAATGTGTCATGACTCTTCATTTCCATGACCCATGGACTTGTAACTCCCATGGAGCATCCATGGAGCATCCTATGGGTGGAACCCAACTTGATAATCCATGGAGCCTCTTAGTCCACTATACAAGATATGGATGATTTACATAATCAACCCATATATTTAATTAGTTATCTTTTGATCACTTAATTAATTCTTGATCAAACTAATCAAATAATATTATTAATATATTAGAACTTATAATATATTAATAATCTCTAAGTGTTATTTCTCTTATTTAGTCTATCCAATTGCATGGTGCCATGTAACCCAAATGGACCATGCCGGGTTGGGTCAAGTACTTACCAGAAATAGTTATGGACTTAAACACCTTATCCAACACAACTCTGGGTAATGCCCCCGCATCTCCTCCTCAGACTCCCACGTCCACTCTGAACCCTTCCGGTGCTGCCATTGCACCTTCACTAACTGAATCACCTTGTTCCTTAAGGTCTTCACTTTCCGATCCAAGATCGCAACTTGCCTCTCGACATAATTCAGGCTGCTATCAACTTGAATATCCTCAATGGGCACTATTGCCGACTCGTCCACCAAAGACTTCCTCACCTGAGAAACATGGAAAGTGTTGTGGATCTGGCTAAGCTCTGACGGAAGATCTAATCGATAAGCAACCCGACCCACCCGGGCCAAAACCCTAAAATGACCAATGAACCTGGGGCCCAGCTTGCCCCTCTTCCAAAACCTGATAACACCTTTCCAGGGTGATACCTTCAGGAGGACCATATCTCCCACCTGGAACTTCAAATCTAAATGCCTCCTATCGGCGTAACTCTTCTACCGACTCTACGCAGTCTGTAGTCTGCCACGAACCTGCTGGATCAACTCTGTTGTCTTGAGCACCACCTCAGTGCTTCCAATGACTCGCTGACCGACCTCGCCCCAACAAATCTGGGTCCTACACTTCCTCCCATAGAGCATTTTTGAAAGGAGGTCGATCGATACTCGCATGGTAACTGTTGTTATACGAAAATTCTGCTAACAGAAGATACGTATCCCAACTGCCACCGAAGTCTAGAACACATGCCCGCAACATGTCCTCGAGAGTCTGAATCGTTCTCTCGCTCTGTCCATCCGTCTGCAGATGGAAAGCGGTGCTAAAATGGAGACGAGTGCCCATCTCGTCGTGAAACCGCTTCCAAAATCTGGAAGTAAAACGGACATCTCGGTCTGACACCACTGAAATAGGCACTCTATGACGTGCCACCACCTCTCTCACATAAATATTAGCTAACTTCTCTGCTGATATACTCTCCTGGATCGGTATAAAATGAGCACTCTTCATCAACCGATCCACTATAACCCATATAGAATCCACTCCACGTGCAATCCTGGGAAGCTTCGTGATGAAATCCATGGTAATGTCTTCCCATTTCCACTCTGGAATGTCTAACGGCTGCATCTTGCCGTGAGGTCTTTGGTGTTCTGCCTTAACCTTTCTGCAGGTCAAGCACCTCTCTACATACCAGGCGACATCCTGCTTCATGCAGGGCCACCAATAATAGGGTCGAAGATCTCTATACATCTTCGTCGCCCCTGGATGAATGGAAAATCGAGACTTATGAGCCTCATCCATCAATACTTGTCGTACTCTGCCCCAGTACGACACCCAAACTCTCCCATGAAGGGTCAACAATCCTCTACTATCATAGTCAAAAGAAGCTACTCGGCCCACGATCCTCTCACACTTCTGTCTCTCCTCCTTGAGGCCCTCTACCTGTGTCTCCTTGATTTTCTCCAATAATGGAGTAATCACCGTCATCCTCAAACAAATATGTCTGATCGGGGCCGCTACTGCCTTGCGGCTCAAGGCGTCGGCCACTACGTTGGCCTTCCCTGGATGATAAAGGATTGCTTTAAAAAATACTTTATATTATTTGTATTTATATTAAAGTATTGCTTTAAAAAATACATAATGTTTTATAGTAAATTATAAGATTCATCATTCATTCAAGTGTAAAATTGCGTGTTTGATTCCTATTTTTAAAAATTAAATCGGACCGTCCTATATTGTTTTTTTCTCACTCGGACCATCCCTGACGAACATAAAATGACTATTTTAACATTTCTGTTTCTTTTTTGATTTATTTATTGATTTGTTTGTTATTAATAATTTAAAAGAAAAACAAAAAATGGGCCCACTACTAGAAACATGTATCCTTTACCTTTAACTCAACCCACACCCACACCCATAACCTTGAATCTTTCATTATTTTATCTTCTTCAACCCATCTTCTACTGCCAGACCACCATGCAACTCCGTCATACCACCGAGAAACACCGCCAGACCACCGCACACCACCATCGGCAACAACATCTTTTCTCCCAGAAACACCGTCAACGGCACTTCTTTCATTGTTCGTCATCCCAATTGTCCTTATGCCACCACCGTCGACCACCATGTCCTGTAGAAACACTAGGCATAGCATAGAAACACACAACATACATTTTTATGTGTGTGATGATGCGATACACACACAGATATATATATATATATATATATATATATATATATATATATATATATATATATATATAAAAGAGAGAGTGCAAGAGAGATGGAGATGGAGCCTCAATCGCCATATGTTTGTACATCCACACTACAGGTGATGATTATTAGAGGTGGCTTTGACTTTTCCACCCAAACTCGTTTTCGCTATTGTACAACCCAACATATTTAGCGGTAACCCATCAGATCTAATGGAAATGGACAATTGTTTTCAGTGGTTTCAACGTATCCACCACACATCAGGTGATGGGCGTTGGTTGTGGCTTAGTGGATGCATGGGTCGGAGTGGAGGTAAAGAGCGATCTAGATCTGCCAAAACATCAGACGCTGCCGATGGCAACACAAATATGACGAAACCCTAGCTAACAGAGGCTTGGAGGTGACAATATACTTGCAGATTTGAGGCGGTGTGTAGTGGTGATAAAGGGGATGGAGCACTGAGGCGGTGTCGTCGACATTATGTGGTGATAGAGGTGAAGGAGACCAGAGAGGAAGGTTGGCAGAGGTGCTGGTTAACTAGGTTTTGGGTTGTTGTCGAGAGTGGGTAAGAAAAAGGCAGACGACGCTAAACATATTGCAACGTAATACTGGCGGAGCATTGGCGGTAATATAGTGGTGGTGGAGCACCGACGACGATCTTGCCGGAGAAGGTGAAGTGGAAAATGAGAGTAAGTATACTCGTGGGTGTAAAAGACGAAGAAGCGGGATACGTGAAGATGGGGCCTAATTATTTAATGATATTTTAAAATTACAATTAATAATAATAACTATCTAAAAATAAATCAAAAATAAAAGAATAAGGACAAAATAAATGATTTAAAACGAAACTTATAATTTACAACGAAATAAGGACTAAGGCTCGCCGGAGTGGTATGCGGTTCTAGACCGCGGCCGCGCCACGTGGGACAGAAACACCGCCCCTAGGGTGCGGTTTTGGGCGGTCGAGACCGCAGTGCGGCCCTTGAGGACCGCGTTCGCTGATTGGCTGCCACTTTTTTGACCATTCAAGATTCTTGCGACCGGATTTTCTTTTTTCTTTTTTTTTTTTTTTGTTTTTTTTGTTTTTTTTTTTTTTAACCTTTTACTCCATCTATATATACATATCTTTACTTTTACATTTACACAACCTTTAAACACATATAAATACAACCATTTCCTCCAACCCTTTGAAAAATGTCATCTTCCAAACGACCTAACAAAGAAAAAACACCAGTCAGAAATACCAACACCCCAGTACCTTCGTTTGATCAACCGATATTCTCACCTCCGTATTACCACTACGGCGGTATGTATCCGTATTTTCCACAACGGCCAGGGCAACCACAACCACAAACACCACCACTACCACAACCCGACCCGGATTTTAATCCATTTGATTTTTTGTCCCAACCCGAGTTTGTGCAACAAACACAAACACAACCAGAAACGGTCGTTTCTGATTCTGAACCGGAATTCGTTACAGAAACTCAGCCCACTCGAGCAGCGCCTAAAAGAAAAGAGAAGGCCGAGGCTAAATGTTGGGAACCTTTGGAAGCGTTGGTGTTGGCACAATCTTGGATCGATATTTCAGAAGACGCGACGGTTGGAAAAGACCAAAAGCATGACCGCTTTTGGATTCGAGTTTTACACAGGTTCCATAAAGGAATGAACCGTGGAGAATACCGTTCAAAACATCAAGTGTACTCCAAATGGGGGAAGATGAACAAGGAAGTCATGTTGTTTAATGACTTGTGGAACAACATGAAACGTCAATGGAAAAGTGGAGAAAGTGATGAAGTCATTTTGAAGAAAGCCTTGAAAGTGTATCAAAAAGAAAATCTGAAGACTTTCAAGTTTCTTGAAGTTTGGAATTTTTTGAAAGATAACAGGAAATGGCTGAGTAGCAAAACATCTGACCAACATATCGACAGTGGGTCAAAACGCAGCAGAACATCTGAGTCCGACCACACTACATCAGATGCTCGTGTTCAGTTTGATCTGAACGAAGATGAACCTGTTCCAGTTTCACCACCTTCCCGGCCATTGGGAAGAGACAAATCAAAAAGCAAAGGCAAAGGCAAAGCGTCGGATTCAGATGATTTGAAAGAAATGGGAACCGACATGAAGGATATAAAAGAGAGAATGGACAAGATTTTGAAAATTGCTTCTGAAAGAGAGCTTCGGAAACAAAGGGAGAGCGACATGCGAATACTAGCAATGGACACGTCGAATATGACCGGGGCCGAGCTTGAAGTGGTTTTGGCGATGAAGGAGGAAGTGAAAAATCGTTACATGACTCATGGCTAATTTCTATTTTTTTTTTCAAGGTTTCTAGTGTGTTTTTTTTTTAAGTTGTTGGTTTTTTGTTTCTACGTTGTTTTTCTAAATTTTTATGTTTTTTTTTAAATTAAGTAATGTATGGTATTTGTATTTTTAATTAATGAACTATTATGTTTTTAAAATAGTTAACAAAAAAATAAGAAAAAAAAAAGAAAAAAAAAATAAAACTAAAACTGTGGCACCACACCCTTGGTGTGGCAAGAAACCACACTTAAGTGGTAAAATCCGACGTGGCGCTTACGTGGCGAGGGAGGGAGTGCGGTTTCGGTGGCACCACTCCCTCCAGCCTAAGCATGTCATCGTTACATTAATTGCTCATCGTTACATTAATGTCTCCTCGATTTTCCCTCGCATTCTCAGTTGTTGAAAATAGTCATCCATCATTTTTTCTTAAGTAATAAAAATACAATTTGTTTGACTTTCTTGTATTTTTGCATTAAAAACATACATCATATTTGTTTTGAAGAGAGAAGATGCACAACTTTTCTACCACACGATGATTATCATCACACAATAAGCACCGGTTGGTGTGGTGTTATCATACGCACCGCAGTGCCATGTAGACCTACAAATATTTAAGCCATATACTAGTATAAACTATAGAAGCAAGGGCATCTCGTTGCTTTTTAAGACTCCGTACCAAATATAGAAATAGGCTCCCAAATATATTTCTTTTTATATATAAACAAAATTAGTTAATATTGTGATAATTTGATATGTATTAAAAAAAGGAATAATTTCATATATGCTCTTCTTAAACATTAAAATATCATATTTATAATTCATAAAATTTCTAAATATCATATTTAACCTTCAAAAAATTTCAAATATCATATATATATATATATATATATATATATATATATATATATATATATATATATATATATATATTCATTTTAAACATTAAAATATCATATATGCACTTCTTAAATATCAAAATATCGTATATGCACTTTTTAAACATTAAAATATCGATGATAATATCTAAAATATCCTCCATCTACAACATAATAATAATCAACAACAACAAAAACTAATCAATCAAAATATACATTCCGTAGAAAGGGTTGAAGATTAATCTTTTTGTCTGTCAAGAGGCCGGCAATCCAACAATTTAGTTCACATTTCATTATCATAGACGTAAGGATAATATGGTTAAATTTCATAATTTTTATAATAATTCTAAGGTATAAAAATGATTATAAAATATTAAATACACTATAAAAAAAGGATTTGGGCAAATATGATATTTTAAAGGTTGATGAAGGGTAAATATGATATTGAGAAATTAAGCTTGACAAATATGATATTTTGAAGTTTAAGATGAGCATATATGAAATTCTCCTTTAAAAAAAAAGCAATACAGATGAACGATAACGATAATATAGTATCTCTTTCAATATATATATATATATATATATATATATATATATATATATATATATATATATATATATATATATATATATATATATACACACACATACGAGTGGGCATGTGTATGTGTGTGAAAATGAGGCCCCTAATGACATTGGTCATGTGTGGTCGCTCATCTTACACACTCTTAAGAGACGTCCATGAATAGAAGGGATAATATAGGAGGAAGGAGTCCCCATATCACTCCAAAACCAAAGTGTGGAGAAGGGGGGGGGGGGGGGGGGGGGGGGGTTATTATAAGTAGGGAGCACTTTTCAAAAAAAACATGGACCATTTGTATTAAAAGAAAATTCAACACAAAGAGGTTTTTGTAAATTATAAGGTAATTTTTGTAATTTATTTTATACAAATTGATCAAATATGTCAATATATAAAAGTCCTGTGGTCAAGGTTTCAAACCTAAATAATATGCTATGTAAATATATAGACCATTTATCTAAAAAAAACTACACACATTTTCTATAAATTATATGGATAATTTTCTGTAAAACAAATCTATAAGGACATTTTCTTTAAAATACATGAACAATTTTATAGTTTATTTTATGAAAAAAGCCAAATCTGCCAACATACCAAAGTTTTGTGGCTAAATTTTCAAATCCAAAAGTATAATATATAAACACATGTGTTATTTCTGTAGAAAAAACAAATAAAAAAGAAATAAATAAAACCACACATAGACGTTTTTATAAACTTCAAAGATAATTTTTATAATTTATTTTCTACTGATCGACCAAACTTGCTACCATACAAAAGTCTTGTCACCACATCCTAAAACCTAAAACTACTATCGTGGCAAAAGTCTAAACCTAGAATTATATTATTCATAACCAAATTTCTTTTTATAATATATAATTATTATATATTTTAATAACAAGAATATTATTAAATAAAGTAACATGCCAATTGACGTTTTGTCTATGGAAGTCACCTTAAAAACTTTAATATTCTATATTATGCATGTGTATTAGGTAAGGTGAATATGTACCTTTGTACCATTTACAATATTTTATTACAATACTTTTTTGTAACTTGTAGCACATGCCTCATCGTAAAGGTGGTGTGACATATTAATGTTACTTTACTATAAAAATATACTTTATAATTAGTGTAAAACACGGTGATATGACATATTAATGTTAATTTATTATAAAAATATACTTTATAATCAGTATAAACACATGTGAATTTCATATGCAAAATATCATATTCTCAGTGTTTCATTTACTCTATTATATCATGTCATTGTTTCTAGTGGTTCTCATATTTACTTAATTACATTCCGTAAATTATTTGTTAGAATTTTTGGCCCTTAAACTTGATCCTAACAGTTCTAACATTTGTTTGAGGGATTTGTGGGATCAAAGTTAATGTTTTTCGGAAAAACCTGATGTCACGTTGTAGTAAATGAAGCACCACGATGTGGCATGCCAAATGCATGAAATGCATGTCTGGATGGCCGCCACGTTGTAGTGGTGGTTGCAATCCAGGCCATTGACTTTTAGAGTTTCTTCCATATTTAAGCACTTAATCTCAAGGATTATGACTTCCTCTTCAGCCTCCAAACTTTCAACATGAAACCTTAGTCTTTATGGATGATTAACAACTTGTTTGGTCTATTGAATAGATTGTTCTTGGATTTTGTTGGAGCTTGAGGAACGAGAAAGATCATTTTGGCGCAAGGGAGTAAGGGGACCAAGTTGGAATCATCATCTCCGTCAGATTTTTGATCTGTTATAGGTATAAAGTTGTCATCTAGACCTTTGTTCTTCTTGATGCAAGTTTAAGTTACTTTTTTTTATGATTTTGGTCCCTTTCTTGGATGCTCTTGGAGTTTGAAGAACTATAGAGCTTGTGGTGGCTTTCTAAGGTCTTTAGGCTTTTGATAAATAAGAAAAAGAGCCATGTTTGGAGTACCTTGTGACCATTCTTAAGTCATAACCTCATTAAGGACTTATTGGACATAGAATTGTAGATCTTGCCTTGTGGTGGAGTCCTAATTGATAAAGTTGGAAACTTTATCCATTAAGTCATTAAAATATACTAGATCTGAAGCTATGGGTTTAGATGTGTAAGGATTAAGAACTTAATGAAGAGTATGGCATTATGACAAGATCAACGACATGGCAAAGGGATTGCCACGGCGTGGAGAGGTCCCGCATGTCGACTATTTTTTCATGACATGCCTATGACGTGGTCAAGAGGTCTCCACGTCGTGGTGAGCGTTGACATGGTTGACCGTTGAGTTTTGACCAGTTTGACTTTAAGTTAATCATGAAGGACATGGGTTATTGATTATGGATATGTCTTTATCTTGTGTAGTCAGTTTGCGGGGGTGATCGATACAGGGAGTAAGCGCGTTGTTGTGTTTCCTTGGGTGTTCTCTTTATGTGAGTTTCCTCACTATACTATGTATTACAGTATATATCGTTATATGTTAGGATATATTAGTATTGATATGTTGGTAAGAGTGCTAGGGGTCGTTGATTGTCTAGTTGAGTGCCCTAGGGTTTGTATGAAGTCATGTACGATAGCTTGATAACTCTTGATCTAGGCTTTCTTATCTATTCCTTCTTTGGTTGTGCCTCTAGAGTAGGATCACCTGGTCGACTGTCTATATCACCTCTGATTATATATGGTTATGCATTCATTAGTGATCTGCCATTAGTGACATAGAGTATTGTATGAGGCTCAGTATGATGTGGTGAGTTGTTAGACAGGTAGACTAATGTAGATAGTTGCTTGTGTTTATATTCTTATTTGATTGTTTGTTTGGTTTATATATCGAAAAATTAGGTAGTAGGTTGAGGCGGTCCTGCTTTGTGTGGTAGGACAAGATACTTAGGCGAGCCAGAGTTGTGTTGCAGGCCATATTCATATCAGTTGTATGCTGTAGGCACGAGAGGGGACCAGTCATGGACTGGAGACCCATGTGAGCGGTCCATGTGTACTGTAGGTTTTACGAGGTGGTCCAGTCAGGCTGAAGGCTCGTGTATGTGCATTGTAATTCCTCTAAAGTCAATACAAAAACTTCTATTAAAAATTTAAGTGTTTATTCAAATTTGAACTACAAAATCTTTAATTTACCATTCAATTTTATCACATTTATCAGAGTCTTGTCAAAGGTTATCATGTGCACAAATCTCTTATGGATGCGATGGAACCGAGCCATGCCCCATCTTTAATGTAAGAAAACCTGAAAATATCAAAACCACAAATGGTAAGAACAACGCTTAGTGAGTTACCCAAAATACCACATATATCACAACACAAATATACAAATATGGGTTATCAACAACGCTGGTACTACCTGAAGTCTTAGTAGACAAACAGCACGCCCTGTGGGTTATCAGCAACTTTGGAGACTATCTGAAGTCTTAGTGGGAAAACAACATGCCCTTTGGGTTAGCAGCAACCCTGGAGACTACCCGAAGTCTCAATACACAGTAATGCATATCACGATAACAACAAATAAGACCCAACTTGTCAACATATATATATATATATATATATATATATATATATATATATATATATATATATATATATACCACCACATAGGCTCATACAAACATGTAAGAATCATAAATACAACTAGCATCTTATATACACAATTTACTGAGTTGGCATTGGTTCCATTAACCCACAAGCACGAGGAGAAGACTCGCCTATATCAAAGAACTCTGAAACACTACAATACGACTCGTTTTCTGCAACTCTTGCACCCATGAATCCACTAACATCAGAACCAGATAAAATCTTAATTAATAGCCCAAAATACCCAAGTTTGACCCAAGGTCAACGTCACACTCCCAAACCAAGGATGGCGGAAACGTCCGGGGGTGGAGGACTTCATGTATAGTATCATAACCACAAATGGCAATAGTAATTCAAGCAAACACAACCAACATATATATAATTGAAAGAGTTACATCATTGTATGAATTACATGTTTCCAAATCAATTACAATATGTTGACAAAATATCAAATGTTTGACGCCTTAACGTCCCATCCTCAAAATGCACTTGGTTACCTGTTTAGTGATTTCCTGAGAATACAAGTTTTTTGAAAAAGTGTCAACACAAAGGTTGGTGAGTTCATAAGCTTTTGTATGCAATTATGAAAACCTTTTCTCGTAAATGTAATGTTTGTTCCAAAAAAATCCGATATTTTCCTTAAAATGTGTAATGTAGTCTTATATCCAAAGACCAAAACGTATAAGTAACCTTTCTTACTTATAGAAAATAATGTGAGTTTAAATCGACATAAATGCGTTTGATTTCAATGAAATTCCCGTAAATTCCTATGTTTGTTAATACTTTCTGTGAGTTATTATAACCATGCTATGAACTAGTTGGCCTGAAACTACGTTCATCAGGCGTCGCAAATGTTATGACATTTGTCACCTCAGACCTGCCGGTCTAGCTGTTGGATGCAGCTCAGGTGTGGGTTTGTCAAACCCAATATAGATCTATATACAACTATCACGCTCTCCCTCCAGGAGACTCTGTTACAATACATGACTAATTTGTAAAGTGAAGCGAATGTCTCACAAAGTCATTAACGGAATACGTGTGGTGTAACGAAAATCCTCTTTGTATAAATGTACCCTTTTTAAATGTACGTATTATGTAATGTATCATAAACTATACCTATTATAGTTTATCAAACAAGGGTAGTAGTAGTAATGTACATAAACTATACTTAACATAGTTTGTTCAAATGTTTGTATGTAATGGATGTACTTTGATTATAACAAATTGTCATTTCTATGCTTTATTTAGCAAAAATCCATTTGTTAACTGATGTATGTCTCTATACTAAGACAAAAATGTCATGTATTGCAATAACATATAATCACATAAAGATATACACCTTGCTCAACATGTTACAAGGTGAAATGAAATTGATAGCATTTTTCTGTTGATAACATTTTCTATCACTGTTCTTAGAAAGTTTGTAGAAAAATCATCAAAGGTCCAAATCAGAGTCCGTAAATTCTGAGAGTTTGGAAATTGAGTCTAGTTTGTTTATAAAATTTTCCATGATTTTTAGTTGTTAGAACATAGTTCTTTCAGGATCGATTGATTCTATGCATGCAAACAAATATGAACGTAAACAAAAACACGAATATGGCTTGAATGTGTTGAATGATTAAAGATTCAACACCTCAGAAGAGCTCGACTAAGAACTTTGACTGTAGAGGTGTTTTAGGGTTACAAAATCAAATGTAATAAAAGTTGTGTAAATATAATGCACACATGCATGCATATATATAGTCTAACCCTACAACATAATCATGGATGGACAGGCCCAATCCGAATATAATACAAAAAGCCCAAGACGCAACATAACAAGTCCCAACAATCTCCTCCTTTGCGTCTTTGGGACCGAGACTTTATCTCTACTTAACAACTAAAGGCTTCTCCACCGTCTTGAACACCCTCGGGATGATAGCTAAAAGATGGTACCGAAAGGTAATATACCACCTAAGCATATCAGTGAAAATTTTCTTGTCAGCTTCCGAGTTTTGCTTGCACCGATGTATCAAGCTGATATTGTGCTCCAAGCAGTCAGTAGAAAATAGGTGCTTATCAACCAGAGCAAGCAAAAACTTGTGAGCTTCACCTTTAGTAAACATCATAGTCAGATGTGTTGAATCAATTTGCCCCATCTTCATCTTGTTCCCATCCCCTGGCTTTTTAGTAGGCTTGATTGTCGGCTTCTTGTTCATCACTTTCGCTATCTCCTGATCCATGGTTGCAACTTCAGAGATGTAGGAGGCCAACATTCTCTTTAAGTTCTCCAGAATTGACTCATACTCCTTCGGATCAGTGAGCAGAATGTTGTATAGTAATATCCAATCATGAGGATTAAGATTGGGAAGATCTGCCAAAGAAATCATCGAAACCAAATTTGTAGACCCTCGAGTGATTTTTAAATGAACGTTCTCAAACCTTCCAGTCGGTTTCGGTTTCAATACCTTGACAGTAAAATTTTTTTGTGCACTCCATGTCAGGTATTGAGGTTGGCCATACTTTAAGTAAAAATCGATAAGTTCTCGGTCAACCTTTGGACTAGGAAAAAGAACCTCAGCAGTTGTCTCAAAACAATGGAAAGTAAATTCCTTCCTTGTACTGGGCATATCAAACTGTGAGTCCTTTGAATTATCACAGTCGAAAGAGGCAATCGGTTTTGACCAATAAACACTTGGTGATTCTATTGCTTGATTGATTAACACCTCTCTAGTCCACTCAGGAAACAGAGCCTTCTTGCATTTCAAGGCATCTTCTTCTTCTTTGTTCTGCGTCTCAGTTTCCTCTGCATCCTTTGCTATTTTTAGATTGTCATCCAATTCTTTATCTCTCTTCTTTCGTTTAAGGGCTTCAGCAATACTGCGTCACTATCACTGTCATTGACAATCTTTTTCTGCTTATCTTTTGGACCAGAACCTGAAGCTACATTAACCTTCAGTTCTTTTGTGACTGGGATATTCAGTTTAGGAGTTTCAGTTGTTACAATCACTTTCGGTTGTCCACCCTCTCCCCCTTGTTTTGGAGCAATGAAAGGCTCAAAAACACCTTTCATCTCATGAAGCATGGCAAGGGCAGGAAGGAGTTTGCTGGCAAGATGATTTCTGATTGTGAGAGTTAGAATGGGATCATGAGCACCAATGAGATTGGTCAACATATCCTTGACATCACTTGCACAGCTTATGAAGATAGCTCTCTCGATTTTTAATAAGGTGACCTCCTTCTCGGCTTGAGCAAGTTGAGCCTTTTGAACTTCAATTGTAGAGGCTTGGCGTGCAATTTCTTCTTTTAAAGCACTCTCTGTTGCAATATCTGCATGAAGTGAGTCCAGCTGAGAGAAAACTGAACTCATGAGAGAAGTATTTTCGGCTTGGATGGAGGAACGAACATCATCAAACTTCTTTTGTTCTTCCTGTAGAGACTTTGAAAGAGATTCAACTGATTCACGTACTTTGGCAGCATTCAGATCAGCATGCCCTTTAAGAGAGTCTAAAAAGATCTACGTAGTGTGAATGACTTCAGCAACATCAGCAGAGACTTTTATGCAAGTAGAAGTCGATTCTTTTATTGCATCAGTTGATTTGTCCATAGTCTTGCTATATTGGTCTATGGCAGTTTCCACAAAAGCTTTAAGGACCACACCACCATAAGCTTTGTTATCTTCTAGCAAACGGTCCAGCTTTTCGTGAATGCTCTGTAAATGTTGGCGGTTGACAGGAGCATCATCGTCTTCATCAGATTGAAGCCGATATGGACTGAAGTATGTAGAGTCATACTCATCATTTTCTCCACCGAGAGTGGCACCAGAACCGGTTGAGTTGGTTGGAGAAAGGGGTTTAGTGATGACAGGAGGTTTGGTGTCAGTAGTTGCCCCCATATCAGATACGTTGACGACCACTGTCTGTTCAGGAAGTGTAATGTGGTGGTTTGGGTAATGATAGGAGGTAAAGGTATTGTAGAAATAGGTGTAGAAGAAACTGGTGTAGAAGAAACTAGTGTAGAGGACATAGGTGGTGTTTGTGATATTGTGGTGGTGAAATTGGTTGTAGAATGGAAATAGATGTAACTGGGAGTGTTGAAACAGAGGTTGATGTAAGAACAACCGAAACTGTAACTTTTGGTTTCGGTGATGGAGGTGGGGTTGGGATTTTATCTTCTTCAGGTGGTGTAGGAGATCTGGGTGGAGTATTACCTCTTAGAGATTCCTGACGAGATTCTTCTTCTTCATCATCGTCATTATCTGAGTCTGGAGGAGTTGGACCCTTGGACTTTCGTGCCATTCTTTTGATCTTCTTCGGCTTAGAAGAACTCTCTTTCTCCGACTTTCGCTTCTTGGATTTGGAAGGCTTAGAAGTATCCTTCTCAGTTGTTTCCTACTTTACCCTTTTGCCTCGGTTACTTGGTTTGTCAACGACATCAAGGGCAGCTTGTTTTTCCGGAGATAGAACTCTCGGCTCCATAGGAGGAAGTTTCTGATACTCTGCCATCACGTTACTTTCGGTGGAGACACACCGATACATTGTTTATGGAATGGAACCATAATGTAGAAACTTTGATGGATCAGAAAGAATGATTTTCTTCGTATGAAATGTAGCAATGGAAGCGATAAGAACATCTTTCATGACCGGGATTTCCAAAGTATTAATAGCCCTCCGAGTGATTATCATCCTGAATCTGCCACATGAAATTTCAGAATGACGAGTGGAAGAATTGAGATTCTGCACAACCTAAGACCAAATTATTGACCCATAGTCAAGATTTAAACCATTGTAAAGACCATAGAGTATTGTAACAAATCCTTACTGGTGCCATCAGATCCAGCACTACGTTCAGCCAAGCTTTTAATCAAAAGAGTAAGAAGCCCATTCCATTGAGACGGTAGGCACGAATTCTTGACCTTTGTAATAGTTTTCAGCACATCTGTATATCCCATTTCATAAAGCATTGAGAATAGCTGTGCAGTTGTGATGAAATCGGGTGAGATAACAGAAGAATCCACCGCAAGATGTAGCAAAGAACAAAACCTCCCTTTGGAAATAGAGGCCTTTTTGGATTGGATTTGAAAGTAGATGCGTTCTTTGTGCTTGTAATAGGTTGCAGTAGAGTAAACTTGGGACAAGAGACACATTGGTACAGCTTCGTATTGGGTTAGGGCAAGAACAAATGGAGAATACTTCAAACACTCCACAACGTGTAACATATAGGAATCATACAGGAACGGAGTGAGTTCAATGATCATGTTTTGATTTGGCTTAATGGAAAGAAAAGTCGAAGAAGATGTATGATCTTATGAAGAAGAAGAAGTCGCCATTGTTGATCGAAGAAGGAAGATGAACAGTTCAAATCGCCGCTATAGTAGAGAAACTTTGTGACTGGTAAAAGACAAAGAGCCCTCGAAACCCTTTATATACCGTTGCTAGGAAAGAGAAAAATCGTGACGATAATGACGTGATCACTAAAACGTCGTCTGAAAAAGCACAATTTGACAGGTTGGGTGCTCCTAGAAATACGTCAGCATGCGTGCAGATATGGACCGTTCAAATTCACGCGCCAAAATCTTATCCTTAATCATCTTTTGAACTTCAGTATGACTTCAAGAAACATGAATTCACCAGTTTAAACAAAACTTGAACCAACAACAACTTGAGTTTTGGAAAATAAAATTTTCATGCAATAGAGTGACAAACGATAAAGAAATAAAGTAATTGTGTATGGGATGTGCATGAAATCTTAAGAAAAGACAGAAAGCAGTTGATTCCGGGCAAGAATCGCTTCCTTCAAAGTCAAAATAGTCTTGAAGTGCTTGTGTGGATTCCCGAAAAATACGATCAAATGTTTGTAGAGAAACATTGAAAGGCTTCTTTTCAAGATATAGGCTTAAGGGTAGCTTATCTTCAACTGATCATTAATACTTAACATAAGATCAATTGTTGGAAGAAGTACTTGTGAGACCGATGTGGTCTGTTGAACAAGTAGGTAGGTTATATTATTTAGTGACTAAAGAGGATATAGAAATCTCAAAAAAATAAACTGGATCTTTATGGGAAGCAAAAGCCTTGGTTTTAGACTGATGCATAAAAGATCACTAAAAAAATAAGATTTCAATTGGTAACAAGTAAGATCTAGAGAAGAATAAGTCACCGTCAATTCTTTATAGGTACAGATTCTGCTTCCATCATACCCAGACCTTTTAAAATGTTATTAAAAGTTGCTTCACGTAATGCCTTGGTAAATATGTCAGCAAGTTGATCAGATGATAGAACAAAATGTACTTCCACGTTCCCATCTTTGACATGATCCTTGATAAAATGATATCTAAGTACAATATGCTTAGTTTTGGAGTGTTGCAATCGATTATGACAAATCCTTATTGCACTTTCTGAATCACAATAGAGAGGAATCTTCTTCATGTTCAGTCTGTAATCTCTTAGTTGACTTTGAATCCAGATAATCTGAGAAGTACAAAAAGCTGCAACTATGTATTTGGCTTCTGTTGTTGAGAGTGTCACACAAGTTTGCTTTCTGGACTGCCAACTAACAAGTTTTCCGTCAAGAAATTGGCATCCACCTATAGTGCTCTTCCGGTCTAGTCCACACCCTCCAAGATTAGCAGCAGAAAAAGCTTGAAATAATAATCCTGATTTGGCAGGATACCAGAGACCGAGAGATGAAGTTCGCTTTAGATAACGGAGGATGTTCTTTACAACCACCATGTGAGGTTCTCTTGGATTAGCTTGAAACCTAGCACAATAGCAAATAGAAAACATAATGTCCGGTATACTAGTTGTTAGATACATAAGAGACCCTATCATTTGTCGATATAGCGTAATGTCAACAACAGGTTTCTCCAGGGACAGTGTTGGCTTAGTGCCAAATGCCATAGGAACCTTTACTTTAGAGTCACCTGTCATGCCGAATTTTGTTAACAGATTCTTTGTGTATGCCTCCTGGTTGATAAATATGCCTTCTGGACCGTGTCTAATATTTAAACCAAGGAAAAAATTAATTGGACCCATTGCGCTCATTTCAAATTTAGTCTCCATCAACTTTCTGAATTCAGCTGTTTAGCTAGGATTCATAGAGCCGAAGATGATATCATCAACCTAAATTTTAACTATCATTAGATGTTCGCCTTCTTTCTTTCAGAAGAAGGTAGTGTCAACCGAAACTTGCTTAAATTTTGAAATTTTTAGAAAACAAGTTAGGGTTTCATACCAAGCTCCCGGTGCTTGCTTTAATCCATAAACTGCTTTATCCAGCACATAGCAATGATCAGGACATTTCTCGTACATGAACCCGGGAGGTTGTTCAACATACACTGTTTCTTCAAGTTCTCCATTTAAGAAAGCACATTTGACGTCCATTTGGAAGACTTCAAAGTTTTTATAAGCAGCGTATGCTAGGAAGATTCTAACTGATTCCAAACTTGCTACAGAAGCGAAAGTTTCCTCATAATCTATCCCTTCCTCTTGGCAATATCCTTTTACCACCAACCGAGCCTTGTTTCGAATGACGTTCTCTTCTTTGTCCAATTTGTTTCTAAAGATCCATTTCAAGCCAACAATAGAAGCATCCTTTGGTGTGGGAATTAACCTCCAAACTCGGTTACGTTCGAACTCATGTAGCTTATCTTGCATTGCTTGAACCCAATCAGAATGATCAAGTGCAGCTTTTACCATTTTTGGTTCGATTTTGGAGATGAACGAATTAAACATACAGAACTCAACTTTAGAGAATAATGCAATTTGTTTCGCTTTTATTTGAGAATGAATAAGAACATTCTCAGAAGATTCCCCAATAATTTGCTATTTAGGATGATCCTTGGTCCATTTTACTAAAGGAGGATAATTTGGGTCATATGCCGAATCCAATTCAGCATTCATTCTTCTTCAAATTCTTATTGATCACTCTCGCCTTCGTCAGTTTCCTGTTCTTTTTCCACCTCGACTGGCGAAGAGAAAACAGTGGGAGCATCAAAGTTTGCATTATCTGAGAGAGTTGGATTCTCCCCCTCAAATGTACCTTTATGAGTTGGGGATGGTATAGAATTCTCCCCCTCGAAGGATACCTTGGGTGCACTTTGTGTAGACAAACTCTCCCCCTTGAACGTTGAGTTGTTGATTTCAGAGGATTGATAAACTGTAGGTTTGGGAATGTCATTTGTCATTTCTTTTGCAGCCTCATCAATAACCTTTTGGAGATTATCAATTTTGTTATCAGCTACTTTCTCCTCTGAGTGTGCTGCTTTCTCCGGTTCATCGAATAACCGAATGTATTCCTCGAATAAGTCGGATATGGGAACCGAGACTTGTCCGGATGAAGGAAATATTTCCCCTAAGTGACTTTCGGTTCTTTGAACTTTCTTTATGTAATTGTCATCAAAGGTGACGTAATATGTTTCTTCAATCCGTTTAGATCGTTTATTCAAAACCCTGTAAGCTTTTGAGGAGAGTGAATAACCAAGAAATAAGCCCTCATTAGCTTTAACGTCAAACTTGTTTCAGTTCTCCTTGGAGTTTAGAATGAAACATCTTGAGCCGAACACATGGAAGAATTTGACATTGGGCTTTCGATTATTTAAAATATCATAAGGAGTGATTTAGAATCTTTTATTGAGAAAGGATCGGTTTTGAGTGTAACATGCAGTTGCAACAGCATCAGCCCAGAAGTATAAAGGAAGTGAAGCAAAACTAAGCATGGTTCTAGCAACCTCACATAAGGAACAGTTTCACCTTTCAATGATACCATTTTTTGTGGTGTATACGGGGCTGAAAAGTTGTGAGTGATCCCCTTATCAGCCAGAAATTCCTCAAAGTCATTATTCTTGAATTCCAACCCATTGTCACTCCTAACATTTCTCACAGTCTTTTCTCAATTGCACTTCCACCTGCTTAATAAATGTCTTCAACTTGGGAGTTGCTTCTGATTTCTTTTTAAGAAAGAAAACCCAGGTGAAACGAGAAAAATCATCTACTATGACAAGTATGTACTTACCACCACCGATGCTTTCGATAGACGAAGGTCTACACAAGTCATTGTGCAATAGTTCAACAGCTTCAACAATCTTTGTATTGATCCTAGTAGGATGGATCTTTCTGCTTTGTTTACCCATCTCACAGGCTGCACGCAGGTGTTCCTTGTTGAACTTAAGAAGGGGGAGTCCTCGAACATGATCACCAAGCACCAATTTGTTGATGTCTTTGAAGTTCAGGTGTGATAATCTTCGATGCCACAACCATCTTTCATCAGTATTTGCCTTTGATAGAAAACATATTGCTAGTTTACCCCGTATCGGTTTGAGGTTTAATGGATATATCTCTCCCTTTCGCTCTGATTTGAAGAGAACATTCTTGGATTGTTTCTCAATTATTTAAGATCCTTCATCATCAAATGACACTTTCAGACCATTTCCTACGACTAGTTGAGACACACTTATGAGGTTATGTTGTAATCCTTCTACGTAAACCACTTTTCGAATCGAGAATTCTCCATTTGTTATAATGCCATATTCCTTGATTGTACCAAAGGAATTGTTTCCATACTTCACACACCCACCATCTTTTAGGGACGGAAACTCCCTCAGCTCTTCCTTCCTCCCTGTCATGTGATGTGAGCAGCCACTGTCGATATACCATTCATCATCGAACTGCTCGTTACTGATTACCTGCAAATTTAAGCAGATTTAGGAACCCAAAGTCTCTTGGGTCCTGGTGAGTTTTTCAGAGAAAAAGGAAATAAAATAGATATATCAACCAAATATGTTCTTTTTTATCAAAGTGGTTTGATCTTTCCTTTTAATGGTATACACCTTGATTTTAGTATGATCTTGTTTAAATTTTAGTGTATTGCATGGCGAGTTAGATTGCTTTGGTATCCTAGGGTTAGTTGATGATTTCTCATTTTGAAGCTTAGTGTCTGTTGTTATCTTTCCTTTTCCTTTGATGTCTTCCCCAGAAAATGCTTTTATTTGGGACATGGTGGAACCGAAACTTGACCGGGTACAGAAGTTGGGTTTAGAACTAGTCGGAGGACCGAAAGTGGACCTAGGACCGAAACTGGTCTGCGGACCGAAAGTGGACTTTTGGTTCCGAGTGACGTTCGGACCGAAACTTGACTTTTGGTTCTTAGACCTGGAATAGTAAGAACTTGGGCTGATATTTTCTTTAACTTTTTATTTTCCTTTGTCCGTTGAGACCTTATTAGGAGGAACATAGTTGGGATTTTGGGAATTCCAGTAACTCTTTCGCTCATTCAGATTCTTTGTATCTCTTTGATTTCTTAAGCGTTTTTGTTCAGCTACTTCCTTCTGTGACTTGTGTATATTGAAGCTGGCCTTTGGCTTCTCCCTTTGAGTTTCGGTTGTTTTGTTTATAACTTTCGGTTCTTTATTTGGTTCATCAGGAATCTCTTTAGTTCCACTTGTGCTTGGTTTGTCGAAGCTTGAGGGTTTGTTGATGGGTTCTGCGACGTATCTTCCTTTAACCCTCCATGAAGTTTGCTTAGAGAAGCCTACGGTTTCATCTGCGTTGTCAATAGGGGCAGACCAGAAGAAATCTTCGCACCCTTCTGCATTGTCTTTTTCTACCAAGACCTTTAGTTCTGCTGTTTGTCTAGAAGTGACACCTTTAGCTGCATATACCTGATTCGTCACAGTTTGAACCTTTTGATAAACCACAACCTTTTCCTTGAGTTTTTGTGGCTTGTCTTTTGACATGCGAACAAATTCAACCAAATTTTCTGAAATGAGGGGTTTCTCATTCTCAGTTTCGCTTTTCACAAACTCCGAGCAGTGAATTACATCTTCTACTAAGATTTCACTCATCTCGCTTTCTTCATCAAATTCAGATGTATCATCTAAATTCCTTCTCTTTTTGTAACGACCAAAAATTTCAACCAATTTAAAATTTTCGAAAGCAACCCGATTCCATTAAAGTTATTACAAAAAGGTTTTCAATGCAATTTATTTTAAGTATTCCCAGAATCTCTTCACAACATAAACACGAGGAGCGGTACGATCACGCCTTCGCCTTGCCACGGTCTCCTGAAGAACCTGAAAAACATAAAACCACAGCTGTAAGCCCGAAAGCTTTGTGAGATATCCCCAAAATACCAATCACATATACCATACACGCATAACATGCCATAACATATCCGATCACAGAACAGCGATGCACTTCGGGTCTACTGTGTGACTGGTCCGCCGCACCGGCCAACAGTCCACCTGGTCCACCCTCTGAGTCTAGCCATAAACCTCGAGTCTGCAGTATGATTGGTCCGCCCTCACCGGGCCTTCAATCCACATGGTCCAATCTTCGAATCTATCCACATACAACGAGTCTGCAGTGTGATTGGTCCGCCCGCACCGGGCCTTCAATCCACCTTGTCCACTCTGTGAGTCTACAGTATGACTGGTCCGCCCGCACCGGGCCTTTTGTCGGCCTGGTCCACTCTCCGAGCCTCGGCACATCTGGTCCGCCCTCTTGGGGGCCTACAGCCTATCCGGACCGCTCGCTGGGCCTTCGGGACAACCGGTCCGCCCTGGGTATCTTGGCCTACAGCACAAAGCAGGACCCGCCTCAACCCAACTCCAGTCCAAACAACCATGTGCACATAAACATACAAACATTTCACAGTCAACATATCATCATCCTTACCAGGATACCGACCTAACCGGTCACTAGCATAACATCACCCTACATCTCAGGATACCGATCTCAACGAAGTCTCTAACATATACCATCCTAGCTACCAGGATGCAACATATCAAAGCAATAACATACAACAAATACCCGGATCTCAATCTGATAAAGGGCCGACCTTGGTGCCTTAGACCCTGTTGATATAGTGAGGATAACTCACCTCGATACTGCCGACTGAACAGATAACCCAAGCTGCTCTGATCACTGATACGATCTCCAACAATGGACAACTACCAAGGCACTGAACTCAAAATAATAACCAACAATTACCAAAATGCCCCTGGAAACCATTGGTCAACCCTTGGTCAAAGTCAACCCCTGACTGACTCTACTCGCCGAGTCAACCCGATGACTCGCCGAGTCCCCATGCTGAGAATTTCCCCAATCCGCGACTCAACTCGCCGAGTCACCCTGAGACTCGCCGAGTCCAACAACTCTGAGTCCACTCACACACAACTCACCGAGTCATCCCCTTGACTCACCGATTCACGGTTCAACCAGAAAGGATTGGGACTCTTCGACAAGACTCGCCGAGTCCAAGAACAGAATCGTCGATTCTAAGGCTATCTTCAACCTACTCGCCGAGTTGTTCTTCCAACTCGTCGAGTTCCAGGCCATCTTCATCCAACTCGCCGAGTTGTTCTTCCAACTCGTCAAGTTCCAACCTATCTTCAAGCAACTCGCCGAGTCTACCCATGTGACTCGCCGAGTACCACCGGGTCTGAATCCATACAGAGGCTTTCCAAGCCATGCAGATGGTCCAAACCATAGATCTACCCTTCCTAAGGTCATCCGTCATGTAAAGTGGCAAACTTTACGTGAATCCAAGGAGATCTAGGCCTTTTCACTCTAGGGTTTGGGTTTGGGACAAGATAACTCCATCAATCACTCACAAAGAGGGACTTTCATGCATTCCAACCCTTCTCCATTCCAGATCTGAGGTAGCAACCTCAGATCTAACCTCTAAACTCCAATACCTCAAAAGATATGATCTCTAACACCCCCAAAATGATGAATCTAGATAATAACAACTCAAACAATGAAATAATACCTCAAAAGGAAGCTCCAAGAGAAGATTTACCTGAATCCTTGCAAAGCCCTTTGATCCAAGTCTCTTCTCCTTCAAGATTTCTTCAACAACCACTTCTCAAAGCTCCAATTCACTCAACAATGGGGTTTCCTCACGAAATTAGGGCTTCTGGAACTCAAGGGATGATAAGGTGGCTAGGGAGGAAACATAATGTTCTTTATATAGGGCTCAACCTCCGGATTTAGGGTTTTCTCCACTCAGCGCCTACTCGCCGAGTCCAATACACTGACTCGCCGAGTCGGCCACTTGAAACGCGACCAAGTCGCGACTCTACTCGCCGAGTCCACACATGAACTCGCCGAGTCGCTCTTTCCCATATTACTCTTTTAGCCCTTCAACTTTACTCTTGCTATTCCGGGATGTTACAATTCTCCCCCACTTACATTAGGCTTCGTCCTCGAAACCTGCGACAACTCAACTCTTAGAAATACTCCTGCCATGCACCACCTAGCATTAACCCAACCAGGTTCCTCAAAACACAACCATAGAAGCAGAAACTCATTTTCTCCTTCCTTACGGTGTCCTGACCACGGTCTCGAGCCGGCCACCGGCTTTACCCTCTGATAACTTCACTTATCAACTGAGTACTACTCATGATGCAGCACTGCTCCAATTCACAACCATCACTCGACCCATATGAGCTAGAAAATAACTATGCACCACCGGATTCCCGATCCGGGTCCAACTCTAATCATTCCACTGCCGCAAACACACTGCTCAATAACCATACTCGGATCACCCTATTCATAACTGTGCTCTGCCGCTTTCACTTCCGTGAACTTGCACTCCCTCTCGAGGTTACACTCCACTCTCTTTCCTTACCAAGGAAAACCACTTGGCTGCCTTAACACTACCACAAGTGCCACAAATGCTCGCACAATGCTACACCACTCCTTCATAGCGTATCCGCTATCCATCCAACACACATGCTCTGACTCTGCTCGCGAGGACTCTCGAGTATATGCACCATCTCCACCAATCAAGATCAATACCCGGGGCCAGACCTTCTAAATGTAACACATAGCAACATACTCCATCCATTTCCTCGAACCACTCTATCAATACCTACAGAGTCTTCAACATCACTGGACCGCCTTCACAGGCCTTCAGCCAATCTGGACCACTCTCAGAACCTTCAGCCAATCTGGACCGCCCTCTAGTGCCTTCAGTCTGGCTGGACCGTTCTCCGAGCCTTCGGCCTAACTGGTACGCCTACCGGCCTTCAATCTATCCGGACCGCTCAACTAATATCCATCATTCTGAGCTATCTCTCTGGGAAAACCTCCCATGCATACTGTTCTAGCCCTCTAGGGGTTCCGAACTCTATCTCCATCACACATAATCGATCCCGGCCTGATCCCCAGGCCCTCCATAATCAAATGCCCTAGTTCTGTATCCCGTCCCACATGCCCGACACTTACTCATGCCAGCCTACACTCTGGACTGACAGAACATTGCTGAATCCCAACAGCTAAGCACCCTCAAATGCTCATCGATCTTCCAGAGAATTTCCCAATTCTCCCCCGCTTGTAGCACTGACTACCAACCACCGGTCGCCATTACCGACCACCCAAAACAACTCTGCACAAAACCAACACTTACACGCAGACTGATTCCCACAAGCATAAACAACCTTAACAAGATCCCATATCAACACTGATTAACCCGCTCGAAAGAAACTCACTCCGCTTCTAACCACTCCTCAGAAAGCCGATGCTACCCGGCCTTCAAACCAATGCCAGGTTTCCACTAATAACCCTCATGAATGATAGCTAACGAAATTCCCAATACAATAACCCATAACCAAACAACAACCCTAAAAAATGACGAATACCGCATCGAAAACCACACAAAGATACTAGCACATAAACAACACACCATAATATTCACAAGATAACAAGACATCAAGAAAGAACATACCCGCAGCTGCATCCGGCACTGCTCTGACCTCCACTACTGAAAGCTGAAAAGCACGACCCTTAGCTCTTGGGGGCTCCGCTCCACCCTAACCTCCACCCGTGATCCTCAAAGTGGCCGGTGCTGGAGCCTGCACCGGTCCTGCAGCAAGTTGTGGACAGTTGACCCTCAAATTTCCAACCAGATGACAATGATAACAAATTCTCAAATCCCGAACCGGCGCTGACTGCCGACAATCCCTCGCATAGTGCCCCTCCTTTCCGCACTTGCGGCATGCACCACCGGTCCTACAAACTCCAGGGTGACCCCTCCCACACTTCCCACAAGTGTGGCTGCTCAGATCTCCCACTCTAGCATCAACGGTCTTGGACCGTTTCGGCGCCAGCTGCGACTGCACCGGAGCCTGCCTCAGCTCACACAACTGCAACTCAATCTCTAACTCACGCCGCCTGGCGGCCTCCTGCAACTCCAACAAGGTCTCGCACCTCTGCGTAGACACAAACTGTCTGATGTCCCTCTTGTCCATGCTCAGATATCGAGACATCTGAGCCTGCTCCGAAGCGAACTCTGGGCAGAACATCTCCCTCTCAGTGAACATCCTGGTGATCTCAGTCACCGAATCCGAATCCTGCTTTAGCTCAAGGAACTCCTGAGCCGATCTCTCCCTCTCCACTTGCGGAACATAGCGAGTGTTGAACATCTCTCTGAACTGATCCCATGAAACCGCAGCCCTCTGCGCATCCGAATATGACCCCGTGGTCAATCTCCACCAATCCTTCGCCCCGAGCCTCAATAGGTTCAAAGCATACCTCACCCTCTGATCAGAAGGGCATGAACACGTGAAGAAACACCCTTCCACGTCCGATAACCACCTCATAGCAACAATCGGGTCCTGAAATCCATCGAAGATGGGAGGCTTCGTATTATCGAAGTCCCGATACTGAAAACTCCGACTAGCTCCTCCCCCTGCCGCGGCTACAGCCATTGTAGCCGCCACGACAACCGTCTCTATGAGAGCTGCAAAGCGCTCGTCAAAATACTCAACCATGGCGGTCTTGATCGACCCGAACAACACCAACAACTCAGCCCGGAACAACTCAGCAATCTCATCACGCAGGATATCACGAATCCTCTCATCCAACTCGCACGTGCTTATCTGAGCGATAACCTTGGGCGGTACTGACCCTCCAGGGACTCCCTCTCATGCTCCCGATCCAGATCCGGATCCACTCCCAGCATGCCTCGGAATCTCCATACTGAAAAACACCACACAAAATCTTAGACTCTTCCCACTACCCTGGGAACCAACTCTCTCAACCCAACCCTAGAGGTCATGGTTTCCCTGATACGCGTATGGGTCCTGTGCTTTCAGTAGTACGGGGCCATACTACCTTCCAAACCTACCCATATTTGTATGAAGTACTACCACAACACCCTAGTGAAAACATGCATAACAACGCTCAACCCTCACAACTAGAGGAACACTGGAAATCTCTCATAAGGAAACCCTAGGCTACAGGCATCACAAATCAGGCAACATTATCATGAAATCCTGAAGATCCCTAGCCTAACACTAGCATGCTGTTCTATCAAAGCTCAAAAACAAATAACATGTATGGTATTTTGGGGTCACTTACTGGCTCCGAATGATCGTACCTTCGCGTCCTCCTTTACTCATTTTGAAAACCATTTTAAATTCTCTTTTGAAAACTCTCCTCGATTTGAGACTGGAGTCACACGAGTGTTTCACCAATTCACTCAAACCAAGGCTCTGATACTAACTTGTAACGACCAAAAATTTCAATCAATTTAAAATTTTCGAAAACAACCCAATTCCATCAAAGTTATTACAAAAAGGTTTTCAATACAATTTATTTTAAGTATTCCCAGAATCTCTTCACAACAAAAACACGAGGAGCGGTACCATCACGCCTTTGCCTTGCCACGGTCTCCTGAAGAACCTGAAAAACATAAAACCACAACTGTAAGCCCGAAAGCTTAGTGAGATATCCCCAAAATACCAATCACATATACCATACACGCATAACATGCCATAACATATCCGATCACAGAACAGCCATGCACTTCGGGTCTACTGTGT
Organism: Lactuca serriola; assembly: GCF_051521515.1. Taxonomy (NCBI): domain Eukaryota; kingdom Viridiplantae; phylum Streptophyta; class Magnoliopsida; order Asterales; family Asteraceae; genus Lactuca; species Lactuca serriola. Next base: position 208,224,727 of record NC_136411.1, on the reverse strand, counting down.
GACTGGTCCGCCGCACCGGCCAACAGTCCACCTGGTCCACCCTCTTAGTCTAGCCATAAACCTCGAGTCTGCAGTGTGATTGGTCCGCCCTCACCGGGCCTTCAATCCACATGGTCCACTCTCCGAATCTATCCACATACAACGAGTCTGCAGTGTGATTGGTCCGCCCGCACCGGGCCTTCAATCCACCTGGTCCACTCTTTGAGTCTACAATATGACTGGTCCGCCCGCACCGGGCCTTCAGTCGACTTGGTCCACTCTCCGAGCCTCGGAACGTCTGGTCCGCCCTCTTGGGGCCTACAGCTTATCCGGACCGCTCGCTGGGCCTTCGGGACAACCGGTCCGCCCTGGGTATCTTGGCCTACAGCACAAAGCAGGACCCGCCTCAACCCAACTCCAGTCCAAACAACCATGTGCACATAAACATACAAACATATAACAATTCACAGTCAATAAGCCGGTCAAACAGATCACATAACATATCACCATCCTAACCAGGATACCGACCTAACCGGTCACTAGCATAGCATCACCCTACATCTTAGGATACCGATCTCAACCAAGTCTCTAACATATACCATCCTAGCTACCAGGATGCAACATATCAAAGCAATAACATACAACAAATATCCGGATCTCAATCCGATAAAGGCCGGCCTTGGTGCCTTAGACCCTGTTGATTTAGTGAGGATAGCTCACCTCGATACTGCCGACTGAACAGATAACCCAAGTTGCTCCGATCACTGATACGATCTCCAAAATTGGACAACTACCAAGGCACTGAGCTCAAAATAATAACCAACAATTACCAAAATGCCCCTGTAAACCATTGGTCAACCCTTGGTCAAAGTCAACCCTTGACTGACTCTACTCGCCGAGTCAACCCGATGACTCGGCGAGTCCCCATGCTGAGAATTTCCCCAATCCGCGACTCAACTCGCCGAGTCACCCCGAGACTCGCCGAGTCCAACAACTCTGAGTCCACTCACACACAACTCACCGAGTCATCCCCTTGACTCACCGATTCACGGCTCAACCAGAAAGGATTAGGACTCTTCGACAAGACTCGCCGAGTCCAAGAACAGAATCGTCGCGTCTAAGGCTATCTTCAACCTACTCGCCGAGTTGTTCTGCCAACTCGGCGAGTTCCAGGCCATCTTCATCCAACTCGCCGAGTTGTTCTTCCAACTCGTCAAGTTCCAGCCTATCTTCAAGCAACTCGCCGAGTCCACCCATGTGACTCGCTGAGTACCACCGGGTCTGAATCCATACAGAGGCATTCCAAGCCACGCAGATGGTCCAAACCATAGATCTACCCTTCCTAAGGCCATCCATCATGTAAAGTGGCAAACTTTACGTGAATCCAAGGAGATCTAGGCCTTTTCACTCTAGGGTTTGGGTTTGGGACGAGATAACTCCATCAATCACTCACAAATAGGGACTTTCATGCATTCCAACCCTTCTCCATTCCAGATCTGAGGTAGCAACCTCAGATCTAACCTCTAAACTCCAATACCTCAAAAGATATGATCTCTAACACCCCCAAAATGATGAATCTAGATAATTACAGCTCAAACAATGAAATAATACCTCAAAAGGAAGCTCCAAGAGAAGATTTACCCGAATCCTTGCAAAGCCCTTTGAACCAAGTCTCTTCTCCTTCAAGATTTCTTCAACAACCACTTCTCCAAGCTCCAATTCACTCAACAATGGGGTTTCCTCACGAAATTAGGGCTTCTGGAACTCAAGGGATGATAAGGAGGCTGGGGAGGAAGCATAATGTTCTTTATATAGGGCTCAACCTCCGGATTTAGGGTTTTCTCCACTCAGCGCCTACTCGCCGAGTCCAATCCACTGACTCGCCGAGTCGGCCACTTGACACGCGACCAGGTCGCGACTCTACTCGCCGAGTCCACACATGGACTCGCCGAGTCGCTCTTTCCCATATTACTCTTTTAGCCCATCAACTTTACTCTTGCTATTCCGGGATGTTACACTTTCTGGAGGTTAATTTGGCATTGGACATGTCAAATGATTTTAAAGTGTCTGTCTTTATTTTCAAATTATCATTTTCGTCTAAAATATCTTTTAGCATACACTTATGTTCCTTAGAATCAATGAAGGTTTCTATTTTGTCTAGTCCAATTTTGTAAGACATGAAAGTTTCTTCTGATGACACTTCTGATTCACATTCTGCTATGATCTCGTCTTCCTTAAATTCAAGAAAGGGCAAAATCATTTTGTGAATATTCTTTCCTATCTCACAACTTAAATGCAACTGACCAATATTTGTATATAAATGCTTAGCAATTAAACTAAAAAACATTTCTTTGTTTTAAAAACTTCAAATTGTCATTGTGCAAATAAAAACTTTCATCCGTAGCTCTAATTAACTCTGCGTCCTTCAGCTCAATCCACATCCTTCTCTCCTCACTCTTTGAAGACACCCTGCTGAGTTGGTCGGTTAGGTTAGAATTCGCTAAGCGAGTTTGCATGAGACTACCACTTAAATTAGAAAATTTAAATTTTAATTCATTTAATTCTTCTTCATAATTTGTTAATGAAACTTTAAGTGATTTAAGGATGGATTGTGCCTTTTTGATCAACCGATCGCAGTTGTTGATCTGCTCACTTACTGACTTTGCTGCAAAACATTTGTTTTCATTCAGATTCGGTTCCTCACTTGCACTTTCGGTTGGTGAACTAGCTGAGACGATCAAGCACTTGCCAGCCGAACCTTCTTCCTTTGCTACATAAGCCTTTCCATGAGTGGGCTTTCTTACCTCTTCATCTTCAGAGTCGGTTGACCAAACTTCTACACCACCGAACTCGTCATCATCTGCATTTGCCTGCACAATCAAAGCATTCATAGTACCTTTTACACTGTTAGTTGTCTTCTTTTTCTTGATTTCTTCTAGCTTGCATATGTAGTACGCCTCATCATCTTCACCATCTCTTTTCTCAGCCATTTTTCTAAGAATGCGATCCTTGGCAAAGTTGTTCTTGCCGTGACAGTAATTACAGTGATATCCATAGTCTCCTGCAAGTTTGCTCTCCTTCTTGTCTTCATCCATTTGAGAGAGATCTTCGCTTCATCCTTCACCTTTTCAGAGCTGTAACTTCCCTGCCAGTTTCGGTTCTTGCTAACCGAAAATTTTCTTCTTCCAAACCTCTTTGGATTGGTGACCATCATAGCATACTCCTCGCTTGTAAGGTCACATTCAGACAAATCAGAATCTTTTTCTTCTTCTGCAATACCTTTTGCTTTTGAGACAAGAGCCAACGATCCTACACCAGAAACCACTTTTGCTTCTTTTGTCACAACACTTTCATGGGACTTAAGTATTCCCACAAGTTTCGCTAGCGAGTAAGACTTAAATTGTTCATGCGCTTTTACAGTGGGAACCACAACCATCTATTCTGGTCTGAGTCCGTTCATGAAAGTTACTTTTTGCTCAATCAACTTCCTCTCTATTCCATGTTTGATCATCTTACTTAAGAGATGATTGAACCGCTCAAAATTCTGTATTAACTTCTCCTTAGGTTTCTGTTCGAAAACTCCAAATTCTAACAGCAGCAAGGTTTGAATGGAGTGTTAAAGATCTTCATCGGTCGAGTAGAGTTTTTTCAACCTATCCCAAATTTCTTTAGCCGTCATTCACGAACTCACTAACCGAAACGTGTCAGATTGCAAGGTGAATCTTATCATTCTCATGGCCTTCACATTACACAACAGCTTGTCTTTTTCGTCCTGTGGCATCTTCTGTTCGTCAGCAACCAACTTGTTATATTCCTTTTGAGTCTTAACTGTTGTGTTCGTTCTAGAATGAACAAACGGTCCGAGTATAATGGCTTCCCAGATGAGATAGCCATTATCCTCAGATCCAACCACATAGTCTTCAAAGTGATGTGCTCACACTTCATAGTCTTGAGTGTAGAGTATGGGAATCCTGGTAGTGGATCCAATGCTGTTTGAGATGTTGATGGGATTTGTTTGCGAATATTCGTGAGACATGGTGATCTTCAAGAATCAAACCTGTAAACTTACGATTAGGGTTTTATCTTTAAACGAAGTTGCCGTATAAAACAACGAAGATGGCTTCTATTTATACGATAAAAGCAGAAACCCTAATGAATTCTGAATACAGAAGGAATGTGTATTGATCACATAGTCTCCTGCTCTGATACTAATTGTTAGAACGTAGTTCTTTCAGAATCGATTGATTCTAGGCATGCAAACAAATATGAACGTAAACAAAAACATGAATATGGCTTGAATGTGTTGAATGATTAAAGCTTCAGCACCTCAGAAGAGCTCGAATAAGAACATCGACCGTAGAGGTGTTTTAGGGTTACAAAATCAAACGTAATAAAAGTCGTGTAAATATAATGCACACATGCATGCATATATATAGTCTAACCCTACAAGATAACCACAGATGGACAGGCCCAATCCGGATATAATACAAAAAGCCCAAGACGCAACATAACAAGTCCCAACATTAGTGATCTCCAACAAGAGTGAAAAAGTCCATAACCACAGACTGGTCCGGATTGGTTCTTGAAATGATAGACAGTTTTGTAAAAATCACCATAATTTGTAGGAAAATCGTATGGAGATGTGCAAGTAGTCATTTCAAAGCTAAGAACTTGAACTATTTGCACCTAGAACAGTTTTGAAAACTAAAATGTTATGTTGTCCAAAACAGTCCGTGAATGGAGTCCAACTTTTCTGATGAAAGTTGTTAGAAGAATTTAGTTGTGTTCTTGATGATTTAACTTGTATTCTCCCCATTAAAACTTAAGAAAACATTAAAATGTTGGGGGTATGAACTCACCTTGAGTGATTTCAGTGGGTGAATGCTGAAGAAGAGAAGTGTTCAACTCAAGAACACTTGAAGGATTACTTTGAAGATTCAATAATCTAACACAATAATGATGGAGTTTGTGTACTTCCCCCACTCTTCTTGGATAAGTTTTATCCCCAAATCACGGTTAATTACTAAAAATGGGGCATTATCTGCTAAAATAAAGTTTTGGGTGAAAATCCCGCGTTAAAATGATGAAAAACAGGCTTAAAACGAAGTCGCAGGCGAAAACCGGGAATAATGGGTCTTCCTGCGAAGCCCTTCGGAAATGGCTCTGAGGCTTCGACTTCGGATTCTGAAGCTTCATGCTTTGGATTTTCGGGTCTGAGCTTTCGCTTTGGGTCCCTGGGTCTGAGCATCATGCTTCGGATCTGAGGCTTCGTGCTTGGGATCCTTGAGCCTATTTTTCTCGTTTTTACCCCAGTTTCAATCCGTTTTTGACACGGTTAAGGGTCGGGATGACCCGAATGATTACAAAAAGTTACGGGAACTTTTGAGAGAGATTTGGGAGAGATTTTAGATAGAGAGAGATAGAGTAAGAGTGATCGAGAGAGGTTTCGTTTGTGGCATTTTTGAGTGTGCGGCTTCGCCACGTAAGGTCCGTAAACCCTGTTAAGCCGTGTTTTAGCGTCCTACACACTCCCGATGAGTGTGTAGTAGTGTTTTATCGCTTTCGTTCATTGTTTAGCACTATCAAGGCTAAAGAAAATTAAACACACTCATTTTCCAAATGATGTTTTCTCATTAATATAGCGAGTTATACAGTAATTATATAATGTAAACCCTAACATGCAAGGGTTAATCGAGTCGATCGGTTTGACTTGTTGACTTTGACTTGACTCGAAATTGACTATTGTCACGGTCAAACATGATCAAAAAGTCAATGGCCAACGGAAGTGAAAGTCAACAAGTCAAGAAATCAAACTTCAGGATGAGTACGCCCAACATACTCATCTTGTACGTCTGGCATACTCACCATCCAAAAACGAGAGTCCATACGAGAACGTGCAACATACTTAAAGGTACGCCCAACGTTCTCGGTTGGATGGCACTTTTTCCATTAAGTGCTCATTCTCTTAATCTAACACCAGATCTAGATCCATAACATCATTCTATGTCATAAATTTCCCACCTTTAAGACTTTCCATCTATAGAATAGTTACAAAAGCTAAAACCCTAACTTATTAATACTTTAAGACATCATAACTCTTGCATGGAAGGTATAGAAGGACGAATATCACATTTTTATGGTTCCTAATAGCACCATAATGGATAAAGTTTCCAACTTTATCCATTAGAATGGTACAAACAACTAAGATCTAGTCTTTAAATCTCAAGGGGACCAAAAGTGCATCTCTTTCAACTTAATCCTTTTAGTCCAAGTCTCCAACCTTTAGATCTAAACCAATATGATGTTTAGATGGATAAGCTTTCTAAATTTATCCATTACAAGGTCACAAACTTTCAAGATATAAAATTCATGCACTAATAGTAACGAAAAGCTCATCACACCCAAAAATAGCTAGATCTAACAAATGCATCATCAAGATTCAAGCTTTATACTTTCATAGGAAAGATCAAGGTGAACAAGGTCTGGATTTATAAGCTCTAAAGCAACCAAAACTCCTCCAATGAGTTCCATCTTCTCCAAGATAAACCAAGCAAACTCCAAAGCACTTAAAAACACCTCCTTTAGCTTACAAGGCTGAAACTAAGGTTAGGGTTTCATAGGAGGACATTGGAGAGGTGGAGGCTGAGAATGGTAAGGGTTTGGGGAGTTAAGGAGCTTAAATAGGGCTCAAAACCCTCAAATTAGGTTTTGGGGTCTGATTGCATATGCCCAACATACTCCTGGTACACCCAGTGTATGAGGTTGATCTCCCACGATCCTTCTTACCTAGTGTGCCCAATGTATACCCCGTACGCTCAGCATATGCGACTTAACCGAAAATCGCCCTAACTTCAAACAGTCATAACTTATTCGTTCTAACTCTGATTCCAATGATATTTATATCAATGGGAAGGTATTGAAGAGCCCCACATCATTATCTAGATATCTTAGACTAAAAACATTTCGAACAAAAATCCATATTTCATACAAGACCCCTACCCATGATTTTCCCTTTTTACCCTTCAACACAAAACACAATTCAAAGGTGAAGATCTCGCATCCATCATTATCTCCTTTCACAAGGACTAAAATTCGCCTCCTTAAGGACCAAATCCTTTACACAATCGGATTTTGACCCATGGCCTAGAATCACTGAATGATCCAAAATAGGGTGTTACAACTCTCCACCACTTAAATTATATTTCATCCTCAAAATAATTCCTTACTATCTCCTCTGCAAAACCCAACGATCCTATCTAGACTCCTTGAATTCTAAATAAGGTTAGAGAAGTCATCTCACTCCGACGACCGCCTACCCTTATTGCCGTCAAACCCAAATTAATAGAAATCACAAGCCTCAACAAAGAATGAACCTCAACTTTGCCCTAAGCCAATGAGTGTCCAACCGTTATGCCTAAAACTAAAAACCATGATCGATGTCTAACTCCCAGACAAACAGAACCATTCCAAACTTCTCCCATAATGACTCAACTTCATAACCTGAACTGCACAAACCTATCCATCCTGAACAAGTTTACGGATACCTGAAACATATATGCCTCGACCACTCACCGGTACTGAAAAATCCTAATTTAAAACAATATTAGTTCTAGACTTAAAACCAAACAGGTACGTGCTGTCCCGATCTATTCACCAACACGACTTCATCATTTCATTCACTCCTGATGAAGGATAACTCAACCAACCAATGCACGAACGATCACAAAGTCTGCTTTACCCTAATGATAACTACAAACTGAACCGAGTTCTAACATCACATTCGGCCCCAACCCAACCTATAATTTTCCCAAATATTACAAATGTTGAGGCGTACTCACAACCCTTCATCCAAACTTATGATATTCAAAATCATGCTAATGAATGCCACGAGCCAACTCATAGACTTCTATCACTGCTACAACCACCTACCCACCTAATAAATGCTATGGCTGCTCCGCACTCATATAACACTTCCACAATCGTATCCTATCCTAGTGAATGCTACGGTTGACCTGAAGTCTTACAGCACTTCTACAATCACACAATAACCTACTAAATGCTATGGTGTAACAAGTGTCAAAAATAGGAATGATTATAAGATGCCATATATTGAATCTAATCAGTATGACTAGTTTATCAAAAGTAGATTAAGGAATTTAAAACGTTTTATTTAGAAAAGGCCGTGTGAAAATAAAACTAGTGAACAATGATAAATTCCGTTATGACGTATAACTAGAAACCAACACCAGTTTGTGAAAGTTAGCAAATAACTTTATTTATATGTGAAATTTAATTTCCATTTCAACACATCTTCGGTTAATACTTAACTTAAATTCCATCTACGAACTTGTATACAATAAGTTTTGAGGAATCAAAAGTTGACTACATTACAAACCAAAATGACGGAAAAGGGTTAAACATTATTGTTTAAGCGGTTAAAAATCACAAAATATTACCTTGGAAATTAATCTTATATTTATCTTATAAAAATATAAAATAGATCATTATGAGGCATAATTGGAAGTATCCAAATGTTTATAAATAATAAAATCAAATATAAATATTTAAATACCAATACGGATAAACTTGATTGCTATTTCTCAACAATACATATAGATTGATATTTATGTGTATCATGATATGATAAATTGAAAAGTTATGGATTGGTAACTTAGAAATGACAAAGACATAATATGAGGAATATTGTGTTTTAACCATTTGATAAGGTAAAATATTTGAGTTAAGATCATTTAACTAATGGACTTAATACATTGAGTCACTACGTAAGCTTGTTTCATTCCTAAATCTCAAAAACTTGCTCCATACTCTTCCTCAAAAAGTCTTTTAACTAACTCCTATCTCTAACTAACTAAAATACCTTCCTATCTCTAAGTAACTAAGTCTTATCTCTATGTAACTAAACGTCCAAGTGGGGATGCAAGTTGCAAGGTGAATCTTATCCTATCTTGGATAAGATTTGAAAGATATTTTACAACTCTCTCCTTCCCCTATAAATATCAACACCTTCATCCTCGTTTCTCCTTCATATTCAAGAAAAATGCTCTCAAGAAATCACTCCAAGATCACTCTCAAACTCATCCATTTCCATCTCCACTTTTCCTCTTCGTGATCTACCAAAACCGAGAGCAAGAAAGGTGATGCTACCTCTTGGTTTTCTGCTACCATTTAAGCCCCTTGCACTTTCACTTTTCATGTTATTTTCACCACAAATTACCTTTGAAAGATACTTGATTTTGCTGCATTAAAATGGCTTATCAAAACAGTGGGTAAAGCATTCTTTTTTCTTACTTCTTTGTTGAAAAAATCATGATAGCAACAACCCCAAACAAAGGCTATTTTTCGAGTGTTATACAACCCACAAAAGTTTCAATTTTTGCTTCCATATTTCAAGTTCTGAACAGACCATAAGGTTCTTATTTCGAGTCTCTATAAACCCAAGAAAACCTTCATATTGTTCCTTAGAATCCTTGTGTTTCAACCCTCTTTTGGTAACACACTTTGGATCCAAGATAAACTAGGTAATTATATGATTTCTACCTCTCCTTTTTTATCATAAAACTCACTTGTTTAAAGTGAGTTAAAGCTTGATAAAAGTCTAACTTATTGTTAATGAATTTCTTTATTTGTTAAGACATCTCAATAATCATTCAAATCTCAAGCTTCGTTGGAACCGGAAACTGCACGAATTGTTCTCAAACCGAATAAATTTACGCAATAAAAGTGAGTTTATACGACCCCTCTTTTATGTTTTACAAGTTTCGAGGGACAATGCATGCTAAATGATTTCTATTTGGGTAAAATAAAGGCTTGATTAACTAAAAATTCAAGTTATTTCTCTAAACATTTCTAAGCTTAATTTTCATTTTTTTTTACAGAAAAATTGTGGTCTATTCAAGAACCGCTTTGCCCCTCTTAAATCTTATGGTTTGCAAAAATTTACAATATGAAGGTAGTTTAGATTAATACCTTTTCAGAGACTACTCACACATGTTCATACGATGTTTCTACAATTTATGATGATTTTTACAAAACTTAATATCATTTCTGAACATTTCGAACCGGTTTGTAAAAACAGACATTTTCACAAAAAGTCAGGGGAAAATCATGGACAATGCAGACTCAATTTCGAAATGTTGAGATTTTATGGATACTAATTCCTACCCCCGATCATTTTTCTAGAATCTTTCTAAAACAGGGACAAATTAGACATTTTAGATTAATTTCCCAACCTTGTCTCATTGGGTTAAATTAGCTTTTAAGTGATACAGATGTTGTATATAGGTGTTGCTTTAAGTATATATACATGTTTTATCACACAAATGATAATAAAATATGTTGATATATCTTGTTATGCAAAAATGCTATATATATATATATATATATATATATATATATATACACACACATTTATATATCAAAAGAACGTAAACGAAAATGTTATATGTGTTCCTTTAAATGTATGCCTTGTGTGTGTACACATTTAAATTACATTATTTTCACACGTATTTTAGTGGTATAGTAATATCGGTTTAGATTTTTAAGGTTTTGGTTGGTTGTAGTTATGTTGAAATCTAGTTTTACTAAAAAAACCCGGTCATTATGCTGCCCGATTTAAATAGGAAAAATTTTGTAGCTTTACACTTAGGATATATTAAGCTTTACAACCAAAAGTTTTCTAACGTAGACAATTGGGAATTGTAACTAAAATTTGGATAGGAAGACTTTTGTAGCTTTACAGATTTATTAAGCTTTACAACCAAAAGTTTCCGAACATGAACAATTGGGAATTGTAACTAAAACAAGTGATTGTTGTGGAAGTTTCCCATTCATCAAACTAAGAACACCATCTTAGTGAAATACTCTGTAATAACCGTTAATCCTTTGTGATCGAAGAATGTTATGTATAGATCTATACGGGTTGACACCCTTTTCCATATGGTTGCTAGCTACAACCTCGTGTGACGAGAAAAATCGGACAAATACTTCTTGTTTTTATCTTTTTCTTTATTCACGACGTTAATGATGCGTCGTTAGGACAACAAGCACTACCCTATTTATTGTACTTCATTGAGGTGTGAACAAGTCCCATATCGGTTATTTACTCATGTAACATCCAAAAGAATTTACGTCAAATTTAAACTTTTAATATCAACAAAAGAAATCAACTAGTAATTGTTTACAAAACATTTCCAAATCAATTATCATCAGAGTGTCCCAAAAAACATAGATCATAAGGATGAGGAGTGGTACGGTCACGCCTTTGCCTTCCCACAGTCTCCTGAAGTACCTAAAACAATAACTGAAAACTATAAGCCCGAGGGGTTAGTGAGCGACCCCCCAAAATACCAATACCATACTGACAAGAACCATATCAACAACAATCAATCAATCAACATGCATACTGGGCGATCGGCCTGACTGGTCTGCCCTACTAGGCCTACAGTCTATCTAGATCCATCCCGAGCCTTCGGCATGACTGGTCCGCCATGTGGGCTTACAGTCTCCCTGGACCGCTCATAGGGTATGTTGGCCTTTAGCACGGAGCAGGAACGCCTCAACTCAACCAAGAAGCAAATAACCATGTGCGCATAACTATCATATACGGCATACACAAACATCAAGAATATCTATGTTACTGATCATCAATCATGGAGTTCTTTAGAACACTGACCTAGCAGGTCACTAACATACCAATCCCTACGGATCATAAAAACATAACATACTATCTATCCTGATTCCAATCAAGCAGATCATAATCACATGTAGCATACCATAACTATAATAACTAAAGCGTCGGCCTTGGTGCCGTAGACCCTATCCATATAGTGAGGATAACTCACCTCACATATGTCTACTCGGAAGGTAAACTCCAACTCTCGGATCACTCGACATAGGCTCGATCACCTATAATCATAGTTCAACATACTCATAAGTCCTTAACCTTATAAGGTACTCCATAACCCAATAGTCAACCCCTGATCAAGGTCAAAGTCCTCAGTCAAGGTCAACAGTCCATGTTGACCTCAACTCGTCGAGTACACCCAGCTACTCGCCGAGACCCTTGAAGCACAATCCAACTCGCCGAGTCCTCGATGTGACTCGTCGAGTTCCTTTGAATCCCGATCAAACCTTAAGGCCACCCATTGAGTTCCCTCCTTGCAACTCGACGTATATACAAGTGAACATGTTCTTGGTAAAAACTCATCTGACTCGCCGAGTTGTTCTTCAACTCGTCGAGTTTATGGAAATCTTCATCGGACTCGCCGAGTTATTGATCCAAGTCGTCGAGTTCATGGCCATCTTCATGCGACTCGCCGAGTTGTTCATCCAACTCGTCAAATTCATCCTGTCCTTTTTCCATACAGGCCTATTTTGATCCATGCAGTGGCTCAAATTCACAGATACAGGTTCGTAGAGCATACTTATCACGTAAAGTTGCGTACTTATCAGGTTCCTAGATCACTTAATTTGCGATCCCACCCACTGCTACTCGATGAGTAGGGCTACCAACTCGTCGAGTAGGGCCGAAACCAATAATTTTTTATTTAAAATAATACCCGAGTATGGGGGCGTTACAATCCACAAAATTCCAGATACAAAAATACCAAAACAAACTAGGATAAGGTTGTATGTCGTATAAAGATTGTTTGTAGATTGTCAACCAGTTGGTAGCGTTTATTTATATAAGAACTTAGTATTTTACTTCACGAAAATATGTTAATTTTTACTTATTCATTATAAGTATATTAACATGAACACTTGTCTCTTATTACAAGTATTGGGTCTCACACGATGCATATTGGTAACATTGTTGACAATGTTTTTGCACAAACTATTTGGATAAACATTCTAAATTTTATAAACATTTAATCTCAGATCAGGATTAAGTGTAGTCTCTTATTTAAATAAAATAAACACTTAAGAGTATACAATAAGAAATCATGTTGACTTCAACTCATATTTCATAAGTAAATCAACATCCATACTTGTATGGGATTACAAGTACATTTATACTTAGGTTAGGATGACACTTCTCATTATTGTTTTACCACTTTGAATTATAAAAGTAAGATTTTTATATAATCTGATAACGGTTGACTTTTAAACAAAAATCCTCTTTTGAACAATACAAATAGAATAAAAAACTACAGAACTTACCTACAATTTTGTTGACGTATTCTCATGTGTATTCTCAGGGAAATAGAAGCTGATCGATAAGCCTTGTGAGTTGGAATAGCCTTTATTGGCTAACCTGTTCAGGCCTTTTTGTTTTTGTTAAATTATTCCTTGCTAAACTTGTTTTGTAAACACGTATTTCAAAGTTTGAATCAATGAAATCCTTGTATTCAAATATATGAAGACATGTAATGTTATTCAAGTTTTGTATTGTTCAATGGATGTTTGGTAATTACGATCCAATTTCCAACGTCACAACCTTGGCACTTCCACCGTCGATCGGAGTGTGACATATGGCTGCTCCGCAATCTTACATCACTTCCACAATCACACACTAACCTGGTGAATATTATGGCTGCTCCGCAGTTGTACATCACTTCCAAAACTATATACTAACCGAAAAAACTATGAGTCAAAACTTTGTCTTACCGGAGACTATCAAGTATTTGGGTCATGCTTTAGAACCCAAAGCCTTTATCAGAAAAGAAAAGACAAAGTGGTGCTAACACAACCCTCAACCCGAACTAAGCCATGAATCCATATCAGTTGCTCTGATGCTCACTACCAACCAAAGAATACTATTCCTTGCTTAACCGTGAACTCTATTGCAACAAGAGTTGGCTTTCTAGTTAACATAGGATGATACCATGTTGATTGGCCTTCCCAGTTAATCATTAATCAAACACTATTTTATCAAAACCACCTGATTAGCCATTCAAGGCCTTGCCAACCAAACGGTAGTTTGTTCCACACTCATACTATTGATCTATCTAGGATTCTTCCCAACCTCAAGGAACCCTGACGCTCCCTCTAGATATATCGATCCAAATCCCTGGCATACATATAAATTCTAAAATGGCTCTCACTTGGAATTATCCCATGCGGCCTCTAGTGACCATCCCTCACTTGGATTCTTCTACATTTTGATAACCTCATAATCAATGGATTATCGAGCCATCCCAAAATCTCCCTACCCAACCACCACCATACAAAGTTTACTGGACTAAGATACCACTATTAAATGATATCGGGTGGTCACACCCTAACACCAGATAAAGCACTTTACTACTGTCGGAAAAAGATTGTCATATCCAAAGTACCTTCCCTTGATACAATTCCACATCCTTTTACAGTCCCAATAGATGAGAAGGAACCCAAAACACCCATAATTTGAAACAAATAGATATTCACTTCAATGATCTACCTTCTACCGAAATAAACCCGAGTCTGTTGTAGGAAATAATTCTACAGTCCAACATTTAAGGGAAAACGTACCCAGAAGCCAAGATATACTATAACAAAGCTTGACGATATGTTGTCACATCCACCGACCTCCAACTATGTGGAACAACACCTTTGAAGCATCCCAACTATTGACAATGAACGAGAACAACGAACATTCAAGAATGCAACAAAAATAACCCAATAATCCAATGTTTTTTCCACTAAACTAAACCCATGCATAACTACATATACCCAACACTAAAGTTGATTCACAAATATCTTGGGTTTTTATTCAAAAACTAGTTTCAAAAATATAATATTTGGCAATGGAAGACTTGATTATTTTTTAATAAAATAAAGAAGTTAAACCAATGAAGGATCATATTGCAAGTTGTAGAAAGATTTAAACACTACCAGAGAAGAAGAAGAAAAAATAACAACCTTTGTAGTTCTTTAGATCCTCTAGGGAGGCTTAGAAATTGATGAAGAATTATGAACTTTAGAGACACCAACAAGTTATCAACTTGATTAAAGATGCTATTCCTGTAAGAAAACACTTGATCTCTTAAGCTTGATGTTCATAACCACTGTGAATCTCAAGAGAGTATAAGAAATGCAAGTAAACTCTTTATAAGATTAACAAATGGAGAGAGTAACCAATCTCTCTCCATGTTAAGGTTTTTAGACTAGCACAAAAGCAAGAAAGAAAACCTTCTTATAAAGCTTAATCTTTACCCACAAGGTGTTAACACTTTAAGACAACCCATGCCTATTTTTAATATTTAATTTCCATACGTATGAAGCATGTTCCCTATAATATTATATTCAAAAGACATGTCTCCTATATCCCTCTCTATTTTCGGCCCATGCTTCCAAAAAGAAGAAGATATGTTTAAATTTTATAAAAACAAAATTTATAAATTATAAACTTTGTCTTTAGGTAAAAGACAAAAGGATTCAACTAGTCCAAAAGCTTGTACTTAACTTGTTAATTCATATCATATGAAATAATATGCTACTTGCTAATGAAAATTATTATTTCCTAGAAATAAATAATTTCCAATTAGTTATAAAAGTTTATTGAGTATTTATTAAAATGGATTCCTAATAAATAATCAATTGTATCAAGTTTTTGTTAGTGTGACCCATTAGTATCATATGTTAATTAGCAATATCACTTTCATGTGATTCTTGAGCATACTAGATCATTCAATCTCCCACTTGTGCAAGATTCATATTAGACTGATATAGATTGTAGTGAATGTCTAGCAACATTTCACTGCCCCCATCAACATAAGAATTTGTGACATTCTATCAACACCCAATTCCCAAAAGGCTCTAAGCTACAATTAGTGTATAAGGTATGTTTATCAGTTATCCCTTTGTCATAGATATCATGTTAAACATGAGATACATATCGCAATCAATCTCATATGGTGTTCTACGTTTGGTAAGGCGCCTTATATGTCTAACTCTCAACACATAAGAGGAACAAATCCCATGTTCACTAATTAAGCCTCTTGCATAGTTCATACCATACCTGAAAATGGCTTTTATAACTATCCGATTAGCACCAGCATTTAACCGTATCTAAGCACAATACTCCCTACACTTTAGTACCACTATGTATCTCAAGCGCTATGGATACAAAGATAATACCTTTTAATCAAGTGTCATCCATGATAGTGATCCATGAGATGATCTTGATGTGGGTCAGTTCAATACTAGTTCTCTAACAAGTACCTATTAAACTTGGTTAGAACCCATTGCCTACATTCATCTGGTGAAAGTCAACCAATCAAATTCATACTAGTCTTAATTCATAATTGCTCCTACAATTATAAACGACTATGAACTTTTAGAATAATAAGATTATTCATGTATTAAAAATGTTAATATAGAAGACAAAAAGTATTTATGTTATGATCATATCCCATTATATTAAAACATTATATAATAGTTGTTGTTACAATGTTTGGAATATTCAAATACTAAATCCAAATCAAAATCCAATTTCTAGAATAATAAAGTCTTACCTGAAGTGTGACCATTCATACTTAACTTTTGAAGAAAGGCTTAATTAATTGGTTCGACTAAAATAAATTTATGTGAATTCTGTGAATACTATCATGTTTGTATTTGACTTTAGATTAGGTATAGTTAAATATAATGGAGTATATGATTAGTGTTCTTTTGTGACATAGAGTCTCTCAGCTTGATTAAGTATGCTCTCAAAGTCACAAAGATTTATATGTGATCCTTGAATGGATGAGATCAACATAGTTTTTCAATGGACTCATTCATCCAATCATATTAGATTTCAACTTGTAAAGGAGTGTATTCTTATTTTGTAGTAGATTGTGTCATTTTGTTTTGCTTGGAGCTCATTCCAACTAAACTTACTCTTCATCCCAAAATGATGTCATAATCCAATTATAATTCTTAATTACCCAAATTTTCTTATAAACCAAAATCGTATGTAGCACTTTATGTGAAGATTTTATTCTAAACTAATTGTCTCATAAACATTCTCTTAGTTCTTCTAAAATACTCTTAGAATGTTCCTACAGTCATCTGGTGACTTAACCATGTATTCAACTGGTGTATTAAGATATGCTCATAGCATGATACCAGGTCTTATGCATAATATGGCATAAATGATTGATTCATTTGCTAAGAAAATCGAATATCATTTTAGCTAGTTCAAACCTATGAGCTAGGTACTTTTGGGGCCGA
This sequence comes from Lactuca serriola, assembly GCF_051521515.1. Classification (NCBI taxonomy): domain Eukaryota; kingdom Viridiplantae; phylum Streptophyta; class Magnoliopsida; order Asterales; family Asteraceae; genus Lactuca; species Lactuca serriola. The sequence goes on along the minus strand of NC_136411.1, from coordinate 208,207,591 downwards.
CTCAAAAATTAGTGATATGTGACAATGTAAAGGATCCTTCAATGGAATCTTCTATCATGATCTCTTTCAAGATATTGACAAAATATGTATAAAGATATAAAACTTTAAACATTCATATTATCTATCTCTAAAGATTTTACATTCCAAGAATGTATCTTGTTCTTCCTAAGTCTTTCATTTTTGAAACACATTTGGAGTCAAGGTGAAAAGGCCTGAGATGGTCAGAATGTAGTTTTTTATGATTAAGTATGTCTCATTGATACAACATTAGGAATGTCACTATGATCCCACTAGTTCTTAGTAAACATACATGTTCTTTTCATTTTGATATAAAACATACCTTGTGGTGTCATATTAAAATGATGATTACAACATTGAGATGTTTGCTTTATATCCACAAGTGGATCTCAAGCTCTACACATTTCGTTAGGATAACATGGATTAAGAAAACCTCCAAACTAATCTATATAGATATCTTCTAGTAGATGTCTGTTAAGAAAATCGGTCTTTCTTGAAATCTATTTGCTATATCTCATATTGAGAATATGAATTTATAGTAAACAATATTCTTGTTGATCTAATCTTAGCTACTTGTCAAAAAGGTTTGATCATAGTCAATGACATGAGCATGATAAGGACCATAGTCAATGTCATGCGTATGATAAGATCCTTTTATAACAAGTCTTGCTTTAAATGTGTACGGTTGTCCATGTAATCTATTCGTCCTTATAGATTTGATATAGCGAGGAAGGTTAATCAAGACCACACTTGATTATCACACATGGATTACATCTCATGTTCATGAATCTAAGTCATTAATCTGATTCAGAATTTGACATAGCATCTTGGTATTTGATGGATTGGCCAAAACCTATTAACAAAAGCTCATCGATGAGAGATTTCACATTTCTCAAGTCATAGACGATTTCTAACATTAATGCTAACAATTTGTGTTTATCAATAACCATTATTCATTTTTAACAATTCTTGTTAAATCTAGTGCCAAATGTAAGTACATCAGGTTATCGTTTTTTAGCTGCTTCAAGTTCCATGTACCTCCCACTCGCCTTTTCATTTGAAGATTTACTTATTCTAGCTTAGTTATCATAGGAATAAGAAAACTTATTCTTGGTTGGTTCGCATACAATATGTATTTAGTAGATTTTGGGTTTAGAAGCTTTAATCCAACATAGGCCTTAAATCCATAAAACATTTAAGCAAGATAGGGATGGAGCCTTTCCATACAAAATCTTATGAAGAAAATTTTATATCTACTAGTTAGTTGGTGGTTGTACTCAAGGTACTGTTGATATTGTTTTAGGTGCTATCCCAAGGAAATAAAAGGAGGACATTTCTATTGATTGGAAAGTAAGTCTTACCAAGTAAGATTTAATTAATCCTTTATCATCATTAAGGCTTTAGATAGTCCTAGAAACGCAACATTATATTTGAAAAATTAAACAAAATATTTCATAATTATGTTTTAACATGTAAAATATTATTTATAACTACTATAGTTGTAAATAATGTTGATTTGATATCTTATGCTAAATCTTAGACATTGATTAGAAAGGAAGTCATAAACCAGAGTGTATAGTTCCTTAATAATTATTTTCTCAAAAACTTGGCGAAAATATCATTAGGAATCTTTTATATATAAATAAGATGTCACACCCCTAAACCAGAACGACGGAAACGTTCGGGGGCGGAGGACATCATATTCAGTATCATAACAGTTCATAGAAAGGAAAGTACACACCACCATACATATTAAGGTTTCCAAGATGTTTACATAATTGTATTCGTTACATGTTCAAAAGATAAACACATAAACATCTTTCAAAAGAAGTAATTAACGTCAGCACGTTAATCCTCAAAAGTTGATTTCCAAACCTACTTAGCGGTTCCCTGAGAATACAAGTTATTTCAAAGAAAAAGTGTCAACAATTAAGTTGGTGAGTTCATAAGTAGTGTTTTGAGAAAATGTACGCCATTCGAAAGTTCATGTCTGTTTTCCAGAAAACGCGGTATTTTCAAATGAAAAGAGTTATGATTCGTTGGGTTGAAAATGAATGTATTAGATCCAGAAAATCCCATATTTTCCCTAATAGTTGAGATATGATTTGTTGTGCTTTCCAAGAAAAACCCTTATTTTCTTATAAAAGTATGAAATGCATATGAATGTTCGTGTTATAAGTTGTAGATAGTTTCACCAAGAAAATCCCTTGTTTTCCTATTAGTTGTTTGTTTTAGGCGCAGGAAAAACCCTTATTTTCCTAACATAACTGGCAGTCTCTAAGACCGAAAATCGCAAGCAACCGACGTGCTTAAAAGTTGTGGCATAGTTTTATATAATAAAGGTATACGAAGATCGCACTTGTTAGATGAAGAATAGTTTTAATAGCTACTCGTTCATAAAAGCATAATACCATAATAATTGTATATCCGATGAGTTTTATAACCATACTAAACATAATATGCCTGTAGCGACGTTCTTCAGGCGTCGTAGCGTTATGACAACTGTCACCCCAAAAGACGGACTGTAGCTAACAGTCAGGGTGCGGGATCATGACTTCCCGTATAGATCTATACACATTTGACACGTTCTCCGTACGGGAGACTCTGGTTATAGACAGGACCTGTAGCGATACCTTTTATCAAAAAGGTAGTGTTTGAAGATGTACACGTCTCATGGATTCTCAACTAAGTCTGTATTAAAGTAGTAGTTTTGTATGCAAAGTTTATCCATTTTCACAATGTTTGACAAAGCATAAATCATAAGTTTTTAGAATGTATAAACCGGTTTAGCAACGAAGAATACTTTGGAATTTCTAAATACTTTGTATGAATCTAGTGCATGCAAAGTATGACAAGAGTTTTCACATAGTAGTACTAAATCACAAGTGATTCATTTGATAAAAACGAGTAAAGTGAAATTCTATGAAATACACAATAATAACCGTATGTTTACTTGTATTTCCCCCCTTAAAGAGTATAGAAAGCATTTAAAAATGTATTTAAAGAGTGTTTGTAGGGGTATGAACTCACTTGGAAGTCTGAAGATAGCGAGATGGAAAACCGGGCAGAGTTTCGTCTCGGGAAGCGGATTTTTCTTGGGATTCTCGGGAATCTCGGGAGTAAAATCGACCTTCGGGAGTTGAGCAAAAATGACCAGGGCTTCGGGTTTGAACGGGCACGGAAAACGAGGCAAAACTCAAGAAAAGTGAGAAGAAATGAGCAATTTTTCCGGAGACCCTCGCATCCCTTTTATAGGGGCTGAGAGGTCTCGGTACACGGGGCGTACGCTCGTACGCAGCGCGTACTCGTACATCATGCATGACCGAGTCCTCGAATGCCTCCGCTTCGGATGGGACGGCGGGTCGGATGGGGCGGCGGGTCGGATGGGACGGCGGGTCGGATAGCTTCGCATAGAGGCGACGTGGACGGACCGAGACCAAGGCCTTCGGGTACGCGGGGCGTACGAGGTTATGCGGCGCGTACCTCGGATGAGGACGCTGACTCCTCTTCGGATATTACTAGTATTTTGATTTAAATATAATTATAATTTATTTAATAAACTTCAAAAATTCATATCTTCCTCATACGAACTCCGTTTTCGATGGTCTTTATATCCATGCGTAGGTTTGACTACGCTCTACAACTTTCGTTTAGACTCCGTTGGTAAATTCCGAATTTATTTTTTTTATTTATTTTATAAATCGTCGTGTTTAAGGAATTTCTTTAAAAATTCATAACTTCTTTATCTGACTTCGGTTTTTGCCAGACTTTTTACCGCTGAAATACCATTGTCGAGACCTTTGATTCTCGTTTAGGTCATTCCGGCCAAAAGTCGTTCGATCTCCGATTCGAGATTTTAGCTGTCCGCTGCTAAGCCGGACTTGGAAAAATCTTAACTTCAACATACGAAGACGGTTTAATGATATTAAACATAATAGGAATTTAAATAGATACCTTTTGGGCATTTTATTTTCAAAGTAAATTTTATTACCCCAAGGTGGTTACAATACGTGACTCTTTAGGTCATTACAAACAGTTGAAATATCGGGTTGTTACATCATCCCCCCGTTAGAGGGAATTTCGTCCCGAAATTTTTAATACAAAATAGAAGTCTTAGGGACTGAGGAAGAGGTGCGGATACTTCTGTTGCATTTGGTCTTCCCGTTCCCATGTGAACTCGGGACCTCTTTTAGCATTCCATCGGACTTTTACTATTGGAATGCGACTCTGTTTAGTTCGTTTAACTTCCATATCCATGATTCCGACGGGTTCTTCCACAAAGTTAAGATTTTCATTTAGCTCGATTTCATCGAGTGGAATTACAAGTGTTTCGTCGGACAAGCACTTTTTCAGGTTCGATACGTGGAATACTGGATGTACCTTGTTAAGCTCGATTGGAAGATGGAGTTTGTAGGCCACTGGACCAACTCTCGAAATGATTTCGAAGGGTCCAATGTATCTAGGATTTAGCTTTCCACGCTTTCCAAAGCGTATCATGCCCTTCCAGGGTGAGACCTTTAGTAGTACACGGTCGCCAATCTGGAATTCCAAGTGTTTACGTCTCTTGTCGGCATAGCTCTTTTGCCTATCCCTTGAGGACTTCAGTCGTTCTCGTATTTGCACGATCTTTTCAGTCGTTTCCCTGATGATCTCCAGACCAGTGAGGGTGCTATTAGGGACTAGGCCTTTTGCCAATTGCGTGTCGCCCACTTCCGTCCAGTACAGAGGTGATCTGCACTTACGACCGTAAAGGGCTTCGAATGGAGCGGTCTTGATACTAGTATGGTAACTATTGTTATAAGAGAACTCGACCAAAGGTAAGTGAACATCCCATGCCTTACCAAAGTCGATTACACATGCTCGCAACATGTCTTCTAAGGTTTGGATCGTCCTCTCACTCTGTCCGTCAGTTTGCGGGTGGTATGTTGTACTCATGTCCAACCTTATTCCCATTATTCATTTTTAACAATTCTTGTTAAATCTAGTGCCAAATGTAAGTACATCAGGTTATCGTTTTTTAGCTGCTTCAAGTTCCATGTACCTCCCACTCGCCTTTTGCATTTGCAGATTTACTTATTCTAACTTAGCTATCATAGGAATAAGAAAACTTATTCTTGGTTGGTTCGCATACAATATGTATTTAGTAGATTTTGGGTTTAGAAGCTTTAATCCAACACAGGCCTTAAATCCATAAAACATTTAAGCAAGATAGGGATGGAGCCTTTCCATACAAAATCTTATGAAAAAAATTTTATATGTACTAGTTAGTTGGTGGTTGTACTCAAGGTACTGTTGATATTGTTTTAGGTGCTATCCCATGGAAATAAAAGGAGGACATTTCTCTTGATTGGAAAGTAAGTCTTACCAAATAAGATTTAATTATTCCTTTATCATCATTAAGGCTTTAGATAGTCCTAGAAACGCAACATTATATTTGAAAAATTAAACAAAATATTTCATAATTATGTTTTAACATGTAAAATATTATTTATAACTACTATAGTTGTAAATAATGTTGATTTGATATCTTATGCTAAATCTTAGACATTGATTAGAAAGGAAGTCATAAACCAGAGTGTATAGTTCCTTAATAATTATTTTCTCAAAAACTTGGCGAAAATATCATTAGGAATCTTTTATATATAAATAAGATGTCACACCCCCAAACCAGAACGGCGGAAACGTTCGGAGGCGGAGGACATCATATTCAGTATCATAACAGTTCATAGAAAGGAAAGTACACACCACCATACATATTAAGGTTTCCAAAATGTTTACATAATTGTATTCGTTACATGTTCAAAAGATAAATACATAAACATCTTTCAAAAGAAGTAATTAACGTCAGCACGTTAATCCTCAAAAGTTGATTTCCAAACCTACTTAGCGGTTCCCTGAGAATACAAGTTATTTCAAAAAAAAAGTGCCAACAATTAAGTTGGTGAGTTCATAAGTAGTGTTTTGAGAAAATGTACGCCATTCGAAAGTTCATGTATGTTTTCCAGAAAACGTGGTATTTTCAAATGAAAAGAGTTATGATTCGTTGGGTTGAAAATGAATGTATTAGATCTAGAAAATACCATATTTTCCCTAATAGTTGAGATATGATTTGTTGTGCTTTCCAAGAAAAACCCTTATTTTCTTACAAAAGTATGAAATGCATATGAATGTTCGTGTTATAAGTTGTAGATAGTTTCACCAAGAAAATCCCTTGTTTTCCTATTAGTTGTTTGTTTTAGGCGCAGGAAAAACCCTTATTTTCCTAACATAACTGGCAGTCTCTAAGACCGAAAATCGCAAGCAACCGACGTGCTTAAAAGTTGTGGCATAGTTTTATATAATAAAGCTATACGAAGATCGCACTTGTTAGATGAAGAATAGTTTTAATAGCTACTCGTTCATAAAAGCATAATACCATAATAATTGTATATCCGATGAGTTTTATAACCATACTAAACATAATATGCCTGTAGCGACGTTCTTCAGGCGTCGTAGCGTTATGACAACTGTCACCCCAAAAGACGGACTGTAGCTAACAGTCAGGGTGCGGGATCATGACTTCCCGTATAGATCTATACACATTTGACACGTTCTCCGTACGGGAGACTCTGGTTATAGACAGGACCTGTAGCGATACCTTTTATCAAAAAGGTAGTGTTTGAAGATGTACACGTCTCATGGATTCTCAACTAAGTCTGTATTAAAGTAGTAGTTTTGTATGCAAAGTTTATCCTTTTTCACAATGTTTGACAAAGCATAAATCATAAGTTTTTAGAATGTATAAACCGGTTTAGCAACGAAGAATACTTTGGAATTTCTAAATACTTTGTATGAATCTAGTGCATGCAAAGTATGACAAGAGTTTTCACATAGTAGTACTAAATCACAAGTGATTCATTTGATAAAAACGAGTAAAGTGAAATTCTATGAAATACACAATAATAACCGTATGTTTACTTGTATTTCCCCCCTTAAAGAGTATAGAAAGCATTTAAAAATGTATTTAAAGAGTGTTTGTAGGGGTATGAACTCACTTGGAAGTTTGAAGATAGCGAGATGGAAAACCGGGCAGAGTTTCGTCTCGGGAAGCGGATTTTTCTTGGGATTCTCGGGAAACACGGGAGTAAAATCGACCTTCGGGAGTTGAGCAAAAATGACCAGGGCTTCGGGTTTGAACGGGCACGGAAAACGAGGCAAAACTCAAGAAAAGTGAGAAGAAATGAGCAATTTTTCCGGAGACCCTCGCATCCCTTTTATAGGGGCTGAGAGGTCTCGGTACACGGGGCGTACGCTCGTACGCAGCGCGTACTCGTACATCATGCATGACCGAGTCCTCGAATGCCTCCGCTTCGGATGGGACGGCGGGTCGGATGGGGCGGCGGGTCGGATGGGACGGCGGGTCGGATAGCTTCGCATAGGGGCGACGTGGACGGACCGAGACCAAGGCCTTCGGGTACGCGGGGCGTACGAGGTTATGCGGCGCGTACCTCGGATGAGGACGCTGACTCCTCTTCGGATATTACTAGCATTTTGATTTAAATATAATTATAATTTATTTAATAAACTTCAAAAATTCATATCTTCCTCATACGAACTCCGTTTTCGATGGTCTTTATATCTACGCGTAGGTGAGACTACGCTCTACAACTTTCGTTTAGACTCCGTTGGTAAATTCCGAAATTATTTTTTTTATTTATTTTATAAATCGTCGTGTTTAAGGAATTTCTTTAAAAATTCATAACTTCTTTATCTGACTTCGGTTTTTGCCAGACTTTTTACTGCTGAAATACCATTGTCGAGACCTTTGATTCTCGTTTAGGTCATTCCGGCCAAAAGTCGTTCGATCTCCGATTCGAGATTTTAGCTGTCCGCTGCTAAGCCGGACTTGGAAAAATCTTAACTTCAACATACAAAGCCGGTTTAATGATATTAAACGTAATAGGAATTTAAATAGATACCTTTTGGGCATTTTATTATCAAAGTAAATTTTATTACCCCAAGGTGGTTACAATACGTGACTCTTTAGGTCATTACAAACAGTTGAAATATCGGGTTGTTACATCATCCCCCCGTTAGAGGGAATTTCGTCCCGAAATTTTTAATACAAAATAGAAGTCTTAGGGACTGAGGAAGAGGTGTGGATACTTCTGTTGCATTTGGTCTTCCCGTTCCCATGTGAACTCGGGACCTCTTTTAGCATTCCATCGGACTTTTACTATTGGAATGCGACTCTGTTTAGTTCGTTTAACTTCCCTATCCATGATTCCGACGGGTTCTTCCACAAAGTTAAGATTTTCATTTAGCTCGATTTCATCGAGTGGAATTACAAGTGTTTCGTCGGACAAGCACTTTTTCAGGTTCGATACGTGGAATACTGGATGTACCTTGTTAAGCTCGATTGGAAGTTGGAGTTTGTAGGCCACTGGACCAACTCTCGAAATGATTTCACAGGGTCCAATGTATCTAGGATTTAGCTTTCCACGCTTTCCAAAGCGTATCATGCCCTTCCAGGGTGAGACCTTTAGTAGTACACGGTCGCCAATCTGAAATTCCAAGGGTTTACGTCTCTTGTCGGCATAGCTCTTTTGCCTATCCCTTGAGGAGTTCAGTCGTTCTCGTCTTTGCACGATCTTTTCAGTCGTTTCCCTGATGATCTCCAGACCAGTGAGGGTGCTATTAGGGACTAGGCCTTTTGCCAATTGCGTGTCGCCCACTTCCGTCCAGTACAGAGGTGATTTGCACTTACGGCCGTAAAGGGCTTCGAATGGAGCGGTCTTGATACTAGTATGGTAACTATTGTTATAAGAGAACTCGACCAAAGGTAAGTGAACATCCCATGCCTTACCAAAGTCGATTACACATGCTCGCAACATGTCTTCTAAGGTTTGGATCGTCCTCTCACTCTGTCCGTCAGTTTGCGGGTGGTATGTTGTACTCATGTCCAACCTTATTCCCATGGATTTTTGCAATGATTGCCAGAATCTGGAAGTGAATCTGCTGCCTCTATCTGAGATGATGGACATCAGTACTCGATGAAGTCGTACGATCTCCCGGATGTAGGTTCTTGATAGTTTTTCCATCCTATCAGTTTCCTTGATCGGTAAGAAATGGGCTGACTTGGTTAATCTTTTGACGATTACCCAAATAGTAACTTGGCCACTCTGAGTTTTGGGAAGTTTGGTTATGAAGTCCATGGAAATCTGCTCCCATTTCCACTCAGGTATTTCAGGTTGTTGGAGTAGAGCTGAGGGTTTTTGGTGTTCTATTTTTATTTTGGCGCAGGTTAAACACTTGCTCACATAAGTAGCAATCTCCGCTTTCATGTTTGGCCACTAGTAGAGTTGTTTGAGATCTAGATACATCTTGTCTGACCCTGGGTGTACGGAGTATGGGGTCCTGTGTGCCTCGCTCATAACTACCTCTCTGAACCCACCAAACTTGGGTATCCAGATCCGGTTCATGAGGTAGCGTGCTCTATCACTCTTGATTTCTAAGTTCTTGTCCATTCCCCTAAGGGCCTCACCTGTCACGTTTTCGGGTTTCAAGGCCTCTATTTGAGCTTCTTTGACTTGCGCTGACAGGTGCGAATGGATCGACATGGCTAATGACATCACTCTTTGGCCAGAGTACTCCTTTCGACTAAGGGAATCGGCTACGACGTTTGCCTTTCCCGGATGATAGCGAATCTCACATTCGTAGTCGTTGAGCAATTCGACCCAACGTCGTTGTCTCATGTTTAACTCCTTCTGGTCGAAGATGTGTTGGAGGCTCTTCTGGTCTGTAAAGATAGTGCACTTGGTACCGTAAAGGTAGTGCCTCCAGATTTTAAGAGCGAAGACCACTGCTCCAAGTTCTAAGTCATGAGTGGTGTAATTGACCTCATGCGTTTTCAGTTGTCGTGAGGCATATGCAATAACCTTTCCCCTCTGCATTAGCACACAGCCCAACCCTTGCTTCGAAGCGTCGCAATACACCACACAATCTTCGGTCCCTTCCGGAAGAGAAAGAATAGGTGCACTGCAGAGGGCTTGTTTCAAAGTCTAAAACACAGCATCTTGCTTTTCTCCCCAGTTGTAGGTCACACCTTTCTGGGTTAAAGCGGTAAGAGGCTTTGCGATGCTGGAGAAATTCTGGATGAACCTTCGATAATAACCAGCAAGACCTAGAAACTGGGGAATTTCGGTTGGTGTGGTTGGTGCAGAGCAGTTTTCGATAGCGTTGATCTTTGAGGGGTCCACGTGGATTCCTTCCTTGCTGACCACGTGACTAAGGAAGTCCACCTTTCTAATCCAAAACTCACATTTTGAGAATTTTGCATAAAGTCTCTCAGTTTGTAACATCTCTAAGACTTGTCTCAGGTGTTTACTATGTTCCTCTTTATTCTTTGAATAAATGAGTATATCGTCTATGAATACTATTACAAATTTATCCAAGAATGGACGACATACCCGATTCATTAGATCCATGAATACGGCCGGGGCATTGGTTAGTCCGAACGACATCACTACGAACTCATAATGTCCGTATCTCGTTCGGAAGGCCGTCTTGGGAACATCATTCTCTAGGACTCGCAGCTGGTGATATCCCGACCTTAGATCGATCTTGGAGAAGTAGTTGGCTCCTTGGAGTTGATCGAATAAGTCGTCGATTCGGGGTAGGGGGTATTGGTTCTTGATGGTAAATTTGTTGAGTTCTCGGTAGTCGATGCACATCCTGAACGATCCATCTTTCTTTTTCAAGAACAATACGGGTGCTCCCCATGGCGAGAAGCTCGGCCTGATGAATCCTTTTCCAAGTAGTTCATTCAGTTGGCTGGATAACTCCTGCATCTCTGCCGGGGCTAATCGATAGGGTGCTTTGGCTACTGTGGTAGCTCCGGGAATTAGATCGATTCTGAATTTGACTTGTCTTGCGGGTGGTATTCCTGGAAGGTCCTCAGGAAACACGTTGGGAAAATCGCATATGTCAGGCACATCCTTGACGTCCTGGGCTTCGCGTTTCACATCTACAACATGTGCTAAAAACGCGTGACACTCCTTGCGTAGGTACTTCTGAGCTTCGATACTGGAGATGATACTAAGAGTGGTACTAGCTTTGTTTCCCAAGACAAGGAAGGTTTCGCCGGTTGGCAGATTAAGGCGAACGGCGTTATCGTAACATAAAATATTCGCACGATGTGAACTTAGCCAATCCATGCCAATGATGACATCGAAACTCTTAATCGAGACTGGCATGAGGTTGATTTGAAAGAGATTATCGTTTAGAGTTAGGATGCAGTTTAAATATATCTCCTTAGTGCCTTCGGTTTTCCCGTTGGCCATTTCTACTATGAATGGTTCACTTAATGATTGTGGTATTGGTTTTAGCATGCCTTTAAAGTCGTGACTCACAAAACTCCTTTCCGCTCCACTATCAAACAAAATGCATGCATACGAGTTATCGAGAAGAAACGTACCCGTAACAACAGTAGGGTCCGCAATGGCTTCATCTTGTCCCATTGCGAAAACTCGGCCTCTTCCGCCGGTATTCCTGTTGTTTGCCTTTGGGCAGTCCCTGCGGTAGTGCCCTGTGCCTCCGCACTCAAAGCAGGCGCGGCTTATTCAGGTATTAGCAGTGGGGGTGGATTGTTGGGTTGGCTCTTTGCAATAGCGGGCTGTATGACCCTTCTTATTGCACTTGGTGCATTGAAGGTCACGGCAGAGACCGTGGTGGTGGAAGTTGCACTGGTTACAATTCGGTAGTTTTCCATTGTATGAACTTGTGGGGGCAGAGTTGGTAGGTACAGTAATAGCGTGGGTCGCTATCACTTGTTGTTTCTTGGGGTTCTCCTGGAGGGTTTGTCCCCTCCTCTTGTTCCAAGGCTTACTCTGGCCCTGAGCCTCCCTAGGTGGATTTGCGGCTGCTGCAATGGTACTCTGTTTCACTCCGTGGTCGATGAGTCGTTGAGCCAGGCGTTTAGCACTGTTGTAGGTGATAGGGTTGGAAGCTAGGACATGCCCTTGAATCTAGGGTGACAACCCCCAAATGTACCTTTCGACCTTCTTTGACTCTGGGTTGACCATGGTAGGGCACAAAGCAGCGAGATCGTTGAACCTAGCTGTGTAGGCGACTAGATCGGATCCAACCATTTTCAAATTCCAGAGCTCCTGCTCAAGCTTTTGCACTTCGCCCCTTGGGCAGTATTCTTCTAGTAGTAGAACCTTCAGTTTTTCCCAACTCATGGCGTTAGCGACAGTGAGCGTCACGGAATTCATATGGCTTTTCCACCAAGTGAGGGCTCGATCTATGAAGGTGCAAGCAGCGAACTTAACCTTGCTTGTTTCTTGGCACGAGCAGACCTCGAAGACTGTTTCGGTCTTTTCGAACCATTGCATTAGTGCAATGACTCCTCTATTGCCATTAAAAGTCTTTGGTTTTGAGTTAGAGAACTCCTTGTAAGTACATTCCCTTACATGGCCCTGGCCGGTACCACGATTGGGATGATTCGTGCTGCTTCCTGTACCTCCATTTGCATTGGAGTTTATTTGGGAGAGGGCTGCTGCTATTGCTGCTGTGATAGCAGCCTGGACCATTGCCGGATCATAAGTTAGTGGTGGAGGTGGTGGTGGGGTTGCGTTGGTACGTGCTGATCTACGAGGAGGCATCACGCTGCCAAAAGAAAAATGAGATATAAGTTTCGGTGGTTGCGAGTTGAATGATATTGAGTTAACTACCTTAAATAGATTAAGAATTTGGTTTGGCCAACACTGGGTTTTGAGCTTGATTCATTAATAACGTTTGAATGGATGTACTTATGAATTGAACGGACTACACATACTTAAAACAAGAAAGAGATATGCCCTATATATATATTAAACATATAGTTGTGTTACATCCGAGTTTAGACATAACTTTTTGACATTTCTAAAGGTCTCCGATTACAAAAAGTTTTAAAGAAAATAATATTCTTATCCGAAGTCCTAATTTATAACAGAATTTGAAATCCTGGCAAGCACTATTTGCGACGTAGGTTGCGCTTGGAGCTTGACTCCGCATCTGATTGCTTCGATTCCATTAGACGCCTATCAAAACCGGCTTGTTGCTCCCTTAACTCGGCTAGGGATGCAATTATCTGTGCCTGAAATGCCTCAGATTGGAGTTGGGCATGGTCCTGAATTCCATCTAGCCTACGGATGTCGGAAGCGTGGACCTGCACTTCTACGTTGATCTCGCGGATCCGGTTGGCTTGAACTCCGGATTGATAGCATTGGTTGGCTAGTTTGCCAACCATGACCGGAAGTGATCGGTCTGCCGATCCCCTGCCTCTGACATCATAAAAGTCTCGGCACATGCCGTAGGGAGGGCGCAAGCTTTGTTGTTGGCTCCAATGGTGGAGGTGACTTCCCCACACAGGAGTGGGTCCTTGGAAGTTCCTCACATGGACAGGAGGTTGTGGGGCTGGTGGATTGATAACTTCTGGCTCTGAATCTGTACCAGAGTCATCTCCCCCATCCAATTCTATCGGCTCTTCGTCTTCTTCGGGATCATCTTCGATCCATCCTCCATTGCCTTGGTTGGGAAAGTAAAGGTCATTGGGGTGATGGAATCCAGCCATTTAGTTTGTACGAGAATAGGGTTAAGAATTGACTATAAGCTAGAGTACATGAAATTTACCCTTAAGTTTAATAGCTGATGACAACACAAAGACTCCCTTAGAATCATGTAATGATGTGCTTTTGGTAACTTTTAAATTTGTTGTCCATTGCAGACACTCCTTGGCATACGTTAGTCGGCTCTTGGACAAATATAGTTGATCAGGCTATATTCTTCCCAGTTCCGATTACATGTCCCAAGGCATACCCGCGCTGCACAACTTATTTACAATACTCCTATATTGTTTTAATTATGATACTGACCATGTTATTACTATGAAATGAATGAATGTATTAGATCTAGAAAATCCCATATTTTCCCTAATAGTTGAGATATGATTTGTTGTGCTTTCCAAGAAAAACGCTTATTTTCTTATTAAAGAATGAAATGCATATGAATGTTCGTGTTATAAGTTGTAGATAGTTGCACCAAGAAAATCCCTTGTTTTCCTATTAGTTGTTTGTTTTAGGCGCAGGAAAAACCCTTATTTTCCTAACATAACTGGCAGTCTCTAAGACCGAAAATCGCAAGCAACCGACGTGCTTAAAAGTTGTGGCATAGTTTTATATAATAAAGCTATACGAAGATCGCACTTGTTAGATGAAGAATAGTTTTAATAGCTACTCGTTCATAAAAGCATAATAACATAATAATTGTATATCCGATGAGTTTTATAACCATAATAAACATAATATCCCTGTAGCGATGTTCTTCAGGCGTCGTAGCGTTATGACAACTGTCACCCCAAAAGACGGACTGTAGCTAACAGTCAGGGCGGGGGATCATGACTTCCCGTATAGATCTATACACATTTGACACGTTCTCCGTACGGGAGACTCTGGTTATAGACAGGACTTGTAGCGATACCTTTTATCAAAAAGGCAGTGTTTGAAGATGTACACGTCTCATGGATTCTCAACTAAGTCTGTATTAAAGTAGTAGTTTTGTATGCAAAGTTTATCCTTTTTCACAATGTTTGACAAAGCATAAATCATAAGTTTTTAGAATGTATAAAACAGTTTAGCAACGAAGAATACTTTGGAATTTCTAAATACTATGTATGAATCTAGTGCATGCGAAGTATGACAAGAGTTTTCACATAGTAGTACTAAATCACAAGTGATTCATTTGATAAAAACGAGTAAAGTGAAATTCTATGAAATACACAATAATAACCGTATGTTTACTTGTATTCCCCCCCTTAAAGAGTATAGAAAGCATTTAAAAATGTATTTAAAGAGTGTTTGTAGGGGTATGAACTCACTTGTAAGTTTGAAGATAGCGAGATGGAAAACCGGGCAGAGTTTCATCTCGGGAAGCGGATTTTTCTCGGGATTCTCGGGAATCTCGGGAGTAAAATCGACCTTCGGGACTTGAGCAAAAATGACTAGGGCTTCGGGTTTGAACGGGCACGGAAAACGAGGCAAAACGCAAGAGAAGTGAGAAGAAATGAGCAATTTTTCCGGAGACCCTCGCATCCCTTTTATAGGGGCTGAGAGGCCTTGGTACGCGGGGCGTACGCTCGTACGCAGCGCGTACTCGTACGTAATGCAAGACCGACACCTCGACTGCCTCGGCTTCGGATGGGACGGCGGGTCGGATGGGGCGGCGGGTCGGATGGGACGGCGGGTCGGATAGCTTCGCATAGGGGCAACATGGACAGACCAAGACCAAGGCCTTCGGGTACGCGGGGCGTATGACGTTACGCGGCGCGTACCTCGGATGAGGTCGCTGACTCCTCTTCGGATATTACTAGCATTTTGATTTAAATATAATTATAATTTATTTAATAAACTTCAAAAATTCATATCTTCCTCATACGAACTCCGTTTTTGATGGTCTTTATATCCACGCGTAGGTGAGACTACGCTCTACAACTTTCGTTTAGACTCCGTTGGTAAATTCCGAAATTATTTTTTTTATTTATTTTATAAATTGTCGTGTTTAAGGAATTTTTTTAAAAATTCATAACTTATTTATCTGACTTTGGTTTTTGCCAGACTTTTTACCGCTGAAATACCATTGTCGAGACCTTCGATTCTCGTTTAGGTCATTCCGGCCAAAAGTCATTCGATCTCCGATTCGGGTTGTTACATAAGATTTACATATTTCAAGTAAACTAAATTATTCTCCTTCAAAGATCCCTTTCTTAAAGTTGGAATATGGGATGTCATTTATCTAATAAAGATAACAATATCAAAGTTGAGTTTGATTTAAAACAAGTTTAAGTCAAAAGTATTTTTCATATAGAACTTGTTAATTATAAAACATTGCAATTTACTTTATAATTCTTATTAAAAAATCTAGTCTCACAAAAAGAATTTTAATCATTTCTGAATATGAAGATGATTGTTATGAAAAAACGATTTAAGTAAATAATCAATCATTCATAAATTAAAATAACCGACACATATATTTAGACAAGCTAAATCAAAACATACATTGTTCTAAAACAAAGATTGTTTTATATTACAAGTACATTATGTTCCTATCATAGTTAATAAACTAAACTCCGAGAGTGTAGTTCCCACTTGATTGTGCTCAACTGGATACTCTTCTGTAAATATCTGCAAACCAATTACAAATATTGGTTTAATTTTTAAGTACCAAGTACCCAAGTGTTATATGAAACGTATGAGTATACCTAAAGTACTAGTCTCTTCCAGACTTTCTTTCTAGATAAAAGGAGTAGATCCTCTTCTAGTGTCCAATTTCTCCACAAAAGAAACAAGATCCATCAATGTGGGCCTTATAGGATTTCTTGGGCTTAAAGGTGTTCAATCCATAGAACATGGGCCTCCTAGATCACACAAGGTGATTCTTTTGGGCCTTGTACTATTCCTAGTTTGATATTAGAAATATCTTTAGCTTCATAGTGATGCATTTACTAGGTATCATCTTCAGGCTTATTTCTCAAAGCAAATAGTTTAGGACTAAGACTTTTCAGTATATACAATTTCATATCTCTAGTGAATGTTATTGTTTCATTAAATCATTAAGGAAAATGACAATTCATGGTAATGGAAAATGGATTATTTAATTACAAAAATTAAACAAAATTCATTTCGTAATTTTAATATATAACTCTTTAATAATTAAAACCCTTTTACTTTCCAAAAACATTAATTATTAAAGTCTAGGATCCAAGTTGCAAAATAAATAAATGGTTAGGTGTCCTTTATCCCATCCATTTGAATTAAACCTGATAGATGTTGATTATCAATTATATCTTACTATATAATTCCTAGATTTATGCGATCGTTAATAACAAATTTGATCAGACATGTTTGATCCCATCTATGCCTCAAAACTCTCTTGCTTAGGTATTCTTTATCACAAAAGATTTCTAATCAAATCATCCAATTTGTGTTGTTGTTGTACAAACTCCCACTTGAGAAATCACCCCTTTCTTGCAAAATATTAGAAGAAATTCATTAAAGTAATATTTCAGCAATATGAAACACTTTTCAGAAAGGCTGTAGAAAAGTTTGCATTATGTCCATCAGCTCTAAAGGAAGCTGTCAACAGCAATAGCTTTTGCTGAAAAGGTTGCCTTTATCTCTACACACCTCAAAACCTCTAAAATTTCCTTCTTGTCTTCAAAACATTGCTCCAACTTCATTTCTTGTTATATTTTTGTACAAATAAATCATTTCTAACAAGTAATCTATTATTTACGAAAAACTAACCTATTTAATTTATTATATATCATATGAATAAATAAATTATTACAACCATTTTATAATAAAAATAACAAACACAACAACCCAACAAACATAATGGTCCTTGGCTAGTTTATGCAAATCATACATATCAACATATACATTAAACAACCTTTGTTTTTCTAAGACAACTTTAAATGACAAAAGATGCATGAAATTTTGTCTCATAATATAAAAATTAAAAAAATTGTCATAAAAAATATGTATGAACTTGTTTTTATAGAAAACAAAGTTATCCATATTCTCTCGAAACAAAGATTTTCGATATATATATATATATATATATATATATATATATATATATATATATATATATATATATATATATGTATTCAAAAATAATCAAGTCTTCTGATGCCAAATATTATGTTTTTGAAACTAGTTTTTGAATAAAAGCCCAACAATTGGTATTAAGAGCCACCTTGCTAGTTTTAGTTATATATATATATATATATATATATATATATATATATATATATATATATATATATATATATATATAACTAAAACTAGCAAGGTGGCTCTTAATACCAATTGTTGGGCTTTTATTCAAAAACTAGTTTCAAAAACATAATATTTGGCATCAGAAGACTTGATTATTTTTGAATACCATAAACAAGTTAAACCCACCAATGATCATATTGCAAGTTGTAGAAAGATGTAAACACAACCAAAGAAGAAGAAGAATAAATAACAACGTTTGTAGTTCTTTGGATCCTCTTGGGAGACTTGGAAATTGACGAAGAATGATGAACTTTAGAGACACCAAAAAGTTGTCAACTTGATTTAAAATGTTATTTTTGTAAGAAAAATCTTAATCTCTTAATTTTGAAATTCATAACCAATATGAACTTCAAGAGAGTATAAGAAATGCAAGTAAACTCTTCATAATATGAACAATTTGAGAGATTCACCAATCTGTCCCCATGTTTGTGACACCCCAAAACCGATAACGACGGAATACGTTTCGAGGTGGAGGACGTCATGTACAGTATCATCACAATTGCATAATAGTAAAAACAAGAAACATACAACCATTTCATTACATAGTGAGTTTAATTACAAGTGTGTTTTGTAAACTTTCAACGGACACCAAAAGTAATACAAAAATAAGAGATGGATCTTGTATGCTCCATCTTCTCTAAAATGTTGCACCTGTACCTGTCTATCTTTGACCTGAGGATACAAGTTATTTTGATGCCATGTGTCGATTTTTGTGGCCTTACTCACACTTTGGAGGGTATTATAAGCGTGTGCGGTCACCTGATGAAGGTGTGCTGCCGCACTCCTTCAGAGGATGAAGAACATGAAGAACATTATGAGTTTGAGGCTTGGATTCAAGTTTTTCACCTCTATGACAAGTAAAATGATGGTGTTCTTCACGTTTTGGGAGTCTTCTAGGTGTTCTTGGGTGGTTTCCTAGAGAGAGAAAGTATAGAGAGAAAGGATGCAGCCAAAAGTGAATGGAAGGGGGTCCTCTACTTTATATAGGGTTGAGTGTGAGGCTGGAGGGGTTTGTTGCTGGGTGTGCGGCTGGCTTGGCCGCACACACAGTAGTGTGCGGCCGCACACAACTCCCTTGGTGTATTTGGCTAGATTTTGCGATGCAGCACCCTTCCTAATCTTTCCTATGGTCCATATCTAGGATATATTAAGCCTAAAACACTAGCGCGGGCTCAAAATAATGTTAAATTTTGTTAAATTTAAGTGAATTTTTGATATACGAATGGATCACTCAGTGTAAAAGTATCAGGTTGTCACATCCTCCCCCCGTTAGGGGAATTTCGTCCCGAAATATAGTTCACACAACTAAGCTATTACATATTAACTAAGTAAAAAGATGAGGATATTTATTTTTCATTTGATCCTCGTGCTCCCAAGTGAACTCCGGTCCTCGCTTAACATTCCAGCGAACCTTTACAATTGGGATGCGACTTTGCTTCGTTCGTTTGACTTCTCGATCCATAATTTGCATAGGTTCTTCCATGAAGTTGAGACTCTCGTTGATTTCAATCTCGTCAAGTGGAATTACAAGAGTCTCCTTGGATAGGCACTTTTTCAAGTTCAAGACGTGGAAGGTAGGATGTATGTTACTAAGCTCGTGGGGTAGGTTAAGTTTGTAAGCTACGGGGCCTATTCTGGCGAGCATCTCGAAAGGCCCTATGTACCTTGGGTTCAACTTTCCTTTCTTTCCAAAGCGTATCGTGCCCTTCCAATGTGAGACTTTCAAAAGGACTCGGTCTCCTACCTAGAATTCCAAAGTTTTTCTTCGTTTGTCTACGTAGCTTTTCTGTCGATCCCTAGCGGCTTTTAATCGTTCACGAATCTGTACAATCTTCTCGGTCGTTTCTCGAATGATTTCCGGACCCGTGAGAGCGCTGTCAGGAACTCATCCTTTACCTAACTGAGTGTCACCCACCTCAGCCCAGCATAGAGGAGATCTACACTTCCGACTGTAAAGGGCTTCTAATGGAGCTGCCTTGATGCTCGTGTGGTAACTGTTGTTATAAGAAAATTCTACAAGAGGTAGATGGGTGTCCCATGCCTTACCAAAGTCGATCACACAGGCTCGCAGCATGTCCTCCAGGGTTTTGATAGTCCTTTCACTTTGTCCGTTTGTCTGCGGATGGTAAGTTGTACTCATGTCCAACCTCGTCCCTAATGCGCTTTGCAGTGATTGCCAAAATCTCGAAGTAAACCTAGTATCTCTATCAGAGATAATAGATATAGGGACGCCATGCAGCCGTACTATTTCCTTAATGTATGTTCTTGTGAGTTTCTCCATCTTGTTTGTTTCCTTAATGGGTAGGAAGTGTGCGGACTTGGTCAATCTATCGATGATGACCCAAATGGTATCCAGCCCACCCGTCGTCTTGGGTAGCTTGGTTATGAAATCCATAGTGATCCGCTGCCATTTCCACTCCGGTATCTCTGGTTGCTGGAGAAGACCTGATGGCTTCTGGTATTCGACCTTGACCTTCGTGTACGTAAGGCATTTACTCACAAAGGTAGCAATCTCTGCTTTCATGTTGGGCCACCAGTATAACTTTTTGAGATCCATATACATCTTATATGAACCTGGGTGAACGGAATATCGAGTGTTGTGTGCTTCTTTCATGACTAAGTCTCTGAAGCCACCGTGACACGGCGTCCATATTCGGTCCATGAAATAATAGGCTCCGTTACCCTTGACCTCCAAGTTCTTATCCATTCCACGTAAGGATTCTCCCGTCACATTCTCAGGCTTTAAAGCTTCGAGCTGAGCCTCCTTAATCTGTGCGGATAGATGCGAATGGATAGTCATTGTTAATGACTTGACTCTTCGATCAGAATACTCTTTTCTACTTAAGGCGTCTGCTACCACATTGGCTTTTCCTGGGTGATAACAAATCTCGCAGTCGTAATCATTGAGTTGTTCGACCCACCGTCGTTGCCTCATATAGAGCTCCTTCTGGTTCAGTATGTGTTGGAGGCTTTTATGATCAGTGTACACTACGCTCGTCGTTCCATACAAGTAGTGTCTCCAGATTTTTAGTGCGAAGATGACCGCTCCTAACTCGAGGTCGTGAGTAGTGTAGTTTACCTCATGTGTCTTTAGTTTCCTTGAGGCATAGGCGATGACCTTACCTTGTTGCATAAAGACACCATCGAGACCCTGATTCGATGCATCGCAGTATACAACAAAATCTTCTGTTCCTTCAGGAAGTGATAATACTGGTGCGGTGCATAAGGCTCGTTTCAGGGTCTGGAATGCCTTCTCCTGTTTCTCCTCCCAGTCGAATTTTACGCCCTTCTGTGTCAACATGGTGAGAGGTTTCGCAATCCGAGAGAAGTTTTGGATGAATCTGCGGTAGTAGCCAGCGAGGCCTAGAAATTGACGAATTTCTGTAGGCGTCTTCGGTGCTGACCAGTTCTCAATAGCTTTGACTTTGGAGGGATCCACGTGGATTCCGTCTTCACTAACCACGTGTCCTAAGAACTCAACTCTTCGGATCCAAAATTCGCACTTAGAGAACCTTGCATACAACTTCTCTGATCGAAGTGTTTCTAGGACTCGTCGTAGATGATCCCTGTGTTCTTCCTCGCTCCGAGAGTAGACGAGTAAATAATCAATAAAGACGATGACGAACTGATCTAGATATGGACGACATACCCTATTCATCAAGTCCATGAATACTGCGGGTGCGTTAGTCAGTCCAAAGGGCATCACCACGAGGTCGTAGTGCCCGTAACGGGTTCGGAAGGCTATCTTCGGAACATCCTCCTCAAGCACCCGTAACTGGTGATACCCGGACCTAAGATCAATCTTGGAGAAGTAACTCGCACTTTGTAGTTGGTCGAATAGGTCGTCGATACGTGGGAGAGGATAGCGATTTTTGACCGTGAGTTTGTTGAGTTCCCTATAATCGATGCACATACGGAACGATCCGTCCTTCTTCTTTACGAACAAGACCGGAGCTCCCCAAGGTGAGAAGCTTGGTCTTATAAAGCCCTTGCTGAGCAGCTCGTTAAGTTGACCGGATAGTTCTTGCATCTCGGCAGGCGCTAGGCGATAGGGCGACTTAGCTACGGGGGTAGCTCCTGGGAATAAGTCGATTCTGAACTCAACCTGACGTTTGGGAGGTAGACCTGGAAGATCCTTCGGGAAGACGTCAGGAAAATCGCATACAACGAGGATGTATTTTGGATTTTTCGCTTTCTGGCTTGTGTCGATGACATGAGCAAGAAAGGCGCGATATTCCTTACGCAAGTATTTTTAGGCCTGAATACTAGAGATGATACAAAGGCTCGTACCGGGTTTGTCCCCATAGATCAATAGAGTTTCGTGATTCAGAAGATTCAGGCGAATGGCTTTGTCGAAGCATAGGATATCGGCACGATAAAGACTCAACCAGTCCATACCAACAATGACATCGAAACTCTTGATTGAGACTGGTATGAGGTCGATTGTAAATGAGTGATCGTCTAACGTGAGGGTACAACCTATGTAGATTTCGTTAGAGCTTTCGGTTTTCCCGTCAGCCATTTCTACGACGAATGTTTCTTTTAGTGGTTGCGGGGATTGTTTGAGTAAGTTCTTAAAGTTTTGGTTTATGAAGCTTCTTTCTGCACCACTATCGAATAAGACACAAGCATAAGAAACGTACCCGTGAGTACTGTGGGATCCACCACTGCTTCATTGTGACCAATAGGGAGTAGTCTTCCTGTTCCCCCCACATTCCCAGCCTTCGGACAGTTTTTCTTGAAATGACCAGCTTCACAGCAGCCATAACAAGTCTGGGTCACTCCCGAGCCGGAAACGTGCGAGATAGGTTTGGGTGGAGCCCTACAAAATCGGACATTATGGCCCTTTTGGCCGCAGTTGGAACACTGCAATTCACGGCAGGGGCCGTTGTGGTGGAAATGGCACTTGGGACACTTGGGCAGGTTCCCAACATAAGCTTTTTTCGGTGCAGCAGTGGCTGGAGTGGTGGCGGTATGTAATTTGTTGATCCTTGGAGGAGGTTTGAGTTTTCTTGCCTTTCTTCTTATCCCAACGCTTTCTCTTTTTGTCAGCTGAATCGTGTGGTGCAGTGGCAGTTGTGGTTGCTGTTGCTGGAGTGGAAGAGGCTTCATGATTGATCAGCCTTTGGACAGTTTTTCTTGAAATGACCAGCTACACCGTAACCATAACAAGTCTGGGTCACTCCCGAGCCGGAAACTTGCGAGATAGGTTTGGGTGGAGCCCTACAAAATTGGATAATATGGCCTTTTCGGCCGCAGTTGGAACACTGCAATTCACGGCAGGGGCCGTTGTGGTGGAAAGGGCACTTGGGACACTTGGGCAGGTTCCAAACATAAGCTTTTTTCGGTGCAGGAGTGGCTGGAGTGGTGGCAACATGGACCGCCACAATTTGCTGATCCTTGGAGGAGATTTGAGTTTTCTTGCCTTTCTTCTTATCCCAACGCTTTCTCTTTTTGTCAGCTGAATCGAGTGGTGCAGTGGCAGTTGTGGTTGCTGTTGCTGGAGTGGAAGAGACTTCATGATTGATTAGACTCTGGGCCAATTCTTTGGCGCTGTCAAAAGTGCTAGGGCGTGAGGCTAGAACGTTTCCTTGATACGGAGGCATTAGACCCCAAATGTATCGTTCGACCTTCTTGCTTTCAGAAGGGATCATGTTGGGACACATAGCCGCCAAGTCGCAGAACCTGGCCGTGTAAGATGTTATGTCAGTCCCTTTCATCTTGAGGTTGCAGAGTTCCTCCTCAAGTTTCTGAACTTCGCCCCTAGGGAAGTACTCCCTCCTAATGAGGTCTTTCAGAGTGTACCAGCCCATGACATTGGTTGTTACCAAGGAGAGTGCACTGACACGGCTGTTCCACCATGTCAAGGCCCTGTTGGTGAGGGTGACAGTAGCAAACTTGATTTTGGTCTCTTCGGGACAAGAGCCCACTTCAAAGACAACTTCGGTCCTTTCGAACCATTCAGACAATGCTAGAATTCCTCCGGTACCATCGAAGAAGGTAGGTTTGCAGTTCATGAAGTCCTTATAAGTGCATCCCTGCAGTCTTTGATGGACTTCACCAAATCTAGAGTTGCCACCGCTCGCATCACCGGACTTCATTTGAGCCATGGCTGTTGTCACAGCTGCGGTCACAACCGTTTGGAACAGCATTGGATCGAACTGCGTAGGAGGAGGTGGTGGAGGAGGGGTTTGAGTTGCTGGTCTTCCTCTGTTTGGACGCTTTCGTGGAGGCATCTTTCACTGGAAGATCATAGAAATGATAGCAATAGTAAGAGTCTATTGCGAATATGCGTAGGGCGTTGCATGAATTTAATCAACATAATCCAAGGATCAGAATGAGAGTCGTAGCAATAGAGTAGTTAACTGCCAATTTACTGGTATTAATGATGTAATACAAGTTCATGAAAAATGACCTAACAGTAGGTTTTACATCAAACCATAGGGAAAATGTTGGCAGCTTAAAGGTCTAGTCAGAGTACTTTTAAGCTAGGAATGTTTACCGACAAGTGATCTATGAAACACAGAGAGGGAAGGCTAGTCCTGTAAACAAAAGAGCGAGATAACTAAACGTCTTCTACGGGCGACGGTTACTTGTTGGGCGAACCCTCAGATCTGGTAGTTGACGCATAACTTCTTGAAGGTGTCGTTCATGAGTCCTTTGGCGTGCTCGGAGTTCCCTAACTTCGGCTCGGGATGCAGCTAGCTGTTGCTGCAGAGCCTCGTTGGTCCTCCTTGTCCTATTCATAGTTTCTTCAAGTTGGCGGATGCGAATAGTGTTGAGATTCGAGTTGGCATCCATTTCTACAACTCGACCAATGGCTGCTTGACCCTACTCGACATTCCTGGCAATCCTTCGGACCATGATGGGCAGAACTCGGTCCACTGATCCTCCTTCGCTTATGTTGTAGAAGCTTCGATCTCCATTGTAAGGTAAAGACTGGCCCTGCTCCTCACTCCATCGGTTCAAGGATATTGCCCACAGGGGAGTGGGACCCTGAAATGTCGGACGGGGGTTGGGGTTCGGAGCTTCAGGAGGTAGGTTGTTAAATTCTGGCTCGGAGTCGGAGCTATCCGAAAAGCCTTCTGCTCGGTGGTCATCCAGAGGGGATCTGGTGATCATCGTCCGACTCTTCGTCGATCCATCCACCATTGCCCTGATTTGGGTAGTACGGATCGTCGGGAAAGTAGAAACCAGCCATGATATCTATGCGAGAAGAGGGGAAAGGAAGATTAATAGACGTACTAACCTAGAATACTTATAAGATGATCGTCACGTGTTAGACCAATACTTGCATAATGCATACTAATTACATGTGACCTGTGAGTACGTTTCGGGGTGGAGGACGTCATGTACAGTATCATCACAATTGCATAATAGTAAAACAAGGGATAACAACAACCATTGCATATATATAGTAAATTTAATTACAAACATGTTCTGTGAAGTTTCAATGGACACCAAAGGTAATACAAAAATAAGAGATGGATCTTGTATGCTCCATCTTCTCCAAAATGCTGCACCTATACCTGTCTATCTTTGACCGGAGGATACAAGTTATTTTGAAAACAAGTATCAACATAAAGCTGGTGAGTTCATAAGAATTTAGTGTGGTTAATGTATAAAATGTATTAGAACATATAGTGTGAAAAGCTGCAATGTACATTTATAATTAGTAGAAAACTCTAGAAAATCCTATATTTTCTAGTAAATACATCGTAAGTGAAAAACTCTAAGTTGCATGTAAGTTTTATCATTGAAAACTGTTTGTTGTAAAAGTGTGGTACTAAATCTCTAATATGAAGTGTAGATAGAAGAAAAGTTATGCCTGTGGACAGTGATAGTGGTGCGAACTACCATTAGTAATAGATACTTATTTACTTCGGAATATTAACTGAGACTTTAGTCTTAGTATTTTAGTGTGGATATAGTGTGTTCCTTTTATGTGACCAATAGTGTGAGTAATAGAGGATCCCATGACCTTCCCGATCATACACAGTGTAGTGAAGTAGTGCCATCCCTGGGCCTGCTCGGCTCGGACTGAAGTGAATAGTTGGGAGCTAATAGTGTCTGCCCCGTATAGATCTATACATGTAGCGTCGCCTTCCCTCCGGAAAGCGCTGGTCACAGTATGTAGCGCGTAGAGTATCTTGTAGAGAGTTAGTGTGTTATCTTCCGGATTAGTGCTTTCTCTTGTAATATAGTGTAGTAGTCTTTTATGTAGTTCATAGTGTGTTCTCTTATTCGTGTATCGTTTTGTAACAGTATGAATTATAGTATGTATAGTAGTAGTGGTAACAAGTAGTAGTGACCTTAACTATACCTATTATAGTTAACTTAGTGTGTATGGTTCTTGGCAATTAAGTAATATAGGCATCGAATGAGATGAAAATGCTTGTATCTAACACCAATATACATGATATATAACTAAGAAATCAACGACAGTCGGACGGATAACAAATACCCTAAGCCCACATCAAACAAGAACAGGAAATAAGGCGAGTTATCGGCCCTAAGTCCTTTAAGTCATACTTATATGATTATATTAGTGTAGATACATTTTATAAGAAAAGTAATTTAATAAAAATCTTGACCAAAGAAAGCATTTAGAAAATAGTTTATTTTTCCAAAGTAGTTTTGAAAGCGTAAAGTTCTTTTATAAAGCATAGTGATAAATCACATGTGATTCGAACTACGGATAGTAAATCGCATGTCATTGGTTTTCATAAAACTGTATATTTGACTTGTATCCCCCCCCCTAAAACATATGAAAACATCTGAAAGGTTCATTATGGGGTATGAACTCACCGTTTACTGTAGGGTTCAAGTTTGCGATTCGTATTGTTGCTGAGTGTAAACGGATGTTTTGAACGCAAGCAGCCCCTAATAATCATACGGTGACACATATATAAGTTAGAGCTAAGGTGTGTTCATGACTAAACATGAGGGGAAATCCTTCCTAAGGGCATGGAATCACTAAGACTAAGTGTCCCATGTTCTATACCCAATGATCTATGCAAGTTTAAGGCCAAATATGAGTATTAGGGTGTGTGTATGGCCATAAAGGTGAGTGTGCGGCTGGGGTATGCGGCCAGACTTGTGAGTGAGGCTGCACACTAGAGTGTGCGGCCGTACACAGGGGTGTGCGGTCGTACACTCCTTGTTCGAGTCCCATGTGTTGATTTTTGTGGCCTTACTCTCTCTTTGCAGGGTATTATGAGCGTGTGCGGCCACCTAATGAAGCTGTGCGGCCGCACTCCTTCATAGGATGAAGAAAATGAAGAAAATTATGAGTTTGAGGTTTGGATTCAAGTGTTTCACCTCTATGAAAAGTAAAATGATGGTGTTCTTCACGTTCTGGGAGTCTTCTAGGTGTTCTTGGGTGGTTTCCTAGAGAGAGAAAGTATAAAGAGAGAAAGGATGCAGCCAAAAGTGAATGGAAGGGGGTCCTCTACTTTATATAGGGTTGAGTGTGAGGCTAGAGGGGTTTGCTGCTGGGTGTGCGGCTGGCTTGGCCGCACACACACTAGTGTGCGGCCGCACACACACTAGTGTGCCCCGCACTCACCTCCCTTGGTGTGTTTGGCTGGATTTTGCGATGCAACACCCTTCCTAATCTTTCCTAATGTCCATATCTAGGATATATTAAGCCTAAAACACTAGCGCGGGCTCAAAATACTATTAAAAGAAGTTAAATTTAAGTGAATTTTTGATATACAGATGGATCGCTCAGTGTAAAAGTATCAGGTTGTCATAATGTTACAGTTTTTAGACTAGCACAAAAGCAAGAAAGAAAGCCTTCTTATAAAGCATAATCTTTACCCACAAGGTCTTAACACTTTAAGACAACCCATTCCCCTTTATAACACTTAATGCCCACACTTATGAAACATGTTCCCTATGATATTATATTCAAAAGACGTGTCTCGTATATCCCTCTCTATTTTCGGTCCATGCTTCCAAAAAGAAGAAGACACGTTTAAATTTTATAAACTCAAAGTTTATAAAATATAAAATTTTTCTTTAGGTAAAAGACAAAAGGATTCAACTAGTCAAAAGGTTGTAGATGACTTATTAATTCATACCATATGGAATAATACGCTACTTGCTAATGAAAATTACTTTTTCCTAGAAATAAATAATTTCCAATTAATTATACAATTTTATTTAATATTTATTAAAATTGATTTCTAATAAATAATCAATTGTATCAAGTTGTTGTTAGTGTGAGCCATTAGTATCATATGTTAATTAGCAATATCACATTAATATGATTATTTAGCATACTAGATCTTTCAAAATCAACCACTACTTATCTTAGGCTATAGGTAGCGTTTTATACATCGAGCTGAAAAATCCTTCAACAACCGATGCTTGACCCAAACGACCTAACCACCTCTTTATTAGTTCATCAGCCTTACTGAAAGGGGCCACTGGCTGCAATAATCCCCTTATCCAACAACTTCCTATCGTGAACACAACTCATGTATTTCCAAGCACATACATCTAATGGCAACTTAATCTACACCTTCGTCTCGAACCAATGTCTCGTATACCCGAACCGTCGATCCTTAAAACCCATTCTTCTGGAACCATGAAATCAAACATATCGATGATCTTTCATGTGGCATACCTAGTTCTCCCCCACTTGGGTTTGTACTATCACTAATTGACGTTGCAGACAACTGTACTTCGAACCGGCTCATCTAGATACCTACCATCACTAACTCTTGGAATGTATAACATAACGCAAGATGCTATTACTAATAAAGACCCAACAACTCAAGGAAATTCAGAATCTCATATGGAGGTCTCAGAAACTTCCCAGTTATAACCGCCTCTGTCATGAAGAACCGCATGCAGATGTATAAGCAATAACTCTGATAGTCCATTCATAGCACCGATTATCTATCTAGGAACAAATGAATTACCACACACTTCGCCTATGAATCCCTAACCATCATCTCATTGTTAGAATCAATCAGAAACATGAGGCATCATCTTCACAGTCGAGATACAACATAGGCAATGAAAGTTTTTGTCCTTGATTCACTTCTCCTGATCACCTGTAACCACCTGCTAAAAAACTCTCTAACTGAACTCAAAGAAGGCATACCCTTGTTCCTATCTTGTACAGTCTCAACGAAAATTAATCTCTTTCAACATATGAACTTTAGTCGAGGCGATCAAACCATCAGGACCCTCTTGTACATTCCCACCTTTGTTGCAGATACCACAACCATCTAGTTTTCCCCATTGGGTCGTCATCCAATCTCTGAAATCATATGTTTTCTCTCTCTCCCTCTCTCTCTCTCTCTCTCTCTCTCTCTCTCTCTTTCCCTCAAAACAGAAAAATGGAAGAACAAAATCCTCGTCATAGAAAATGACATCATAAGCCATCGGCCGATCACTTAACCCCAAGGCTGCAATCCTCAATCCGCTCACCCCAATCGTTCCCTTCTTGAGTCATGCGACTCCAACTGACACTTCCTCAAGTAAGGTCCCCAAGACCTCGAAATCAACTACTCATCTAGGTCTGCACCGTTCAACCATAAGTGACTTGGACACTAAGGACCAAACAATCACACATCTGTCTTCTTCCTGGACAGCCACAACCAAAAAGCTGATAATACCTAAAATGTTTCAACAGATTCATGGTGCCAAAACATGCTCCTACCCTCAACCAGCTCTTTACAGTTTCTAGAACTTTCCTTGATTCGATTACGTATCATGTGCTTCCAATAGTATGGGCCCAATACTACCTTCCACACCTATCAATACTTTCGTCAGAATCATCCCAAATTCTCTATGTCACTTCCTCATAATTATACCCTCCAAAATCAGCTAAATAGCACACCACTCGCACTAAAGCGCTTCCTAGGTTCTCCTAGGATTCCCACTTGACCCTACGATTAGCTGATGAAGGACCCCCATCGATTTCAGGTAACTACTTCATGATTACAATTACATGCAACAAAACCTAAATAATCCTTTGATGAAAATACCCAGCCCTACAACGGTTGGACTCAGAAAATTGTTGTGCAATAGGGCTAGCTCAATCACTCTAAGATTATTTAACTTTTGCAGCATGTAACTTAACATATTCATGCAATAATTAACTCACATCAATATGAGTCCTACAAACCACAAAGCATGCAACATTCATGAATCTTGAACTAAAAGCATTGTATAAACATGTAATCCTACCTCAAAAGCTCCTAAAGATCTCTAGTTGATAGCATGCATCACCACCAGATCACAAAACAACCATAAGACATCTTTCCTAATCAAGCATCCTACGATGCAACATTGACCAGATCCATAGCTCTAATCTGGTATACAATTCCTATATACTCATATCAAACATTAATCGTAAAACATGTATGGCTATTTTGGGAAGTACTTACTTGAGCTCGGCTAATTGCATGCATCGCACCCCCTTTTATTTTAAAAACCTTTTTAAAAAATCATTTTGTTTTAGAAAATTTTAGCAATTCCTCAGTTTAGGTTCAGGCACACTCAAGAGTATGACTGAATCCATCAAACCAAGGCTCTTATTCCAACTTGTAACGCCACAAATTTCAATCCAAACTTTTCAATTAAAAATTGAAGTGTTTATTCAAATCTCAACTACAAAATCTTAAATAGACCATTTAATCGTAAAACATTCATTAGAGTATCATCAAAGGTTATCATGTCCGCAAGTCTCCTATTGATGTGATGACATCAAGTTGTGCCCCTCCTTTAGTATAAGAAAAGCTAAAAACATTTAAACCACAAATTAAAGCACAAATCTTAGTGAGTTTCCCAAAATAAAACATACAACACAGCACAAATAAACAACTATGGGTTGTCAGCAACCCTGGAGACTATTCGAAGTCTCATCGGGAAAATAACATGTTATGTGGGTTATCAACAACTTTGAAGACTACCCAAAGTCTCAGTGGGGAAACACCACACACAGTGGATTATCAGCATCCCTGGAGATTACCCGAAGTCTCAGTACATAATACCACATATTACAGTAATAACAAATAAGAGCCAGTTGGTCAGCACACACACACATACACACACACGCACACACACACACACATATAAACATGCAAGATTCACAAAGATAGCTTGCATCCTACATACACAATTTAGTGAGTCGGCATTGGTGCCTTTTACCCAAAAGCACATGGAGAAGACTCACCTAAATCGAAGAACTCCGAAACACTATGATATGATCATTTTTCTGCACTTCTTGCACCAGAAAATTCAGTAGCATCAGAACCAGATAAAATCTTAATTAATAGCCCAAAATCCCTAAGTTTGACCCAAGGTCAAACTTGGTCAAAAAAGTCAACGGTCAACGGAAGCCAAAGTCAACAAAGAAATAAGTCAAACTTGTGAGTGAGTATGCCCAACGTACTCAGTTCGCACACATGACATACTCGCCATCCAGAAACAGAACTCCATACGAGCATACACAACGTACTCAGACATACGCACAACGTCCCCAGTCAGATAACACTTTTTCATTAACTGCTCATTCTCTTAATTCCTTTCATCCACCGCTCAGATCTAGACCGATAACATCATTTTAAGTCATAAACTTCCCACTTTTATGACTTTCCATGTCTAGAGAAGGTCCAAAGCCAAAACCCTAACTTATTAACCCATTAAGACATCATAACTCTTGTATGGAATGGATAGAAGGACAAAGATCATATTTTAGTGGTTCCTAATAGCTCCATAATAGATAAAGTTTACAACATTATCCATTATAATGGTCCAAACCACCAAGATCTTGTCTTTAAGTCTCAAAGGGGCCAATAGTGCATCTTTTTCAACTAAATGCATTTAGAGTGCTGGGGTGAAAAGTTATGCATGTATGAATTTATAATAGTTTGACTCTTGTAGGCCCACTTTCATGTACAACCTACACGACCCACTCCACCTGTCGTACCTATTCCCTCAATTCAGAACTACCAGTATGGTGAATACCTTATGTTGGGACCCGAAGTGTTTCGTCTTTGGCTCGCTCCTTAGCCCAGTTTGTTACCGGTTTGGGCATGTCTAACCGTGTTTATTTTTATTAGGGTTTAGTATTTAAGGTGCATGCATGCATCCTTTGTAAGTATCACTTTCATTATTATTCTCATAATGGTACTACAAACACTAGCTCGCCTCTACAGTGGAAGTTTTCATCAAGCTCTGCTGAGACATGACTATTCTTGAATCATTAAGCAATACTTTGATTCCATCTCGTCTTTACTGTGTTTGTTTGTTTTTATTGATTAACTTGTTGAAGATCTAATTGATCTAAGAGTTTTTCAACTCATCAATTGGTATCAGAGCCGGAGACTGTGTAATTCATACACATCTCTTCTGTTGAAGAAGATCTTAGGGTTTTCCGCTTTGATCGATATTGTTAGAGTCGTCATCTGTTATTGACATAGTTCTTTAATAGTTAATCTTACCCTAACATTATTTACAAGTATGATCTTAAGCAGGTTTTTGAACAAACATCATCATGTCCATGGAAGATTTTTAGACAAACCCAATCAATATCTCCAACAGTATAGGATTGACGAAAAGGATTCCTATATTATACACTAAGGATTATGAAGTATGGATGCATCACTTTGAAGAATACATGATTGGTTCAGGAGACAATGTATACTTGATATGGGAGGCGAAACTACTATAGGTCCATTCGCTCACTAAAGCACTTCAAGAATTGTTAAAACCCAAAAGGAGTACAATCAACTCGTCAATGATGTGAAAGACATACCCTAAGATGAGAAGGAAAAGTTTCTGTGCAACATCAAAGCTTTAAGGATGATAAGGTTCGCTTTACAATCAGACACATTTTGGTTGGTAAGCTCATGCAGAACAGCGGAAGAAATTTTGGACAGGTTGAAGCAACTGTACTCTACGGATGAAGATCTTAAGCATTTAATCCAAACATTATTGCTCTTAGAATTTGGTGTCTTCAAGCAGAAGCCCAAAGAGAAGCTTATTCAAGACTTCGGTTACTTTAATCATCTCCTTAGTAAGATGATAAAGCATGGGATTGAAAGGAAAGTCATTGAACAGAAGTTCACATTCATGAATGGTCTTAGACCCGAATGGATGGCTGTGGTGTCTACTGTGAAGGCACATGAACACTTCAAGGCTTATTCTCTGGCAAAACTGGTGGGAATATTAAAGTCAGATGAGAGTGCAGTGACTAAAGAAACAAACGTGGTTTCTAGCATGGGGTCCTTCGCCGTAATCTCCAAAGGAAAGAATGCTGCTGAAGAAGAAGATTTAGATCTTGCGGAATATGATTTAGCAAGTGAAGATTACGCTTTGATGGTATCAAATCCCAAGAAGTTTATCAGAAGAAGGTTCCCAGCTAATATTAACCGAAATTGGCAGGGAAGCTACAGTGCCGAGAAAGCGAAGGAGGAACCAAAGAGTGTTTCTCAGACAGAAGAACCAAAGAAGGATGTAAAACTTGGTGGTGACTCAGGTTTTAATTGTCACTACTGTGGAGGCAAAAATCACTTCGCCAAAGATTGTATGTTGCGAAAGATGTCAGAAAAGAATGACGATGATGATGAGGAAGCGAACCTCATACGATGATTGGAGGAAATCGAGAAGAAGAAAACTGGATATAATAACACTATGATGCTCTTATTGTGCAGGGAAATACTGTTAACGATGAGTCCGGCGGTGTTGAAGTTTGGTCCACAGATTCTGAAGATGAAGAAGTGAGGAAGCCCACTCATGGAAGGTATTTGTTGGTGAAAGAAGATGATGTTACAGGAAAGTGTCTAATGGTGACCTCTGGGGTGTCACAAATGAGAGGCTATACGACTGATGGGGGACTAGACGAAGTGAAAGAGCGATAAGACAGGTGTTTTGCAACGAAACCTGTCAGTGAGTAGATCAACGAATGCGATGAGTTAATCAAGAAGGTACAATCTATTCTTGTTTCTCTACAAATCCCCATCACAAACTATGAAAAAGAACTAAACGGATTAAAATCTAAATTTTCTAGTATAATTGGTAGTTTAACTCAAACTCACATCACAAACTCTAACCTAGCTGATCAAATCAGCAGGGTATCATCGAAGAGTGAGGAGACGCGTATGTGGATTGAGCAAAAGAAGAAAGAGTTGGTTAGGTCTGGGGATGAAACAATTTATTTGCAAAGAGATAATTTGAAGCTTTTAAAACAATGGAATGTTTTTTATTTGATTGCTAAACGATTATATTCTGTGACAACCCGATATTTCAACTCTATGTAATGACCTGACAAGTCAATTATTGTAACCACTTTTGTGATAATGAAATTAACTTCGAAAATAAAATGTCCAAAAAGTTTCTATTTAATTACCTACTATGATACATGTCTTTAAACCGTGATCGTACGTAAAAAGAACGCCCAAATCCGACTTCGTATATTGAAGTTATGATTTTTCCAAGTTCGGCTTAGCAGCAGACAGCTAAAAACTCGAATCAAAGATCGAGTGACTTTTGGCCGGAATGACCTAAACGAGAATCGAATGTCTCGACAATGGTAATTCAGCGGTAAAAAGTCTGGCAAAAACCGACGTCAGAGAAAGAGGTTATGAATTTCTAAAGAATTTCCTTAAACACGACCCTTTTAAAAAATAAATAATAAAAATAATTTCGGAATTTGCCGACAGAATCTAAACGAAAGTTGTAGATCTTAGTCTCATCTACGCGTGGATATAAAGAACGTCGAAAACGGTGTTCGCATGAAGGAGATGACTTCAGAAGTTTATTAATTAAAATAAATATAAATTTAATTATAAACTCTTGGTAATATCCGAAGAGGAGTCAGCAGATAGGACTGAGGTACGCCCTGCGTACCCTCGTACGCCCCGCGTACTCAAATCAAGGGCCCCGGTTCATCCACGTCGCCCCCTATGCGAGCTACGCCCCGTCCCATCTGAACTCCGGGGCAGTCGAGGACTCGGTCATGCATGATGCACGGGTACGCCCCGCGTACGCCCGTACGCCCCGTGTACCGAGGCCTCTCAGCCCCTATAAAAGGGATGTGAGGGTTCCAGGAAAACTTGCTCATTTCCTCTCGTTTCTCTTGCGTTTTGCCTCGCTTTCCGTGCCCGTGCTAACCCGAAGCCTGGTCTTTTTGCCCAAGTCCCGAAGATCGTTTTTACTCCTGAGATTCCCAAGAATCCCGAGAAAAATCCGTTTCCCGAGACGAAATTCTGCCCGGTTTCCATCTCGCTATCTTCAAACCTTCAGGTGAGTTCATACCCCTACACACACTTTAAATACATTTTAAATGCTTTTTATACTCTTTTAAGGGGGGGGGGGAATACAAGTAAACATACGGTTATTATCGTGTATTTCATAAAAATTCACTTTACTCGTTTTTATCAAATGAATCACTCATGATTTATTACTACTATGTGAAAACTCTTGTCATACTTTGCATGCACTAGATTTATACAAAGTGTTTGGTAATTCCAAGGTATCCTTCATTGCTAAACCGTTTTAATACATTTTAAAAACTTGTGATTTATGCATTGTCAAAACTTTGTGAGAAAGAATGATCTTTGCATAAAAAACTATTACTTTAATACAGACTTAGTTGAGAATCCGTGAGACATGTACATCTTCAAATACTGCCTTTTTGCTAGAAGGTATTACTACAAGTCCTGTCTATAACCAGAGTCTCCCGTTCGGAGAACGTGTCAAATGTGAATAGATCTATACGGGAAGTCATGATCCTGCGCCCTGACTGTTAGCTACAGTCCGTCGTTTGGGGTGACAGTTTGTCATAACGCTACGACGCCTGAAGAACGTCGCTACAGGCATATTATGTTTAGTATGGTTATAAAACTCATCGGATATACAATTATTATAGTACTTCTGATTGATGAATGAGTAGCTATTAAAACTATTCTTCATCTAGCACACTGAAATCTTCTAATAGGTTTTCTTATATAAATCTATGCTTCAACCTTCTAAAGCATGTCATTTGCTTTCGGTTTTTAGTCTGGGACATTAGGCTAACTATTACTTTAGGAAAATATGGGATTTTCCTGTATACAAAACAAACAACTAATAGGAAAATAAGGGATTTTCTTGATTCAACTATCTACATTATTCAATATAAATATTCTCATGCATTTCACACTTTTATAAGAAAATAAGGGATTTTCTTGGAAAACATACTCTCAATTTGGAATGGCATACAAATTTTCTAAACTGCTTATGCACTCACCAACTTAATTGTTGACACTTTCTCTTTGAAATAACTTGTATTCTCAGGGAACCACTAAGCAGGTTTGGAAATCAACTTTTGGGGATTAACGCGCTGGCGTTAATTACTTCTTTTGAAAGATGTTTATGTATTTATCTTTTGAACATGTAATGAGTACAATTATGTAAACATTTTTAAAACCTTTATATATGTATGGTGGTGTGTACTTTCCTTTCTATGAACTGTTATGATACTGAATATGACGTCCTCCGCCCCCGAACGTTTCCGCCGTTATGGTTTGGGGGTGTGACATATTCCAACATTACTCAATTGCATCTTGATTTTCATATAGGGAAGAAGATACATCGTATGATTTTACCCTTCTTTGAGTTAAAGGAGGATGAAATCGATCCTGATGCATATAATTGTGAAAACATTGTTTCTTCTGATGATATCTCTCCCGCTTACAAAATTGGTCTTGACAAAATAGAGTCCTTCATAAAGTCAAAGACCATAAGGACATGCTCAAAAATTTGTTGGATGAAAATGACAAATTAAAAATCAAAACCGAAACTGTACAAAAATTTGACTCTTTGAATGCCAAGTTGAGTTCAGAAAATAAAATTGATATTGAAAACACTTCTGAATTCAATGAGGATGATGATATGTGTGAAATATCTGTAGAAAATGAGGTTGACAATTCCGAATTTGTCAAGAGCGAACCCGAAACCAACAAAAATATTATTTCTGAAAATTCTGTTGAGTTCACTCATTTGTCCAAAGACAAGACCAATGTCCTCAAGGAAACGGATGTTATATATCAAAAGGTCCAAACAACTCCAAATCAAGTTTATACAGTTAAAGGAGTTACTCAGCAACAGACAGCCGAGCCAACAACTTTAGTAGAAGATGATAACGCATATGTTTGTGATGAGTTTTTCTGGTCAGCACCGATTGATAACGCCGATGAAACAGTAGGTCTATCTAGGAAAACATCATGGAGGGTGAAAGTTAGGTATGTGGTGGAACCACTTAATAAACCTACACACTTTGATGTGCCAAGCACAAGTGGTACCAAAATTCCTTCAAGCGAACCGGTCATGGTGTCAAGCGAAGCCTCTTCGCTAAAGAGCGAAACTCATTCTCAAAGACCGAAGCAAAAGGCCAACATCGAACAAAACTCCAAAACATGTGTTAGAAAGAAAGTATCAATGTAATTTGAGATACAAGAAGAATCTCACTGAAAGGAAACAGTTTTGGCGATCTCAAAACCCTAATTACGTTTGCTATGAAAAGACCACTAAGTTAAAGGAAGAAGCAAAAACAAACTCAGCTTCTCACGCTCAACTTAATGAAAACAATCGAAAGAAGAGTTTCGTTCCCCAGAATCAAAACAATCGAAAATAGAGTTTCGGTCCACAAAATAATAGCAACCAAAAGAGGAGTTTCGGTCCTCATACGGATGACAACCGAAACAGAAGTTTTGGTCCTCAAGGTGAGAGAAACCGAAAGGATGGTTTCGGTGCTAGACCAATCAATGAAAAGAACTGAAGGGAAGGTAGTTTTGGATGTCAACTAAGTAAGAGAAATAACCGAAAGCTTAATTCTGCTCCCAAGTTCCATCTATCTCATTCTCACTCTTACTCATAGAATGATCGAAAGGGAAAAGGAAAGCTCTTTCCAGAAAACGAAAAGAAGACGACGTTTAAACCCAAAGTAGAGAACCAAAATTCTGCTAACATCAAATTCACAAATCCAAAAACTGAACCTAAAGTACACAAATCTAATAAAATCAAAGTTTTCACCATAAAAAGAAAAGATGAAACAACATTAATAAAAAGAACCTTTTTAGTTGATGTTTCTCTTACAATTCCTTATTCTGTAAAAAGGCTCCCAAGGACCCAAGATACTTTGGGTTCCCAAATCTGCTTAATTTTTTCAGGTTATGCGTGACGAGCAGTTCGACGATGAATGGTACATAGACAGTCGCTGCTCGCGTCACATGACAGGAAGAGGGGAAGAGCTGAGGGAGTTTCGGTCCCTTAAAGATGGTGGAAGTGTCAAGTATGGTAATAATTCTTTTGGCACGATCAAAGGTTATGGTATGATTACGAATGGTGATTTCACGATATGAAAGGTGACATACGTTGAAGGCTTACAACACAACCTTATCAGTGTTTCTCAAAGGTGGTTTGTACCGAGTTAAAAGCTTCGTTCGATGACGATGGCTTAGAGATTATCGAAAAGCAGACGAACAACATTCTGCTGAAATCGAAGCGAAAAGGAGAGATGTACCCTCTGAATCTCAATCCCATACGAGGGAAACCAATTGTTTGCTTGCTAAAGAAAGCTCACTCAAATGAAAGCTGACTTTGGCACCGAAGTCTCTCCCATCTAAATTTTAAAGACGTCAATAAGCTAGTGCTTTGGGATCATGTTCGAGGTCTTCCTGTTCTGAAGTTCGATAAAGAACACTTGTGTGTTGCGTGTGAAATGGGAAAATGAAGTTGACAGAGTCATCCTTCTCGAGTCAATACAAAAATTATTGAACCACTAGAATTACTTCACATTGATCTATGTGGTCCATCTTCAATCGAGAGAATTGGTGGTAACAAGTATATACTTGTAATAGTGGATGACTTCTCTCGGTGTACCTGGGTGTTCTTTTTGAGGCAGAAATCAGAGGCCACTCCCAAGCCTAGACTCTTTATTAAGCAGGTAGATGTTCAAATACGAAAGGTAGTTCGAAACATAAGA
This sequence comes from Lactuca serriola, assembly GCF_051521515.1. Classification (NCBI taxonomy): domain Eukaryota; kingdom Viridiplantae; phylum Streptophyta; class Magnoliopsida; order Asterales; family Asteraceae; genus Lactuca; species Lactuca serriola. The sequence goes on along the minus strand of NC_136411.1, from coordinate 208,168,726 downwards.
AGCAACAACGGGTTGGAGTTCAAGAACAAAGACTTTGAAGATTTTCTTGCAGACAAAGGGACAACTCACAACTTCTCGGCTCCATATACTCCACAAAAGAATGGAATTGTCGAAAGGCGAAACCGATCTTTGTGTGAAGCAGACCGAACCATGCTTAGCTTCACTTCTCTACCTCTACATTTCTAGGCTGATGCCATTTCTGCTGCTTGCTATACGTAAAACAGATCTTATCTCAACAAATGTTTCTCCATCAGTCCTTATGAGATATAGAACAACCGAATGCCTAATGTAAAGTTTTTCCATGTGTTCAGTTCAAGATGCTTTATCTTCAATTCAAAAGAGCACCGAAACAAGTTTGATGTCAAAGCAGACGAAGGAATCTTTCTGGGTTATTCCTTAAACTCCGAAGCATATAGGGTTCTGAATAAGCATTCAAAGAAAATAGAAGAGACCTATTATGTCACGTATAATGATAACTACGTCAAGAAATTGAAGACAACTGAAGGTTCTGAGGAGGAAATATTTCTAAAATATGGTCAAGCTACGGTACAAATTTCAAACCTCTTTGAGCAATACATGCTGCTATCTGATGAACCAAAAAAAGTTATTCACTCTAAATCCAAAGCTGCAGACAACAAGGTAGACAACTTGAAGAAGATAATTGATGATGCTGCAAAGAAAATGGTCGATGAACAACCGATAACAACCGAACAGCCAGAACCAAGCGAACCTCCAAAAGATAGTTCTTATATTCATGGGGAGGGTTCATATTTTCCAAATAACCAAGATTCACCATTCTAGGGGGAGAGAAGATCATCATCAATACCAACCAGATGTCAAGTCTAGAGGGAGAATTCTGAGCCTAAAGCTGAGGAAGTACCATTATTCGAGGGGGAGAATGCAAAAACAAACAATGATGAATCTCTATCGGAATTCGAAGAAGAAGTGAATGCTGAAATGGATCCCTCATATAATCCTAATTACCCTCCTCTCTGATGGGTTTTGACTATAAGAACATCCTATGTGCTCATACAAACCCTAATGCTTGGATCTAGGTTTCTCTATTGTACATGCAATTCATCCAAGACTTCAAACCCTAGATCTAGTATATGATAATCAATATAACATATGAATTAGGGTTTAGGTCACACCTTGATTTTTATGTAGCAATAAGAATCACAATTCCTCCTTGTAATGACTTTAGAAAGCTTAGAGTCACAAATGTCACTCCTCTAATGGCTTACAAACACCAAGAGCAAGAGGATGAAGAAGAGAAGAGAAGGAGGCTGCCCAAAACGTGTGGAAAATCCAAGGATCTTGTTCACCACGTTTTTGGGGCTTAAGGGTCCTTTAAATAGAGAGGCTATTAGGGTTATCCAACAAGGAAACCCTAATTTGGATGCTTAAGCCCTAAGCAACCCATTGACTCTTTCCTTAACAAGCTTTGGACGATTTCTAATGGGTTTCCCCATAGAATTCGTCCAACCTTATTTTATAAGGTAATCCATAGCCTAATTGCAATTATCTTATAATTACAATTCCAGTCCCTTAAGTTTAATTAATCTTTTTTAGCCACAAACTTGATTCTTATTAATACTTGACTAATATTAATTAAACAATATGATTTATCCTTTAATATATTATTCTCATAATATATTAATAAATCATATTTAATCCTTTCTCTCCATAATTCATCCTATCAAGTTGCTTTGGTGAAGGCAACCTAAAAGGACCATGCACCATCGGATCAAGTACATACCAAAATAGTTATGGACTTAGACACTAATCCAACACTCTCACCAAATGGACCAAAGATTATCCACAAAAACAAATTATTGGTGAATCAACAAGAAGGGTACTCACACGATCACAACTGAAAGCGAGTCAAACTACACTATTCTCTAAAGTGGAGTTTTACATGTTTAATTCGTTCGTCTCCAAGGTTGAACCTAAGACGATCAACACTGCACTTGATCATTTTGATTGAGTACAGGCGATGCACGACGAACTCAATGAGTTCGAGCGAAATAAAGTGTGGAGACTGATTCCAACACCAAAGGATGTTTCTATGGTTGGACTAAAGTGGGTTTTCAGGAAAAAGATGGATAAGGAAGGAAATGTGATTTGCAACAAGGCAAGATTGACTGTGAAAGGTTACTGTCAAGAAGAAGGCATAAATTACCAAGAGACCTTTGCTCTAGGAGCAAGGCTAGAATCGATTTGTATTTTTCTCGCCTATGCTGCACACAATAACTTTGAAGTATACCAAATGGATGTGAAGTGTGCCTTCTTAAATGGAGAACTGGAAGAGACAATGTATGTAGAACAACCACCGGGTTTTGTGAATGAGAAGTATCCAGATCATTGCTACATTCTGGACAAGGCAGTCTATGGTCTCAAGTAAGCACCAAGAGCATGGTATGAAATGCTAACTAGATATCTCAACATGTCAAAGTTTAAACAAGGTTCAGTTGACCCAACCTTCTTTCATAAGAAAGAGGGTGACCACCTTATGATCGTTCAAATTTATGTTGATGATATCATCTTTGGTTCCACAAATCCTGGCTTAACAACTGAATTTAGGAAGTTGGTGGAGACTAAATTTGAAATGAGCTCAATGGGTCCTATTAACTTTTTCCTTGGCTTGAATATTAGATAGGGAACCGAAGGAATTTTCATCAATCAAGAGGCTTACATGAAGACCTTGCTTGCCAAGTTTGGAATGATGGGATATTCGAAAGTAAAGGTTCCTATGGCGTTTGGCACGAAGTTATCACCTTCTCTGGACAAACCAATTGCTGACATGACCCTCTATCGTTAGATGATAGGGTCTCTAATGTATCTAACAACAAGTCGACCATATATAAGGTTCTATGTTTGTTATTGTGTTAGGTTTCAAGCTAATCCACGCAATCCTCACCTGCTAGCTGTGAAGAATATCTTTCGATACCTGAAGCGAACCTCTTCTCTCGGTCTATGGTACCCATCCAAATCAGGGTTTGTTGTCCAAGCATTCTCAGATGTTGATCTAGGAGGATGTGGACTGGACCGAAAGAGTACCACTGGAGGATGCCAATTTCTGGATGGCCAACTTGTTAGCGGACAGTCAAAGAAACAAACTTGTGTGTCTCTCTCCACTGCCGAATCAGAATACATAGTTGCAGCATCGTGAACATCTCAGGTCATTTGGATACAAAGTCAACTTTGAGACTATGGCCCGAACATGAAAAAATTCCCACTATATTGTGACTCAGAGAGCGGAATTAGGATTTGTCATAACCTAATGCAACACTCAAAGACGAAACACATAGCACTGAGGTATCACTTTCTCGAGGATCATGTGGAAGATGGTAATGTAGAAATTCATTTCGTAAGAGCCACTGATCAATTGGCTGACATCTTTACTAAGGCCTTGCCTGAAGCAAGTTTTAATAAAATCCTACAAGGCTTAGGAATGATGGAAGTTGAATCTGTACTGAAATCACTTTCGCCTCAATAAAAGTTGGAAGCGAAATAGAGCGAACGCTCGGTCCATTTTGGGTTCGATTTTTCAGGGAACCAAAATGAACCGAATGCTTGGTCTATTTCGTGTTCGGTCTTACCGGGCTCAGTTCACATTTCATCTCCAAGTGATGGTTTCGGTTGTATAGTGTGTACTCTCTTTTTTTCTCGTAATTTATTTTATGTTTTTCCTTTTATTTTTATAAAATCCAAAAATATTTTTCTTTCTGTTTTTAATTCTTTTTCATAAAATCTTATAAAATCAAAAATATTTTTCATTTTTGTTTTTATTTCTTTTCAGAAAATTCAAATCATAATTCAAAAATATTTTCTGTCATTTTATTTCAATTTATTTTAATCTTAATCTAATTCTAGTATAAGGACTATTCTCAATGATGGAGCTGGCGCAAGTATAGAAGCATGCTGCTGCATGTTGACCCAAGCCTCCAAAGATTCTGAGTGAAGCCTTAATGACTTGATATATATAAATCTTGCCATCCCAATTAGGCTGTCAAATTCACTCTAATCATGAGCTACCTTACTCTTCTCCAATTGAGTTAAGAGTTTTTCTACTTGGTCCATCTATTATAGCAGAGGTACATTCATTCTTTAACCACCTCAAACTTATTCTCCATCTTAATTCGGTTTATGAATGTAACCCTTGAGACTCTCAGCACTACCACTGAGGTTTACGGTTACACAACTTATGTGGTAATGATCTTAGTTTTGTGCCACTATGTGTTAAGTGAAATCCAAAATTCAATACCTATAATGGATTGACAGTGAACAATTAAATTTTGTAGCTATCACCTTTGAATTAACGAAACCACTTTTGTGGAAATACCGTGAAATCCCCTTTTATATTGAGAGCTCCTTATGAAAATGTCTATCACCACGACTTTTCTTCCCATAGGATCCAGATTTTATTTTTCTTTGAGATTTCTAATAATCCAATGTCAATAAGTCACTGAATATGTTCCAAACCTACTTGTTTAATAGGCCACATCGGTCTCACAAGTACTTCGTTCTATTTCGGTCTTATGTCAAGTACCGAAACCAGAATTAAAGCGAAAGCCACCCTTATTAGCCTTATATATAAAAGATGTCTTTCAATACTTCTTAACAAGTACTTGATCGTAATTCAACGGGAATCCAAACAAGCACTTTGAAGTCTTTCTTGACTTTGAAGGAAGAGATTCGTGCCCGGGATCCACTGCTTTATGTGTTAAATGACATCACAAAATCCCACAAATAGTTTGATTTATTTCTTTATCCTTGACACTATCTTGCATGAAAATCTTGGATTTTCCAAAAGTCTAGTTCGATTACTCATAAGGTATTCATAAACATATAGCTTCGGTTCCTAACCGTGTAATCCTGTTATTTAAAAAAAGAAGTGATAAGTCAGCATATAGCCTTGGTTAATTATGGCGATAACGATTCAATTAAAGGTACAAGAGGTGAGTTAGCAGGAAATCTAATCGAGTGTAGATTTGAAAAAAGGGATAAGTATGGAAAGGCGTGTGAATTTGAACCGTTACCCATTCATGCGTCATCGGCTAATTTCTTAGGGTTGCTTGTTGTTTAATCATGCCTTTTTAGGCGTCGTTTCCCAAAAAGGTGGAATTTTGGTCTAGTTTTTTCTCTCTCTAAAAAATCATATATAAGGGTTTTGATTACCGTGGTCTTATTCTTTACCACTTTTCAACTCTCTCAAGCGAAAGAAGGCGATTTCTAGAGATTTTGTGTTCACTGTTCATCTTCCTCTTCTTAAAGCTTCAATAATGGCAGAATCTTCTTTAGTTCAAGAAACCTCTGCATGCTCCACTCTTCTCACAATCAAGCTTAACGAAAACTTGTTGATCGATCTCACACCATTCACCTACGATACCTACATGTATCAAGTATTGGAATGTCTTAAATATTCCTCACTCGTCAATGCTTTATCAACGGTGGAAGTCGTACCAATGGCGTGCCTCTCAAAAATCTACTCCACTACTACTTATGACAAAGCTGCAGAAAAGATTTATTTTGACATTCTCAACCAGAAGGCTTCAATCTCCAAAAACCGATTCTGCTCGCTGCTAGGGCTCTCTTATGATGCGTCCATGGTGAATCCTGACTCCATCTCTATAGGTTAGCTCTTTTCGATGTTCTACAACATGGGGTATACCGAAACTGTAACTACTATGACCAAGGTCAAGAAATCGTGCCTTCATCCCAATGGATTGGACTTTTCACCCTTCTTTTTAAAGGGATTTCAGAACGAAGTGTCGGCTCAGATGGTGCTAGCAAGTCTTTCATGACTCTCCTTTATGGGTTGTGCCATGGTATCAACCTGGATTATGGTATGGTTTTATGGCTTCAACTGGTACAAAGTTTGTTACCAGCCTCTCGCCACACATAAATTTATTGTGCCCGATTTTAGACCATTGTCACTCAATGGACAATGGAGCGCTATCATGTTCCCATCATGGCAGATTCATTACTCTCCTCCATCACTACATTTCACACTATGAAGATTATTGTCACTAATCCCTCGAAGTATCTCTTCATTGGCTCAATTCTAGAGTCAATGTATGCTTGTGTGTCCTCTGAAAGCAAGATTATTCAGGAGTACAAGAAGCTCCCTTCACCTGGTCCAAGGGAACTCAATCCGGAAATGGTGAGGTGTATTGAAGAAGCAGACAAACCTGCTCAGAGGGGAAAAAAGCAAGAAGCAAAAAAGGGCAAAAAAGGAGTTAAAGTATTGAAGGCGCATACTCCTAAGAAGGAAAAGTCTTAGAAGGCAGCACCTTCCCAGCCCAAGCAGAAGAAGGCCAAGAAAGCAGTTAGGAATCTCATTCTTTCTTCATTAAGTGACTCAGACTCAGATTACGTGCCTACTGGTCATCAACCCTTCATTCAACCCAACAAAAGTGAATCAGAGAGCAAAAGGTCATATGACGAAGATTCGGTTCGAGGTGACACACCACCTTGTTCACCTACACCAGAGGTATCAGTTCGCTCCCAAGCACCTTCTCCTCCACCTATTTCCATCCTACCCATTCTCCCTATCATCACATCTCAACCTACCTCCACCATTCCCATTCCTACTCCTATATTCTCTGAAGCTAAAATCGCAACCAGTATTGGAGTTCAGACCAACATATCTGATACGAGGTTTCGTACTTCCGCATCTGAAACCCCTGTTACTACCAAACCTCCATCCCATACCCAACTGACAGAAACCAATACCGTTCTTGGTGGTAAGGATGTCGATTTTGATATCTTCGACTACAGTCCATACAGGGTGCAGAGCGATGATGATGATGATGCTCCTATAACCAAGAGGCACCTCAAGGATTTGACCGATAAGCTTGACAAGCTTGTGGCATCTTCCTCCTCTTCCCAAGACTCTTTATTAGAAGTTGCAGTAAAGGCTTTGATGGCAACATTTGTAAAAGAGCATGAGGCTTCCATTGCTAAGGCAACATCTTCTATAGATGCCTCTACCAAATCCTACAAAAAAGTGACTGAAAAAGTCAAAAAACTAATTCTTGATGCTAACATTTTTCTGGAGTCATTACAGGGTGTAGCAGAGCTAAATGCAAACAAGGTGAACACCACTGTGGAAAAGCTTGTTGTGTCTCTTAAGACCGAAAAACAACACTTTGTGATAATGCATCAGAATATCCAAACAGATAACGCTGAATTGCAGACTTCCATCAACGAGCATCTCAAGAAGCTCCAAGAAGATATGGCCATGGAAAACAAGATTATGGATTAAGTGGCTTTAAAAACAACTTAACTAAAGACCAAGTTACGGCAACTTTCTCAGGCGAACAAGGAGGTTGACAACCTTCGCTCTGAGAGGATAGTCTTCAAGAGTTGTGTCTCAGATGTTCATACCATTCTTTCCAATGTTCTGGAAGCTCACGACTCAGTTCTCACTCTTTCTTTCAGACGTCGCCTTCTAGAAATGCTTGGCCCGACACTTGAAATGTTCAGTCACATAGAGGGTGTTTCGGAGACTGTTGTCCATCTGAAACAAGGGGAGAAGGAATTACAAGCACTACACAGCCTCCTTCTACAAGCAAAACTATTCCACCGAAAGTCACCATTGAATGACTGAAGGGTAATGAAGCTTTGGGTTCTAGTGTCAAGGACAAGGGAAAAGGTTTTCTAGAAGATAGTGACGAAGAAGAAGAGACCATTGCTAAGGCTCTGAAGCGAAAGCAAAGGGATAGGAAACATGATCTCAATGCTAAGCCTGCTAGGGAAGCTGAAGAGAAGGAGAGAAAAAAGAAAGAAGCTCACGATCTCTTGGAAACTAGGAAAACACTTTTTCATCTTTGGTCGGTATAAAAGCTGATTAAGGAAGCTATCAAATGTCCAAGCATACATTGGCTTGAGCCGGTAGTGTCACTAGACCGTGAGAACTCTAGGGATTCTTAGTTTGACATGTCTATAACCCGAAAGGCATTTGTCTTTCAAGGTTTTCTTACTATTGTTGAAGTTCCTCATCCTGACCCAAAAGTAGGTAGGGATCTGATTGATTACTTTCCTGAGTTGGCTCAGCCTCAGTATCTCACCTGGAGTGCTCAAAAGATAACAACTGTTAAGGTACTAAAACTGAATGCAGCAGGGAAATTCATCAATGTTAAATTCAAGGTGACCAGAGGTTCAGCTAACTTTGAGCATACAATTTCTCTAGCTGATCTATCAAATCTCAATCCCACGACTGGATTTTTCTATACAAAATTTTGATCTCCAATCCAGTTGAATATGAGCCGATCATCGATCACATCAAGAGGATGTTGGTGTGCTACATTCTAGAAGTGGAAAAGATGGATCAAGAAATTGTTCGGTCCTTAGAAAGAAGCCCACGGTAGGACCCATTGGTTCGTCTAGCGACATCAATAGAATGAAAATGGGGAAGATTGACCAGAAACTCAACTCTGTGATGTTCACCAGAAGCAAAGGTCAAAAGTGCTTGTTCTCTCTAATTGACAAACATCTTTACACTACAACTTGCTTGGAACATGTTTTGGATATCATACATAAATGCAAGCAAAATAGTGAAGGTGACAAGAAGTATTTCACTGACATGATTAGATGGTATATCAATTTTCGACAAGTCTTGCTTGATATCATTCAGAAGTTGTTCAAAGTGGTGAAGCGTACTGCAAGGAATCAACACAAGTTATGTCTCGCTCCAATTGACGCAAAGGGGGAGATTGTTGGAACCCGAAGTGTTGCATCTTTGGCTCGCTCCTTAGCCCAGTTTTGTTACTGGTTTGGGCCTGTCTAACCATGTTTATTTTTATTAGGGTTTAGTATTTAAGGTGCATGCATTCATCCTTTGTAAGTATCTCTTTCATTATTATTCTCATAATGGTACTACAAACCTTAGCTCACCTCTACAATGGAAGTTCTTCATCGAGCTCTGCTGAGGCGTGACTATTCTTGAATCATTAAGCAATACTTTGATTCCATCTCGTCTTTACTGTGTTTGTTTTTTTTTATTGATTAACCTATTGAAGATCTAATCGATCTAAGAGTTTTTCAACTCATCACCTTAATCTTGAGACCGTTGATTTCAAACTTCTATTTCAAGGAGAGTTTGCACTTCTATCCATGAAGTATAATTTTCCTTTAAATCCTAATAAAAAACCACCTCAAAATCTATTTCAAGCTCCTCACCAAAACAATCCTCAGCCTTACCCTAAACCCACTAAAAATCCACCAACATATCGTCCCAACACTTCAAATCACATCTCGGAAACTCAAGAAGTTCCAAACTAAGCCAAGCCCAAGATTATATCTCACACATGTGGTCTTGGAAACCACTTTGCAAAAGATTGTTTGGCTGAAATTCCCCAAAAACCAAAGGTGAGAGAGTCTGTCTACTATGCTCGTAGAGCACAAGAACCTGATGAAAGTGAAAAGCTTTTGTTACCACGATTTCAAGGACTGCTGATGGGTATTGGTTATCTAGTGATGAGGGTGAAGGAGAGTCTGCAAAGAACATGTCTCTTATGGCTAGATAGTCAGTTGAGTGTGATGAATGTTATTGGTCTTCCGGTTCGGGAGCTGATGATATTGATGTTGATCCAAATGTTTTCTACATGACAACCAATGATCCACCTGGCCGAAGCATCATCCAGTAGGTAAATCTATGATTCCTGACAATAATTTTGATTTATATGTTTGTGAAACATATCTAAATCGAATTCAAGCAGATATGTTAGTTATCTTTAAGGCATATGAATCTGCCATAGAAGATAGTGAGAAGTTGGATAGTGAATGGACTAGACTTCGATTACGTTTTAAAGACCGCAAGCTTAAGATAGAATCGTTAGAGCGAAAATTTGTTATGGTTTAGGATGAATGTATTATTTTGAAAGAAAAATGTGAAATGACGCTTAGTGAAAGAAACATAGTTGTTAGAGATAATATGTAACATCCGGAAATTAAGGTATTATATTTATTCATTTTATTTAAAGTTTTGTGGAAGAACTCGGCGAGTTGGTGCGTAGACTCGCCGAGTAGAGACACGAATCATTATCTAGGTGCATGGCTGGACTCGGCGAGTCCACGCTGTTTAATGAAACCTTAATACCTAGGGTTTGGGGCCTATTTAAGGGGCCTTATGGCCGTCATTTGCGGCTACCAAACCCCAGAGAGAAACCCTAAGTGAGCTAGAGCGATTGTGAGAGTAAAGGAGCTATTTCTTGAGTACTTGTTGGTGTTTTTGCAAATAGAAGAGGACCAAGGCAAGAGGAGGCTGAAGAGTGTGCTAATCCAGTGATTTCAGGGCTCAGAGACTTCATTTTGAGGTATTCATTCAACCCTTCTTCAATTTATGGTGTAATTCCTAGAGTTAAGGCTTTTTAGCCCCTTTTAGAGGAAGGTTATTGAGTAATTGGTCCCTTCCCGTGTTGGTGCTTTAGATCTGGACCCAAAGAGGTCCAGAGACCCTTTTCGATTGAGCTTTATGAGTGTTAATGGGGGTTATGAGCTTTAGATGTCATTTTAGTGGTCATATCTTTAAATAAGGCCTTTAATCCTTTGCATGAGCACCAAGATGTTAGATTTACATGATTATCATGCTTGGGGAGGCCATATCTATGATTCTATGGGACGAATCTGACCTTAGAAGATGATTACAAAGTGTGCATGGAATTAAATCGCTGGGTCCCAAGAACAGACTCGGCGAGTAAAATGAAGGTTGCCCATTAATCATTTAGTGAGTGGACTGCCGAGTTGGGGGATGACTCAGTGAGTCAGAAGGGGATTAGAGGACTGAGGTTCAAGGCTATACTCGCCGAGTTGTTCTTGAAACTCGTCGAGTTGAGTCGGGGTGGCCCCGCGATTCATGTCTGATGAGAATCGTCGAGGTTAGGGAGGGACTCGACTTACCAAGCGGGACAAAGACTTAGGAGTCATGTGTGTGTACTCGCCGAGTCTCCGGAGTGCACTCGCTGAGTTGGGTCAAAGTTTGACCGTTGACTTTTGTTGACGTTTAGGGTTTGGTCAACAACGCAGTCCTTTAGTCAAGAAGGGGGTAAAATAGTCTTTTACCCTTCTAAGGGTGACAATAGAGGGTCGAGTCTAGCCTTAAGTGTTATATTTATGAGGATATTTACCTTGTGTGAATAGGCGGAGGCTAGGCAATACTTCTACCGAGTCAGGGATTTACGAGAGTCCGAGGTGAGTCTTCTCACTATACTTTACCTTGAGTAGGTGATCAGAGTTATGTGATACAGTGTTGTATGCTATATATGTGTTATGTGTTGCACTGCATTATTCTATGTTATTTATGCTGTGCATGTTATTGAGTTAGAACCGAAAGGTTCACAGAGATAGAACCTGAGGGTTCGCAGAGTTTGGGTGCACGGACCCACAGACTTATAGCCTCGAGTGGCTGATATGTGTTATATATGGTATTTTAGGGAACTCACTAAGCTTCATGCTTACAGTGTTATGTGTTATGTGTTTCAGGTACTAGCGAGGATCGCGGGAAGGCGCCAGCCTGATCAGTTCACACACGGGATTATCATGTTATGAGATCTTGGGATTGATATATGTTATGAATTGAGTTTTAAACAATGATGTTTTTATGAGTAATGAATGAATTATGTTTTTATAAAATGCGAAAAATTGTTTTGAAATTTACGGTGTTACAAGTTGGTATCAGAGCCTTGGTTTGAGGGATTCGAGGACACCTTCGGGCATATTTGAACTCAAACTGAGGATTTGAGAAATATTTTCAAAAAAAGAACGAAGTTTTCTAAAAAGAATAAAAGACTTTTGGATAACGCAGAGCAGAGTCGTGTGTACGATCAGTCAGCGCCCGAACGGTGATTTCCCAAAATACCCTTATGCTATATGCTTATGAGATTGACATGTTGTATTCTCGTGATAGAGTGAGCTACATATTCCTATTAGGACTAGAGTGGCCTGATCTGTGATGCCTTAGCCTAGAGGGAGGTGAGCTGCTATAAGATGCTTGAGGGTGAGTAGGTAGCATTGAGGAGCTTATTAGAGATATGTTAGAGAATGGATTGTGCATAATAGAGTATTTGGGACTTGGGATCCTAGGAGGAGGACTTGGGGTGTATACCGACACGGTGTGGACGGTAGTATTGGGCCCATACTACTGAAAACACCGGGACAGTGTACAGTTCAAGTGAGAATCTTCGGGATGCCAGGGATCAAGGAGGGATGAGTTATCGAGTGCGAGTATGCTCGAGTGAGTTTCTAATACATCGTATGTTGTATTTCAGAGGTTGATCATGGTGAGGACACGTCATGCGCCAGAGGGCAGCGAGACTAGCGATGAGGAGATCCGCCGGATCATCCATGAGAAGGTAGCTTCGGCCATCAGGGCAGAGATACAGAGATGTTCGGGTCTATCAAGACCACGCTGATTGAGACTTTTGACGAGCGTTATGCCACTCTTTTTGAGGCTGCTGTTGCAGCAGCCACCACAACCGTTGCTGCTGCTAGGCCGCAGGGGGTGACTCGTCGTTGTTCAGCGAGTTCAGCAACACGAAGCCACCAGAGTTTGATGGGATGCAGGATCCGATTGCAGTGATGAGATGTGTATCTGACAATGAGGGGTGTTTCTATACATGCTCGTGTCCGGAGCACTTGAGGGTTCGGTTTGCGTTGAACCAGCTTCGCCTGGGGGCGAAGGACTGGTGGAAATTCATGACAGCACACTACTCTCCCGCAGTGCTTGCTGCGGTGACCTAGGAGAGGTTCACCGCCATGTTTTGTGATGAATACGTTCCCCCGGTGGAACGGGATCGGTTGGCACATGAGTTTTTGACCCTCAAGCAGGGTACGGAGTCTGTTACGGTTATCACCAGGATGTTTCATGAGAGGGCGATGTTCTGCCCTGAGCACGTGTCTTCTGAGCAGGCACGTATGAGTCGTTATTTGAGTATTTTGAGGAGAGATATTCGGGAGTTCGTGGTGAACTCCTCGTACCGGACATTTGCCGAGCTTCAGTCAATGTCTGGAAGAGGGAGATCGAGCTAGAGACTCAGGCTAGGGAGGAGGCGGAGTTTGAGGGGAGGGATCGACGACCAACATAGTCCCAGCCGGCAGCCAAGCAGGCCAAGCCTGCTGATCCCAAAGCAGGGAGCCAGAAGGGCCGCACTTGTTGAAAGTGCGGCAAGGGTCATGATGGAGTTTGTAGAGCTGGATCTTGCTACATGTGTGGCAAGGAGGGGCATATGGCGAAGGACTGCTCCAAGGGGTTTGTAGTGTGTTTCCACTGCAACCAGACCGGACATCGAAAGGCCGAGTGTCCGCTGCTGCGGGGGTCAGCGTAGGGAGCTTCTCAAGGGTCTGCCCCTACTTCAAATAGAGCTTCTGACAGTCGGCCGATGAAGACCGAGACGCCGAAGGCTCGAGGGGGAGCCTTCCATTTGACTGCGGAGGAGGTCCGTGCAACACCCGATGTCGTGGCGGGTATGTATTCTTTCATGTATTTATTTTAATGTTTGGGATTTTGTGCTTATTTTATGATATGCGTTGGTACTTTTCTTGTGAGTTATGTACCTGCTTTGGTGTTATTTGACTCGGGTGCGAGTCGATCTTTTGTATCGTTGGCTTTTAGTCAGCACATCAGTATTAGTCGAGAGGCGTTGAGTCGACCTCTGAGAGTTTCCATCGCAGACGAGAGAGTAGTGTATGCCACAGAGGTGATTCGAGGATGTGTACTCGAGATCTTCGGTGTAGATTTTCCTATTGATTTGGTACCGATTGCGATGGGGGACGTCTGTGTCATCGTAGGCATGGATTGGTTGAGCAGATTTGGAGCCGTTATCGATTACTAGCGGCAGCTGGTGACTATACGAGACCCAAGTGGGGGAGTTCTTACGTTGTACGGCGAGGGTACCCGTCCTGATTCAGCGTTTTGTTCGGCTGCTAGAGTGAGACAGTGCCTACAGCAGGGCTGTAGTGGTTTTGTAGCATATGTGATGGATACGAGAGTTGGTGTAGAGAGACCAAGTACGGTTGAGGAGGTTCCGATAGTGCGGGAGTTACCGGATGTCTTTCCTGAGGAGTTACCGGGTGTGCCTCCCGAGAGACAGGTTGAGTTCCGCATTGATTTGATTCCGGGAGCAGCACCTATTGCTAAGGCGCCCTATCGCCTTGCACCTCCAGAGATGCAGGAGTTATCCTCGCAGCTTCAGGAGCTGCTGGGGAAGGGGTTTATTCGGCCGAGCAGCTCGCCGTGGGTAGCACCGATCCTTTTTGTAAAGAAAAAGGATGGTTCGCACCGAATGTGCATAGGTTATTGAGAGCTGAACAAGTTAATGGTCAAGAACCGTTATCCTTTGCCGAGGATCGATGATTTGTTCGATGAGCTGCAGGGAGCATCTTGGTTTTCCAAGATCGATCTGAGATCTGGATATCATGAGATGAGGGTGCGCGAGGAGGATATCCAGAAGACCGCGTTTAGGACTCGTTATGGGCATTACGAGTTCGTGGTGATGCCATTCGGGCTCACCAATGCGCCTGCAGCATTCATGGATCTCATGAACAGGGTATGCAGACCAATGCTGGATCGATCAGTGATTGTGTTCATTGACGACATTTTGGTATATTCGAGATCCAGGGAGCAGCATGAGGAGCATTTGCGAGAAATCCTCAGTGTGCTGAGATCAGAGAGGCTTTATGCCAAATTTTCGAAGTGCGATTTTTGGTTACGAGAGGTGCAATTCCTTGGTCACCTCGTTAACCAAAAGGGGATTTTGGTCGATCCGGCCAAGATCGAGGCGGTGTTGAGTTGGGAAGTGCCGAAATCTCCTTTCGAGATCAGGAGTTTTCTAGGGTTGGCCGGCTATTATCGGAGATTCATCAGGGATTTCTCCAAGATTGTTGTTCCTCTCACCAGGTTGACCCGGAAGGGAGTGGTGTTCAGCTGGGGCCCAGAGCAGCAGGCCTCATTTGAGACTCTTCGCTAGAGATTGTGCGAAGCCCCGGTGTTGGCTCTTCCAGAGGGAATGGAGGACTTCGTGGTGTATTGTGACGCATCGATATCTCGGTTGGGCGCGGTGTTCATGCAGAGGGGACATGTGATCGCATACACATCAAGGCAGCTGAAGCCCCATGAGGCAAGGTATCCCACCCACGATCTAGAGTTGGGGGCTGTGGTATTCGCCCTCAAGATTTGGCGCCATTATCTGTATGGGGTTTGGTGTATGATATACACGGACCACAAGAGTTTGAAGTATTTGATGGATCCGCCAAACCTGAACATGCGTCAGAGGAGATGGTTGGATGTAGTAAAGGATTATGACTGCGAGATCCTGTACCACTCGGGCAAGGCTAATGTGGTAGCCGACGCCCTGAGTCGTAGGGCAGAGAGCGCCCCGATTCGGGATATTTGTATGAGATTGACGGCGATCACCCCGGTATTGGACACCATCAGAGGGGCTCAAGCTGAGTTAGTAAAACCAGAGAACTATAAGAGAGAGCGAGTTATTGGACATGTGTCAGAGTTCGCGACCGATAGAAGAGGGCTTATGACCTTCCAGGGTCGGATTTGGGTACCGTTTGTTGGAGGAACGCGTACCATCTTGATAGAGGAGGCGTGTAGATTGAGATTCTCGATCCATCATCGGGCCACTAAGATGTTTTTGGATCTTAAAAGGGAGTATTGGTGGCCCTGTATGAAGAGAGATGTAGCGTGGTTTGATGAGAGGTGCCTAACCTGTCATAGGGTTATGGCCGAACATCAGAGGCCGCATGGTAAGTTTCAGCCACTGGAAGTCCCGGAATGGAAATGGGAGCAGATATCTATGGATTTTATCACCAAATTGCCGAGAACGGCGAGGAGTGTCGATGCGATTTGGGTGATAGTAGACCGTTTGACAAAGAGTGCTCACTTTCTTGCCATTAGTGAGAGTTCTTCTGCAGAAAAGTTAGCAGAGGTCTATGTGTGAGAGGTGGTATCGCAGCATGGGGTGCCGATCTCGATCGTGTCAGAACGAGATGTGCGTTTCACTTCCAGATTCTAGAAGAAATTCCATGATAAGTTGGGTACGAGGCTGCATTTTAGTACCACATACCACCCACAGACTGACGGTCAGAGCGAGCGGACGACTCAGACGCTCGAGGACATGCTCCGAGCATGTGTGTTGGATTTTGGCGGAAGTTGGGACGCGTATTTTCCCTTAGTAGAGTTCTCCTACAACAACAGCCATCATTCAAGCATTGGTATGCCGCCCTTTGAGCTGTTGTATGGGAGGAGGTGTCGGACTCCCATTTTTTGGGGAGAGGTAGGGCACCGAGTGATGGGTAGCATGGAGATTGTGCTTCAGACGATAGAGCAGATACAATGAGTCAGGCAGAGATTGTTGACCGGTAATAGTCGCCAGAAGAGTTATGCGGATAGGCGACGATCCGAGCTTGAGTTTCAGGTCGGTGATTATGTTCTCCTGAAGGTATCTCCTTGGAAAGGAGTGATTCGATTCAGGAAGAGGGGCAAGCTAGGGCCCCGGTATATTGGGCCGTTCAGAGTGATCGCAAGGGTGGGCTGGGTAGCATATCGCTTGGAGCTACCTGCGGAGTTGGAGCGGATTCATAATACCTTCCACGTGTCTCAGTTGAGGAAGTGTATAGCCGACGAGTCGGCGATAGTGCCGTTAGAGGATATTCAGGTGGATGCGAGCCTGAACTACACGGAGATATCAGTTGCGATTGTGGATCGGAAGATCAAGGTTCTAAGGAACAAGGAGGTGCCTCTAGTGCAGGTTCAGTGGCAACATCGGAGAGGATCTGAGTTGACTTGGGAGCCAGAGCGGGAGATGCGTGAGCAACATCTGGAGCTATTTCGGGGATGAGACATCGAGGGCGAAGTCTGACTCAAGTGGGGGAGAATTTTAACATCCGGAAATTGAGGTATTATATATATTCATTTTATTTAAAGTATTGTGGAAGAACTCGGCGAGTTGGTGCGTAGACTCGCCGAGTAGAAACATGAATCATTATCCGGGTCAATGGCTGGACTCTGCGAGTCGCGCCGTGGAATCGACGAGTCCACGATGTTTAATGAAACCCTAATTCCTCGGGTTTGGGGCCTATTTAAGGCTCCTTATGGCCGTCATTTGTGGCTACCAGACCCCAGAGAGAAACCCTAAGTGAGCTAGAGCGATTGTGAGAGGAAATGAGTTATTTCTTGAGCACTTGTTGGTGTTTTTGCAAATAGAAGAAGATCAAGGCAAGAGGAGGCTGAAGAGGGTGCTAATCCAGTGATTCTAGGGCTCAAAGACTTCATTTTGAGGTATTCATTCAACCCTTCTTCAGTTTATGGTGTAATTCCTAGACTTAGGGCTTTTTAGCCCCTTTTAGAGGAAGGTTATTGAGTAATTGGTCCCTTCTCATGTTGGTGCTTTAGATCTGGACCCAAAGAGGTCCAGAGACCCTTTTCCCTTGAGCTTTATGACTGTTAATGGGTCAAAGTTTGACCGTTGACTTTTGTTGACCTTTAGGGTTTGGTCAACAACGGAGTCCTTGAGTCGAGAAGGGGTTAAAATAGTCTTTTACCCTTCTGAGGGTGACAATAGAGGGTCGAGTCTAGCCTTGAGTGTTATATTTATGAGGATATTTACCTTGTGTGAATAGGGGGACGCTAGGCAATACTTCTACCGAGTCAGGGATTTACGAGAGTCCGAGGTGAGTCTTCTCACTATACTTTACCTTGAGTAGGTAATCAGAGTTATGTGATACAATGTTGTATGCTATATATGTGTTATCTGTTGCACTTCATTATTCTATGTGATTTATGTTGTGCATGTTACAGAGTTAGAACCGGAAGGTTCACAGAGATAGAACCTGAGGGTTCGCAGAGTTTGGGTGCACGGACCCACAGAGTTATAGCCTCGAGTGGCTGATATGTGTTATATATGGTATTTTGGGGAACTCACTAAGCTTCGTGCTTACAGTGTTATGTGTTATGTGTTTCAGGTACTAGCGAGGATCGCGTGAAGGTGCCGGCCTGATCAGTACACACACGTGATTTTTATGTTATGAGATCTTGGTATTGATATATGTTATGAATTGACTTTTAAACAATGATGTTTCTATGAGTAATGAATGAATTATGTTTTTATAAAATGCGAAAAATTGTTTTGAAATTTACTATGTTACATAATAAACATCTTAATGCTAAAATTAATGCTTTGCATAACTTAATTGATATTCTTGAAGCTCATGAAAGAATGACTTACAATTTTCGTCATCCCTGGTCCAAAGCACTTGGTTTCGGAAGTGGGTTTCCGAAGCTAGTTGTTCGTCCCCTGAAGAAACAACAAAACATAACATTCATGGGAGATATTCAAAATGACACATATTCGGATACACCTGTCTCACCACTGTCATCCCTTCGTGAGACCTCGGACAAATAACAATTACTGATTCCTGAGTTCAAACCTATCACTATTAAATGTCCTAATTCCCATCTGATTTGACACTTGAAGTGAAATTGTGATTTATCATAATCCAATTCAGCACTCCATAACCAAGATCATTGAAAGTTGTTACCATTTTATTAAAGATCATGCTCTAAAAGGTAACGTTGAGCTCATTTTTTTCCATCTGATGATGAAATTGCTGATGTCTTTACTAAGGCATTAGACCAAACCAAATTTATCGGGTTTTGAACAAAATGGGAATGATGATGCTTGATCCTCAATTCTTCTGTGAATTTTGTACTCTCTAATGGAAACATTAGAAAGTGAAATTATTATGAATCAAAACTCTTTCTTCTCGGAAAATAAATGATCATTATGTGTCTTTTTGTCTAATCTTTCTTCTAGTTTTGAGTTGCATCTTTCCTCATCATTTGAGGTTTAGTCCGATATAGATACATCGGATATCTTCAAAAATCCTCATATTAGAGTTCCCAACCTCAGAATAATATTTCCCAAAGTACACCTCATAATTCAAATTCGAAACAGTAATGTGAGTTCATCACTTATCTCCTTCCGAGCTCTGTTCCTTCAGCTCTCGGAACCTCAAATCTTTCTAAAATTGGTCCGCTATGATCTTCATGAGATTTTACCACTGATATTCAATTTAAGACTGTGCCATCTAAAAATTATATGTTATGTACTAATGACGTGTTCATCTTTTTTCCGAGGTATCTTATGACATCTCATCTCAAAATCTAATTATTTCGAGATGCTCAACAATAAAGGAGTTTTAAGGTAATCATTAATATTTTTATTTCGAAATGTTTTTCAATAATTTATTAATGGTAACTTTTCTTTATGATTATCCTCTTAATTCTCAATAAATGTGATTTGGCAAAATCTCTAATAAAGAAATGAGTGATATATGAACTGAAGCGACAATTTTTCTTTTGAACAAAAACGTCCCATCTTTCGTTCACAAGAGTAATTTAAGAATCCTTTTTCGGCAATGCATTTAATGCTAGCCATTTCATGTTTGGGTGTCATCATTCCATTCTTTGATCCGTTCTGAAATCTCTAACATATACAAGGATTTTGAATTTTTACTGTTCCCACTTTTCACTTTTGGTATCCTCTTCCTACATCCTTTCTCTCTGTACTCTATTCTTCAAGCTTTTGCAAACCTTCACAAATGGCACCTTCTCGAACTACTCCCAAAGCTTCCAAACCATCATTGAAAAAGAAGTCTTCAAAAGGATCCGCTTCATCTTCATCCACTGAGTTCATCCTCAGGGAAACAATCCAATTGTTTTCCTGCGATCCCATTGATTATAATGAATCCATACACATCATGATTAAATTTATCTCCCACCAACTTATCATAGTTCCTCTCACCAAAATACCTAAGTGTAAACTTCCTATTTGTATTGTTCATAAAGCCTTCAAACGAGTCAAAATTGAGGATTATGTACTGGAAGTGAATATTTCCGCTGACAAGATTGTTCTGGTCCATAAGAACGCCTTCTTCAAAGTGATCGGCATTCCAGAAAAATAAAAAGATTTTCACGTTCAAGAACCAATGGCTTAAGATTGTTAGTCATTTCTGAATCAAATTAGGTATAATGGAGAATTTAAAGCAAAGGAGTTCAAGAAGTCTGCTATTCCAGGCCTATAGACTGTACTTACACACTTAATCCTTCGAGAATTGTTTGGAAAACATTATGGTACAGACACCATGAGCAAATACTGGCTTTATATTGTGTACAACATCTTTTAAGGATGCAATAAAGCAATTGACTTGACCGAGGTGCTATCGCAAGACTTTTGGAAATTCGCTGTCAAAAGGAAGCCAATGAAATTTCTTGTCCTAGATTCTGGGCTTTGTGTAAGACTCCAAAAATCACAATAAATTTAAAATTTTAAAAACCAACCATGAATCAATATTGTTTAAAAAAGAAGGGCCATTGTTTCAAAAGAATTATCTCAAATCAAAGTATCCCAAGATCTAATGTCATACAAACAAGAAGATGTGAACGATCACGCCTTTGCTTTCCCACGATCCTTTGAAGTGCATGAGACAGTAAACTGAACCCGTAAGAACGAAGCCTAGTGAGTTTCCCACAAAGTACCACTACATCACATAACAAAAATATCATGTATATGTTACCCTTCAGCATGACTGGACTGCCTCGTATGCCTATAGACTATCTGGACCGCTCTTAGAGCCTTCAGCATGACTGGACCGCCGCACCGGACCTACAACCTATCAGGACCGCTCTATGGGCCTTCGACCTATTTGGACCGCCTCGTAGGCCTTCATTCTATCCAAACCACCCTGGGTGTCTTGGCCTTCAGTACAAATCAGGAGTGCCTCAACCCAACCGACCATAACACATCAAGATATATCATAACAATCAATCAATAACATCAAATACATGTAGTCATACAGATCTAATAAATCAATACAACACAACAACATCCTATATACCAGGATGGAGATCTAACATATGACTACAACATAGAAACATCCTTTATACCATGATACAGATGTAACAGATCACTATAATATAGCAACATCCTATATACCAGGATACAGATCTAATAGATCACTACAGCATAACAACATCATATATACCATGATATAGATTTAACATATCACTACAATATAGAATCATATGATAAACCATGATATTAATCTAATGGGTCGGCCTTGGTGCATTCAACACGTAAGTACAGTGAGGAAAAATCACCTCCCAGTCTGAGAAATAGTCGAACAATACACTGCTCCGAATTCCGACTCTGCAGGTCACCTATTGAACAGATAGAGACCAAGGCTCAACTATAACTTAAAATACCCTTAAGTCAAACTTAGTCAAACCTGGTCAAAGTCAATATCAACGTTCAAGGTCCAAAAGTTAACATTTCTTCCCTAGCAGAGTATGCCCTGCATAAAAAGAGAGTACGCCGAATGCACAAAGAGAGTACACCCAACGTAATCTGTGTTGGAATAGTGTCTAAGGCTGCAACTATATTAGGCAAGTAGTTGACCCGGTTGTGCATGGTCCTTTTGGGTTGCCTTCACCATAGCAACTTGATAAGATGGTTTATTACGAGAGAGTAAATATTATTAATATATTATGAGAATAATATATTTGTTATTTGATTAATATAAGTCATAGAATTAATTAGAATTAATTTGGTGACTTAAAGAGATTAATTAAATAAAGGGGTATAAATTGTCAATTGTTTGATAGTTAAACTTTAGACTGTAAATCCATATGGATTTGGTATGGACGAATTCTAAGAGTTTTAGGATAGCTAAAATCGTCCATATAGATATCTAAGGAATGGATTTGGATAGCCTTAAGAGAAGATTATCCAATTAGGGTTTAGGTTGTAACCCTTAAGGAGTCTACAAGTATAAATAGACCCCATGGCATAAGGAAATCGGCACCTCTCCTAAAGTAAGAGAACCCTGGCCGAATTTCCTTCCCTCTCCTCTCTCCTAAATCATCTTCCTTGCTATTGGTGTTTGTAAGCCATTAGAGGAGTGATATTTGTGACTCTAGAAGCTCAAAGACCTCAAGATTAACAAGGAACTCAAAGGTATGATTCTAGATCTGTTTCAATGTTGTTATTTAACCTAATTAGTCATTAGAAGTCTTGGATTCAAAGCATGTTTATTAGAAAGCCTAGATCCAAGCATTAGGGTTTTGCATGTGCACATAGGAAAGTTCTTATGGCTAAAACCCACCAGTGGTATCAGAGCCTAGCTTGGTTTTCTTTAAATTGTTGCTTGATTAACTGAAACAAACCTGCAAAATTCGATTTTTAGGTTTCTGAGTCATGGACTCGGCGAGTTCCAAGGTGGACTCGGCGAGTAGACCTGACTCGGCGAGTCCCCTTGTGCACTCGGCGAGTCCAGGCGTCAGGAATGGCCAAATTCGGGATTTCTTCATAATTATCTTATGGAAACTTACCTTAATCATAATAGATCAATATAAATCCATTTTTTTGATATATGTGACTATTATCTTGATCTAGTTAAAGGTATTTATCAACTAATAAAATATTTAATTTCCTTATATGATAATTAATTAATTGTTTTAATTATTTTGGTAATTATCTTGAATAAAATCAAATATAGATAATTAGGATATTAATTGTTAATTGGAATTATTTGTTATTTGATCCTCCATGTTTTAAATGTTTAAAACTTGCCCTCAAGTTTTGAAATTTATATTTGTGATTAAAAGTTTTAATTTAGACAACTTAAATTTCAAACCCTGGATTTTAAAAGTTTTAAAATACAACCCTATACTAACATGATATTACTAGAATAATATATATATATATATATATATATATATATATATATACATATATATATATATATATATATATATATATATATATATATATATATATATATATATATATGAATAACTAGATGCTAGTCTTACCGTTAGTAGGCCTCATTCACGAAGCCGATCTATAAGATGGGTATAAGGTTGCGGCCTATAAAATGGCGCTTAATGGGTGTACACTCACACCCACCGCTTGCTTGATTGGTGGAGGGTCGTTAGCCGAACGGGTAGGATAGGGCAACCTCATCCTCTCATTAAAAGTATAATAAGAAATATAAAGTAACTACACATATTTTAAAATTTCCCAATCTTAGTTACTTTAGGAAAAGTGAATTGATGCAATCCCATGAAATTACACTTTGCACCTTGCTAAGAAGTTAGTGGAGCGTGTGTGGTTTACCGGCACACTAATTGGTTCTAAGCGAAGGTGGCAAAGGGTGATTCATTGTTTATCATAGTTTGATGGAGCGTGTGTGGTTTACCGGCACATCGAATAGGTGATCGTTACAATGAAGGCACCATGTGAATTTGCATGGTAATTCACACCCGCTTTGTGATCCTCGGTATCCCAGTCACAAACAAGAGGGGCATATCGAGATTTAAACATGCCATTGAATAGTTTCAATGAATCTCATCCGAAACTAGGAATTCTCAAAAACACTTAGGACTAATAGTTTAAGTTTTGTGATGGAGAATTAGTGAATCGTCATTCACTTACCTTCAATTTATTTGCATGTTAGATTACGGCATCCCTTTTCTAGTATGTAAATGTTATTGTTGGATCCTAGCCCTAATTTTTCTTTTTGGGTGATAATTAGGGATTCTTATTCTAATCTATCTTTGTCCTTTCTAATTGTAGATATCGAACGCAAACAACGTTGCTGCTAGTTCTTTCACGTTGATGAGCCTTTGCCAAAAGGTCACCTTCGATGGAACGAACTTTAGCGAATGGATAAGATACATTCGCACCATTGCTCGCTATGAGGATAAGGAGTATGTCCTCGATGAGAAGCTCGAGAAAATCAACCCCGAAGTTGCTACACCCGCCGAAATCACTGCTTTTGAGACTCATGAGCGAGATGCAACGAAGGTACATTGCATCATGATCGCTACCATGAACTCCGAATTCCAAAAGTCCTACAAGGACATGTACCCGTACGAGATGCACCAAGACTTATTGGAGAGATACCACCAAAACGCGAGACAAGAGCGTTATGAGATTTTCACCAACATGATTTCCGCTAAGATGGGTCATGGAGAATCTCTTACCGTGCACCTGCAAAAGATGCAAAGGTATGTCGACCGGCTTCGCAAGTTAAATGTTGACTTCGGTGAAGACTTGGCGATCGATATGGTGCTTCACTCTTTGCCTCCGATGTACAACCAATTTAGGATGACCTACCACATGAACAAAGAAGAGGTCACCCTAAGCAAACTCCAAGGCCTGTTGAGGGTCGCTGAGAGCAACTTCAAGGACAAGTTTGTTGCACCTACTCCCAATCCGCCTGCTGCTCCTGTCTTGGCTATTGGTCAAGGAAAGGGAAAGAAGAGGAAAGCTTCATCGAAGAACTATCGTAAGGTGAAAGCCCGAGATGGTGCCTCTTCTAGTGGGACCAAAGTTGATCCCCCTAAGCCCTGCTCTAACCCAAAGGAGGCAGAGTGCCACCACTGCCACAAGATAGGACATGGGAAGAGAAGCTGCCCGGATTACCTACAAGCAATCAAAGAGGGAAAGATCAAGCCATCTTTCGCAGGTATATACACAATCAAATCTAACGATTCTAATCATGCTATTTCTTGGGTTCTTGATACCGGTTGTGGTTATCACCTTTGTTCTAATGTGCAGGGACTAAGAAGAAGTAGGGATGTGGAGCAAGGAAGGATCAATCTAATCAAGGGGAACAGAAGATCGTTGCCTGTGACCAAGATTGGAGTGTATTCTTTAGTGCTTAGGAATAGTTTGGTTTTAGATTTGAACAATTGTTGCTATTCGCTAGAAATGGCTAGAAACATCATTTCATTTCATGGTTTATATAGACAAGGATTTAGATTTTCTTTTAATAATGAGAATGGTTCTATTTTGGCTTATCTAAATGGTGTCTTTTACTTTGAAGCTATACCATGTAATGGAATATATGAAACCGTTATGATTGTTGATAACTTAGGAAATGATGTTTTGAATATTGATTCTTCCACTAGTATGGATAAAGCATCCTTGTGGAATTGTCGTCTTGGACATGTCAACAAGAAGCGCATAGCCCAACTCCAAAAGGATGGAGTGTTGGAGTCATTCGACCTTAGGGAAGATGACACAAGCGAGTCTTGTTTGCTTGGAAAGATGACTAAGTCACCCTTCACGAGTACATGTGAAAGGGGCGAGGGTCTATTGGACCTAATACATACCGATGTATGTGGACCGTTTAGATCAACCACGAAGGATGGGAACCGCTTCTATGTGACTTTTACCAATGACTATAGTAGATATGGGTATATCTACTTAATCAAGCAAAAGTCAGACACCTTTGAAAAGTTCAAAGAGTTCAAGAATGAAGTGGAGGATTAATTGGGCAGGAAAATCAAGATGCTTCGATCCGATCGAGGAGGAGAGTACCTAAGTCTTGAATTCCACGATTATCTCAAGGAGTGTGGAATAGTTTCGCAATTGACGCCTCCTAGGACACCGCAGTTAAATGGTGTGGCAGAAAGGCGTAATCGAACCTTATTGGATATGGTTCGCTCTATGATGAGTCGTGCTTCACTACCTATCTCTTTTTGGGGGTATGCCTTAGAGACTGCCGCCCATATCCTTAACCGAGTCCCTACCAAGAAGGTTGCCAAAACAACTCACAAGATGTGGACAGGGAAAGCTCCCTCGTTGGCACATATCAAGATTTGGGGTTGCGAGGCTTTCGTAAGACGAGATACTCACGACAAGCTTGAACCTCGAAGTGAGCGATGTATTTTCATTGGCTACCCGCAGACATCCTTTGGATATCTCTTCTATAGACCGAAGGACAATGTTGTCTTCGTTGCGAGGAGAGGACTTTTCCGAGAGCGAGAACTCTTGAGCCAAGGAGCCAGTGGGAGGCAAATCAAACTTGAAGAGATTCAAGAGTCGATAGATGAAGGAAACTCTACCACTGGCACTCAACCCGAGGAGGAAACTCCGGTTGAACCAATTGATGAATCCTTACCTCTTAGATGTTCCGATAGAGTTAGAGTTCTACCCCAGTTTTATGGCTTTCATATTACTACCAAAGGGGACACGTATATTAGTGATGGTACACTAGTAAACCTTGATGAACCTAATAGCTATAAGGAAGCCATGGCAGGCCCGGAGTCTGCAAAGTGGAAAGAGGCAATGGATAGCGAGATCCAATCCACGTATGATAACCAAGTTTGGAATTTGGTTGATTACGTGCCCAAACGTATGACCGTTGGGTGCAAATGGATCTTCAAGAAGAAGACCGATGTGGATGGAAATGTACACACATATAAAGCGCGATTCGTCGCGAAGGGCTTTACTCAAACTCCTGGAGTTGACTATGATGAGACCTTCTCACCAGTTGCGAAGATTAAATCTATTAGAGTGATGCTAGCAATTGCCGCATTTCATGATTATGAAATTTGGCAAATGGATGTCAAGACCGCCTTCCTTAACGGAAAGTTGGCTGAGGATGTTTACATGGCTCAGCCAGAGGGGTTTGTGGATCCGAAGCATCCGAATAGAGTGTGTAAGCTTGAGAAGTCCATTTATGGACTTAAGCAAGAGTCTCGCAGATGGAATCTTTGCTTCGATGAGAAAGTCAAAGAGTTTGGATTTGTACGAAGCGAAGACGAATCTTGTGTATATGTCAAAGCCAGTGGGAGTATAGTAAGTTTCCTCGTTCTATATGTCGATGACATATTACTCATAGGAAACGACATCCCGACCCTGCAGGAGATTAAGTCCTGGCTCGGGAAGTGCTTCGCTATGAAGGACCTCGGAGAGGCTTCTTACATTTTGGGAATAAGGATAGTAAGAGAAAGAAGTAAGAGACTAATTGGACTTAGTCAGTATACTTACTTAGAGAAGGTACTAAAACGTTTTAGTATGGAAAACTCAAAGAAGGGAGAACTACCAATACAAAGTAATGCCAAATTGAGAAAGACTCAAAGTCCGAGTACCGAAGCTGAGATAGCTGAAATGAGCCGAGTATCATACGCTTCCGCAGTTGGCTCAATCATGTAAGCTATGACTTGTACTCGCCCTGATGTAGCCTTCGCTTTGAGCATGGTTAGCAGATATCAAGGGAATCCTGGCAAAGCACATTAGATTGCGGTGAAAAACATCCTTAAGTACCTTCGGAGGACGAAGGAATGGTTCTTTGTCCTCGGAGGGAGTGATGACTTGAAGGTGCGAGGGTATAGTGACGCCAGTTTTCAGACCGACAGGGACAACTACCGTTCGCAGTCGGGTTGGGTCTTTACCCTAAATAGAGGAGCAGTGACATGGAAGAGTTCCAAGCAGGAAACTGTAGCTGATTCAATGTGCGAATCAGAGTACATTGCAGCGAGCGAAGCGTCGAAGGAGGCAATATGGCTAAAGAACTTCATCAGTGATCTTGGAGTTGTACCTGCCATAAAGGAGCCAATGGAGATTTTCTGTGATAACGAAGGCGCGGTTGCCTTGACCAAGGAACCGAGGGATCATGGTAGATCAAGACATATCGACAGAAAGTATCACTTCATTAGACATCGTATAGAAGAAGGACAACTCGTAGTAAAGAGGATATCATCAGAAGATAACCCAGCAGATCCGCTTACGAAAGGACTGAGTAGGGTTAAGCACTTGCAGCATGCTAGGAGTATTGGGCTGAAGGATGATATTAGCATAGATTAGATAGTATTAGAAACGTGTAATAGATAAGTGTTATTGACATTTGATGAGTAAATAAAGGAGTTTTATTTATGAGTAATGTTACTATCTTATGTTAATTATTTAGCTATTGTTTCATTTTGCATGTTTTGACTTCCAGAATAATTAAGATTATTAAGAATAATAGAAATTGTTCAAATGGTCCACAATCGTTCATATGTTGGGAGTAGATATGAATGAAGATTGTCATGAATTGGTGTGTAGAATGTCTAAATGGTGTTAGACATAGCAAAGGATTGTTGCAACGTTCATGAGTGCTTATGAAGTAGTTTTGAGCATTGGAACAAACCCGCGCTTGCTAGAATCACCTTATGGAATACGATATAAAAGGTGATCGCAAGATGATAATATCATATGGTCTTAAAACCTAGATATATGGTTTATTATTTGTTATTTGATTGTACACTGATAATACGAAAACGCATCAGTAACTCGGTGTTATAAAACATATTGTTGTGTAAGTTGGTTAATGAATAAGTAAATGCATATAAGTCAAAGTTTATCTGTAACTTCTTCAGTTGGACATAAGAAGCAACTGGCCTAATGAGAAATCACTCTCAAAGGTACAATCCAAAAAGAGAACCAAAGCCATTGAATCCTTTCAGAAGGATTCACCACTTGGCATTCTATCTAACTCTGGATCTCTGCCTACCCCTCCCATCGACTCTTCCGAAGTACCCTTCGGAGTTTCAATATCACATGCACACACTCACTATGAGTCAGCACATAATCTACCCTCATCTTCTAAAAAAGATGGTGCGAGTATTGAACAAAATCTTTTGAAGCCCCCTAGGACATACTCATGAGTCATTTCAGAAATCCCTCTCATTTGTACACAAGTATAATCAGGGACCCTTGCCTCTAATTCCAAGCTTTCCAAGGCTTGGGTAGTCCTTCCTATTGGATTAGGTGTCTAAGCCCAGAACTATAACTGGTATGTACTTGATTTGATTTGTAGCATGGTCCTTGTAGGTTGCCTTCACTCATGCAACTTGAAAGGATAACTAGTGGAGAGAGAGTTGAATTTATTATTTGGAATAATAAATTAGTGGTTAAAATGATTTTATTAATATATTACAAGTCTAATATATTTTTTGGAAATTATATTATTAATTAGTAATTAATTAGTAATTAATTTTTGGACTAAAGGAACTGTTTAATAAAGCAAGGGGACCATTTTGCAAATCATTGATAGTTGTGAAACTAGGCTCTTGGACCCATTGGATAGGAGTGGACAAAATTTTATAGGGAGGCCCTATAGATTTTGTCCAAGGGCTTCTAATGAGGGGTCCATGAGTTGCTTTGGCCCTAAGCCAGGAAATTAGGGTTTCCACTTACAAACCCTAATACCACAACTATATAAGGAAGCTTCTCCTTGGATTTTCGGCCAACTCTTGTCTTTGGAAGAACCCTGACCGATTTATTATCTCTCTTTCTCATCCTTTTTGTGTTGAGTGTTTGTGACTCCATTAGAGGTGCAACACTTAGGGCACTAGGCTTTCAAAAGTCAAGATCAAGCAAGGATTGTTCTTATTATTACAATATAACAAGTGAGGTAATCTTCTAACCCTAATATATATGTGAATTTTGAATTGTATATACTAGATCTAGGGTTATTGCTTTAGTGTTCATATTTCTATGTTCAATAGACAAAAACTTAGATCCAAAGCAATTAGGGTTGCATGATCACATAGGAACGATAGATATGCTCAATACCCATCAATGGTATCAGAGCCTAGGATATTTTTTCCAATTGAATTGGTGCAAGAGTGAACTGTCCAAAGAATAAGAAATCTAATTTTTTTAGCTGTCTGACACATGAACTTGACGAGTCC
This sequence comes from Lactuca serriola, assembly GCF_051521515.1. Lineage (NCBI taxonomy): Eukaryota > Viridiplantae > Streptophyta > Magnoliopsida > Asterales > Asteraceae > Lactuca > Lactuca serriola. The sequence continues at coordinate 208,139,187 of NC_136411.1, read as the reverse complement.
ATGATGAACTCGACGAGTTGGGTGAACTCGACGAGTTGACTCGTCTGTTACCTAAAATTCGATTGTCTTATTAGTATCATCATATCTTTATCAAAATTAAAGGATTTGGATAATTTTGGATAATATAAGATTATTTTTACTCAAAGATTTAACCGAGATTTTGAAAAGTTTCAAATTAAACCCTTTTGGTTTTATAGTTTGAATTTGAAATTAAAAGTTTTAATTTTTTGAAATTTAAATGGTAAAACCTTAATATTTTTAATAGTTTAAAAATACACCCTCATGGATTTAATTAATTAATTAATTAAGTGTTTTAATTAAAAGACTATTAATAAATCGATAGATAGGTTTAAGTTTAATTAAATTAAAAGATTAAACCACTTAGTATTTGAAAAGTTTAAAATACACCCTTATACTATATAAGATTAAAAGTTTAATTTATATATATATATATATATATATATATATATATATACATATATATATATATATATATATATATATATATATATATATATATATATATATATATATATGTATAAGAAAAGGCCAGTCTTAGCGTTAGTAGGCCTCATTCACGAAGCTGGTCTATAAGGGGTGTTTAATGTGGCGGCGTGTAAAATGATCGTCATTGGGTATCCACCCTTACCCACAACACGCTTGACTAGTGGATTATCGTTAGCCAAACGGGTAGGATTTGGATAATTTTGGATAATATAAGATTATTTTTACTCAAAGATTTAACCGGGATTTTGAAAAGTTTCAAATTAAACCTTAATATTTAATTAATAGTTTAAAAATACACCCTCATGGATTTAATTAATTAATTAATTAATTAAGTGTTTTAATTAAAAGACTATTAATAAATCGATAGATAGGTTTAAGTTTAATTAAATTAAAAGATTAAACCACTTAGTATTTGAAACGTTTAAAATACACCCTTATACTATATAAGATTAAAAGTTTAGTTTCTATATACATATATATATATATATATATATATATATATATATATATATGTATAAGAAAAGGCCAGTCTTACCGTTAGTAGGCCTCATTCACGATGCTTGTCTATAAGGGGTGTTTAATGTAGCGGCGTGTAAAATGATCGTCATTGGGTATCTACTCTTACCCACAACACTCTTGACTAGTGGATTATCGTTACCCAAACGGGTAGGATAGGACTCTAAATCCTCATTAAAAGTATAATGAATTATAAAGTAACTACACGATTTTATAAATTCGTAATTTTAGTTACTTTAGGAAAATGTGAATTTGATGCTAACCCATGAAATTGGACATTCCACCTTATTAATCGTTACTGGAGTGTGTGTGGTTAACCGACATACTAATATGGGACTAATGAAGCATGGCATTGCATTTCTCATAAATTATCGTTGATCACTGGAGCGTGTGTGGTTAACCGGAACATTGGTTAGATGATAACTTATATCGAGAGTACCAAGCTAATTTGCATGGTTATTTACACCAATATTTGTGATCCTCGGTATCCTAGCCACAAACATGAAGGGCATAATCAAGATTAAACATGCCATTGAAAAGTCCAATGAATTTTAAAAGATCTAGGAGTTTCATCTAAAACCTAATTCGTTAAAATTTTGTTTTTGTGGTGGAATTGGTAAATCGTCATTGACCTACCTTCAAATAATTTACAACTGGATTACGGAATCCCTCTTCAGAATTGTGAATTATTTTGTTGTGTCCTAGCCTTAATATTTCATTTGGGTGTTATATTAAGGATTGTATCAACTAACTTGAATTTCTCCCTTTTGTAGATGTCTAGCTTTCCTTATGAAGATGATATTCCACATGTTGATCTACGTGAAAGATTAAACCCTTCTTCGTTCATTGGTGGAACTAGAAATCATACTTCTCTTCCTCCACCTCCTCCAATGATTCTCCCTGACCCACATTTTCGTCGACTTGAAAAGTACAAGGTCACTCAAGTCATATTGGCATGCAAGCATCGAGATGGAAGTCCTATATGTGAACACGTTCTGAAGAGGAAGCTGCATAGTGACAAATTGGTAATGTTTGGTGTCGTTTTCCTAAGGAAGCTCGTTGTTGACCTGGTTCTTCAATCACTTCCTGAGTGATATGGTCAGTTTGTTAAGGACTACTATATGACAGACCACGACATGACCCTTATCGATCTGACATATTTGCTAATTGCTACTGAATCAACAATGATTTGGCGCACTGGTGTCGACTTCCCAAATTTCCATGGACATAGGTAATAACAAAGTTGATAGTACATAAATGATTTTTTCCCTTAAGAGAGAGAAATTAGCCAAGGTCGAAAATTTGATCGTAAGAGAAAGGCTGACTCAGAGATAGTTCCAAGTGTTACTCCTAAAGAGTCCATTTGTTTCTACTTCCCAATGAAGGGGCATTAGAAGCGGAGCTGCCCTGTATGCCTGAGAGATCTAAGAGACGGTAAAGTCATATTGTATGGCTTTACTTCAGGTACATTCACTATCTAACTCTATTAAGTTCCTATATATAGATTCTTAATACATGATGTGATAAGATTGCATTTTGATGTTTTGTAGAATCTAAGACAAAGAAGGAAGCTTAAAGGAAAAGTAAGCCGAGTCAGATCATACAGAAGTGGATTTCGGTCGCATGGGGTCACACCCCGAAAACCAAAGGCGGAAACATTTCCGGGGTTGACTCCACGTTGAGTATCAAATCCAATGTACATAGTAATCATAGTAAACAACCATTACATTACATATATTTGAAAGTTTACATTTGGTTCCAAAAGTAAATTGTACAAGTTATACATATATCATATGAACAAAAGTAGAGACGAGTCTTCTGAACACTCCATCTTCACCAAAAGATATCGTCGGGTACCTGACTAACGTGGACCTGAGAATACAAGCGGTTTGAAAATCTGCATAAAGCTGGTGAGTTCATAAGATGTTTGTTTTCTAAAAAATGTACCGGTTTCCTTTAGTTTTCCGAAAATGTTTGTTATCCAAGAAAATCCCATATTTTCTTATGTAAAACAGTTTAATTATCCTTCATTACAGTTCAATTACGCGTTATATGTTACCCCAGGAAAATCCCATATTTTCCTAAATACAGACCGATTTAATATCACAGAGTATAGTTTAATACACAAAACTATATATTGAGAGTCTTGGGATTACTATCCCGAATTAGATATAAAATACTTTAATATACGTAAATTGTAGATGGAAAGTAGTTTGATAATCTTGGGACTAACATCCCGTACTACATATAGATTTAATACCATGAGACTATCATCCCAGACTAGATAAAATATAGTTTGATATACTTGAAAATATAGACTGAAAACCATGGGAGTACCATCCCAGACTAGATACAAGATAGCTTGATAAAACCATGGGATTACTATTCCGAACTAGATATAAGATATTTTGAGAAAACCATGGGATCACTATCCGGAACTAGATATAGATTCTAACTATTGGAATAACAGCCTGAAATAGATATGAACCCTATAGACCAAAAACCATAGGATTACCATCCCATACTAGATTTATATCCAAAACCAAACCCATGAATAAACTTATATTAATACATATTGTGAGTCGGGTAACCATGCCAATATGACAACGAGACCTCCTTGACGCTTGTCAGACATTGGGTGATATCCAGAATTTGTCACCCTAGGCGTGCCCGCCTAACTGTAGCTAGCAGTTAAGGTGTGAGATTGTCAGTCCCGAATAGATTTATTCAAAAATTCCTCGCTCTCCCTCCAGGAGACTCTGGTTACACTTCCGGGGAGGATTTACTAATCATCCATAAAGGGTAGTGACGAACTCAGAAGCTATTACTAAACTATTCACAGGGTTCTCATACGACATCGAACATACAAAAGATTATGGAACATAATACAGTGAATATAGGTACATACAATGAAACTATCTGGCAATACATTCAAACGATGCGGTGATAAACTAAATCAGACATAGTTTATCTAATAACTTTATACACATATTAGTACATGATAAAACGAGAACTAAAGAACCCCAAATTCTTCCCATAATAATTTGATTAGTTTGGTTATTTTCTTAACTAAAATCCATTTAGTTGTAGTTGATAAATCATCCTTTATGCTCAGCATAATAAATAAGGAGTAAAAGTGTTTATAAATTTGCCAGATATTATTTGAAACACATCAATGTTATCTTTTGAAAACAGTTACAGTTGGCTTGTATTCCCCCCTGAAAACATTGAAAAACACGGAAAAAGCGTAGGGGTATGAACTCACCGGACGAGAAACATGATGATTTAGGATGCTAAACGTTGGCCCGGGGCTTGCAAACACACGAGGTTCCTAAGTATAATGCAAAGATACACATTTGTATCTAATTAGGACTTAGATTATTTAATTGTTAGGGACAAACACTTTTAGTCGCGGAAACACCCCATTACAAGTGTTTGGAGGGCCCGGGTGGCGTTTAAAGTCACATAAGGCTCGGATATGGAGTTTACTCTTCAAGAGTAAACTCGTAGAGGAGATTTCAGCCCTAATGACCCCTCCCCATGAGTTTACGGTCGTAAACTCATGGTGGGGTATTTTATGGTCCAAAATGGCATGAAACACTTAAAGGGAAAATTCTAGGGTTTGATTTAAGGCTTGGAATTGATTAAATCCATCAAATAAGACCACTTAAGGGAGTTTACGGCCTTAGCATGTAGCTTAAGGCCGTAAACTCCTATGCACGCTTGAATAAGTGTTTTAATGCTTCCAAATCAATCACATGTGATTTCTAAAATTGTTCCAAGGCCCTTCATGAAGTTTTAAGCGACTTTTGGCAACATTTTTGGAGTTTACGGTCCATGAGACCCCCTCATGGCCGTGAACTCTCCTATTGTATGATTTATTATGTTTAAAGGTCTAAAACTTGTTTGTGTACACTTCTAGAATTTATTTTAAGGCTTTAGGGTGTTAAAGTGGCATTTTAACACATTTAGAGGAGTTTACTCTCCATGAACAAATGAGTTTACGGCCCAAGCATGTTCTTGGGCAGTAAACTCAAGTATACTCCTCTAAATTGATGTTCAAGGTGTTCCAAGGCCAAATCCAATATTTTAAAATTCATATCTAAGCTTCAATGGGGTTTTGGAAGGGTTTAAGGTCATAAAAACCCCATATATATGAGTTTACAGCCCAAGCATGTTCTTGGGCAGTAAAATCATGTTTACTCTTCAAAAACCATGTTAAAGGCATTCTAAGTCCAGTCCATTAAGCCATTAAGCCATATCTATGTCCCAAAATTGTTTAGGAGGGGTTTAAAGGCATAAAAACCCTCTTATTATGAGTTTACAGCCCAAGCTCCTTCCAGGGCCGTAAACTCATATACAAGACCTTAATTCATGTTTTAATCCTGAATTTGAAAGCCAAATATGCTATACAATGAGTTTAGGAAGGTACCTCAAAGATTTGAAGCCCTAAATTGATGATTTGGACACTTAAACTTGAATTTAGGAGAGAGGTTAGAGAGAGAGTAGTGAGAGAGAGAAACAACTTCAAATGAAAGGTTGAACACGTTTATATAGGTTGCAACACTTGGACACGGTGGAATTCTACCCGATACCGACATTAAACGGGGCTTTTGGTCGCACCCGATTAAGTTTTCGTAACTCGGCGGGGACGTTTCTATAATTTTTGAAATAACTATTTTGGGCTAATTTCATGAGTTCCTAAGGGGTTTGGACATCGGAACATTTTGATATACGGTGTGTTATACCGGTAGAATGGGTTTTCGGCGATGAACAACTTCGGGTTGTTACATTATCCCCCCGTTAGAGGGAATTTCGTCCTGAAATTCAAAGATTAAGATATAGATCATGAATTGGAATGAGACACGAATGGATTTGTTGCCTCGAACGTTCTCATGTGGGATCAGGTCTCTGCTGGGCGTTCTAGCAAACTCTCACTATCGGGATGTGTCTTTGTTTCGTACATTGACTCTCTCTCAATCTACGATCTCAATCGGTTCTCTCATGGAGGTTTCAACCCTGGACGACTTCGGTTTCCTCAAAGGAAATCACTAGGGTTTTGTCGGATAGGTACTTTTAAGGATTCGAGACGTGAAGTACCGAATAAATGATACTAGGCTCTTAGGGCATCCAAAGTGTGAAGATTGCAGAATCGATTCTACGAAGATCTCGAAAGGTCTGATGTATCACGATGGAAGTATTCTATACTTCCTAAAGCGTATCATGCTTTTCTGGGATAAAGCCATCAACAGGACAGACGCTCGAACAGGAAGGCACGTCTTTATGGAGCCAGGTAGCTAAGGATTTGATGGCTATATAAGAAATTTATGGGTAAGACTGCAATATTAGTCGATGGGACCCAAGAATCGACAGGTTTCTATGGGTATTTTCGGTGCCGACTAATTCCCTATTGCCTTAGACGTTGGAAAAGTACACGGTTATGACTACTTTGCTTGGCTACATGATCGAGGGAAAGAGATTCGACGGAAAGGATACCACTACTAATCCGTAGTGATCATATCATTTCTTGGTCACCATTTTGAACACATCATTCTCACTGAGGTTCGGTCATGAGGTAGATCCAGAGATTAGGTCGATGCGGAACTAAGCTAAACGTTCGAAAGGAATTCTCGGGAATTCTTCGGGAAAGATATTTAGGGAAAAGAGCTGCAGACTTCCTGTTTCTCAATGGTTACAGGAACGAGGGGTGCATGGCAATTCATATTGGGAAAACTTTTGAGCTTTAAAGCATGAAATGATACGAAGGTTTAATGTCGAAGATCACGAGAGCCGGGTCGGGGAAGAGATCTAGACGAGCGACCCTTTCGAAACCAAAGATAACAACATGAATGAGACTCGGTCATTTCATGTCAAACATAGCATCAAAGTATTTTGTGAAAAGTTTCCCCCATTTAAATCGAATGGAACAGAATAATCCTCCGGTCTGAGGATTCAATCTATAGGTACGAAATTAGTGTTCTCTATCTCATTGGTTAGCCGTCTCGATTGTACTCAATTTGGATTACAAACAAAGGATTAAGTTTAGAAATTGCTCGGATGGATAGATAACAAGTTTCCCTTCTGGTACTAGGATCGAAAAGAGTTGCAGGTATAAGAATCGTCAAAAAGGAGTATACCTGCGGCGACAGTGGGATCAGCCGTTGTAGCTGCTTTGGGGCAATTTCTTTTGAAGTGCCCTACTTCGCCACAACTGTAGCAGGCTGGACTGATTCCCGCTCCGGACGATTGGTTCGTTGATTTGACTGGTTTTCTGTAGGTTCGAGCAAGATGGCCCTTCTTGCCACAGTTTTCACAGATCCTTTCGCGACATGGACCAAGAATGCGGTGATGGTAGCTGCACTTATCAAACTAAGGAAGGGTACTAGTGTATCCACTGGTAGGAGTTTGGGCCGTGGAACCGACAGCCGAAACAGCAATAGGGGCAGTAGCAGCATGGACTGCTACTGTTTGATGTTTCTTAGAAGACCCTTGCATGCTCGGGGCCTTCCGCTTGTTCTAGAATTTCTTTTTGCTTCCACCTCCACTGGTGACTGGTTCGGGAGTGGTAGCCTCCTCATCAGAGTTGTCTTCGTTATCGATCAGGATTTGCACAAGACATTTAGCACTATCATAGGTGTCTGGCTTCGCAGCCAAGACATTCCCTTTGGTTGGCTGGGTCAACCCTCAGATGAACCTCTCAATCTTTTTACTCTCCGAGGTAACCATTCCCAGACAGAGTAACGCCAGATCATCGAATCTTGAAGTATAAGAGGCTATGTCGGAACCCTTCATCTTTAGGTTCCAGAGTTCGTGTTTTAGCTTCTAAATTTCGCCCCGAGGGCAATACTCTGCGAGTAGAAGGTCCTTCATAGCTTTCCAACCCATAGCATTTGCTACAGGTAGAGTCAAGGATTTGACTCGGCCGTTCCACCAAGTCAGGGCTTTGTCTAGGAAGGTGTAGGCGGCGAACTTTACTTTATTAGACTCCGAACAGCCGCATATTTCAAAGATTGATTCGATTTTCTCGAACCATCGGGTGAGGGAAATGACACCTCCAGTGCCATCAAAGGATGTGGGCTTCGCGTTCATGAAGTCTTTATAGGAACCCCCTTTTCGTTGTCCATGACTGTTCTCTTGGTTTTGAGTTTGAGTACCACCGGAACCATCCAACTTCCTTTGAGACATAGCAGCTGCCACCGCGGCATTGACAGCTGCCTGGAACATCACAGGGTGAAATTCAGGAGGAGGTGGTGGCGGAAGGTTGTTGGTGTTCTTCGAGCTGGGTCTCTTTCTTGGAGGCATCGTGGTCTAATAAGATCAGGAAAGAGAGGATCATAAGTCCTCTGAATTGAATCAAGAGATATGGAACAGGGAATATCTCATCAAGACAGATATAGCATCGTGTTAAGCGATAAGGCAGGAAAGAGTTATCAAGACAGAACATTTTATCGCTAGAGGAATGATCAAGGAACAACGCGTATACGCAGACTTTCTACAAAGGATTTACTCGAGAAATACTCCCATAGTATGTCATGATTCACTGCAACGACGACTCGTTGTTTAGGGTATTGGGTAAGTTTTAGGTATGCTGCGTACCACAGTCACTCCCAAGCACATGTTGGCCGTGTCTCGAATGAATATAGTTGGCCAGGCTATATTGATCCTAGACACGACTACATAACTGCCCAGGTTTATCCGTAGCTTACAACACCCATTTACTTATGTTTTGTTCTACTTGTAGTTACGGATCTCGACAATTCGGTATACTTGTATACTTTTGAAAGTACTTATAGTTCGAAGATACTTTTAATTCAGAGCACTTAGGCCCCTTAATGTTTATAGTTTTATACCATGTAAGGTTTGGCATACTCCGTTCACTATAAACAAAGGGCTCTGATACCAATCTGTCACATCCCGAAAACCAAAGGCGGAAACATTTCCGGGGTTGACTGCACGTTGAGTATCAAATCCAATTTACATAGTAATCACAGTAAACAACCATTACATTACATATATTTGAAAGTTTACATTTGGTTCCAAAAGTAAATTGTACAAGTTATACATATATCATATGAACAAAAGTAGAGACGAGTCTTTTGAACACTCCGTCTTCACCAAAAGATATCGTCGGGTACCTGTCTAATGTGGACCTGAGAATACAAGCGGTTTGAAAATCAACATAAAGCTGGTGAGTTCATAAGATGTTTGTTTTCTGAAAAATGTACCGGTTTCCTTTAGTTTTCCGAAAAGGTTTGTTATCCAAGAAAATCCCATATTTTCTTATGTAAATCAGTTTAATTATCCTTCATTACAGTTCAATTACGCGTTATATGTTACCCCAGGAAAATCCCATATTTTCCTAAATACAGACCGATTTAATATCGCAGAGTATAGTTTAATACACAAAACTATATATTGAGAATCGTGGGATTACTATCCCGAATTAGATATAAAATACTTTAATATACATGAACTATAGATGGAAAGTAGTTTGATAATCTTGGGACTAACATCCCGTACTACATATAGATTTAATACCATGGGACTATCATCGCGTACTAGATACAATATAGTTTGATATACTTGAAAATATAGACTGAAAACCATGGGACTACCATCCCGAACTAGATACAAGATAGCTTGATAAAACCATGGGATTACTATCCCGAACTAGATATAAGATATTTTGATAAAACCATGGAATTACTATCCCAAACTAGATATAAGATAGTTTATAAAACCATGGGATCACTATCCCAAACTAGATATAGATTCTAACCATAGGAATAACATCCTGAAATAGATATGAACCCTAAAGACCAAAAACCATGGGATTACCATCCCGTACTAGATATATATCCAAAACCAAAGTCGTGAATAAACTTATATTAATACATATTGTGAGTTGGGTAACCATGCTGATATGATAACGAGACCTCCTTGACGCTTGTCAGACGTCGGACGATATCCAGAATTTGTCACCCCAGGCGTGCCCGCCTAACTGTAGCTAGCAGTTAAGGTGTGGGATTGTCAGTCCCGAATAGATCTATTCACAAATTCCTCGCTCTCCCTCCAGGAGACTCTGGTTACACTTATGGGGAGGATTTACTAATCATCGATAAAGGGTAGTGACGAATTCACAAGCTATTACTAAACTATTCATAGGGTTCTCATACAATATCGAACATACAAAAGATTATGGAACATAATACAGTGAATATAGATACATACAATGAAACTATCTGACAATACATTCGAATGATGCGGAGATAAACTGAATCAAACATAATTTATCTAATAACTTTATACACATATCAGTACATGATAAAACGAGAACTAAAGAACCCCAAATTATTCCCATAATAATTTGATTAGTTTGGTTATTTTCTTAACTAAAATCCATTTAGTTGTAGTTGACAAATCATCCCTTATGCTCAACATAATACATAAGGAGTAAAGGTGTTTATAAATTTGCCAGATATTATTTGAAACACATCAATGTTATGTTTTGAAAACAGTTATAGTTTGCTTGTATTCCCCCCCCCCCCCCCTGAAAACATTGAAAAACACAGAAAAAGCGTAGGCGTATGAACTCACCAGACGAGAAACGTGACGATTTAGGATGCTAAACGTTGGTTTGGGGCTTGCAAACGCACGAGATTCCTAAGTATAATGCAAAGATACACATTTGTATCTAATTAGGACTTAGATTATTTAATTGTTAGGGAAAAACACTTTTAGTCGCGGAAACACCCCATTACAAGTGTTTGGAGGGACCCGGGTGGCGTTTAAAGTCACATAAGGCTCACATATGGAGTTTACTCTTCAAGAGTAAACTCATAGAGGAGATTTCGGCCCTAATGACCCCCACCCCATGAGTTTTCGGCCGTAAACTCATGGTGGGGTATTTTATGGTGCAAAATGGCTTGAAACACTTAAAGGGAAAATTCTAGGGTTTGATTTATGGCTTGGAATTGATTAAATCCATCAAATAAGACCACTTAACAAAGTTTATGACCATAGCATGGAGCATACGGCCGTAAACTCCTATGCACCCTTGAATAAGTGTTTTAATGCTTCCAAATGAATCACATGTGATTTCTAAAATTATTCCTAGTGTATGATTTATTATGTTTAAAGGTCTAAAACTTGTTTGTATACACTTCTAGAATTTATTCTAAGGCTTTAGGGTGTTAAAGTGGCATTTTAACACATTTAGAGGAGTTTACTCTCCATGAACAAATGAGTTTACGGCCCAAGCATGTTCTTGGGCAGTAAACTCAAGCTTACTCCTCTAAATTGATGTTCAATGTGTTCCAAGGCCAAATCCAATATTCTAAAATTCATATCTAAGCTTTAATGGGGTTTTGGAAGGGTTTAAAGTCATAAAAACCACATATATATGAGTTTACGGCCCAAGCATGTTCTTGGGCAGTAAACTCATGTTTACACTTCAAAAACCATGTTAAAGGCATTCTAAGTCCAGTCCATTAAGCCATTAAGCCATATCTAAGTCCCAAAATTGTTTAGGAGGGGTTTAAAGGCATAAAAACCCTCTTATTATGAGTTTACGGCCCAAGCTCCTTCCAGGGCCATAAGCTCATATACAAGACCTTAATTCATGTTTTAATCCTGAATTTGAAAGCCAAATATGCTATACAATGAGTTTAGGAAGGTACCTCAAAGATTTGAAGACTTAAATTAATGATTTGGACCCTTAAACTTGAGTTTAGGAGAGAGGTTAGAGAGAGAGTAGTGAGAGAGAGAAAATGCTTCAAATGAAAGGTTTTACACGTTTATATAGGTTGCAAAACTTGGACACGGTGGAATTCTACCCGATACCGACATTAAACGTGGCTTTTGGTCGCACCCGATTAAGTTTTCGTAACCCGGCGGGGACGTTTCTATAATTTTTGAAATAACTATTTTGGGCTAATTTCATGAGTTCCTAAGGGGTTTGGACACTCATTAGAATCAATTAAACATATAACTTTAATTAACTTAACCCAAAAACGACATCGGAACGTTTCGATATACGGCGAGTTATACGGGTAGAATGGGTTTTCGACGATGAACAACTTCGGGTTGTTACACGTGGTTCAATTATCATATTTTGGAGCTGCTGCTTAGGAGTTATGACAGATTGCTTAGGAATATTTAGAAACATAGTTTTCATATGTATTTGCATTGTGAGGACAAGTTTTCCGCACGTTATTAATAAAACTGGTTTTATTTACTTTATGTTTCCTTACAATGGCATTTATGAAAAATTGGTGTTTATATATTTCTGTTATTAGCAATGTTGAAAAATGGATTTGATTCTTGGTTATATCGTTTGTGGTAGTGTCATAATTTACCAAGTAAGGAAGAACTCTCATCACCCATGTTTCAATTGGACAGAAACTTGGAATCATGTGATATAAATTGTGTGATGTATGAGAACCTTGATCCTTAGGAAAGTGGGACTAATTCCTTGTTCACATATGTATGTGAGTCAAGTAAAAGACTAAAGGATCTAGTACACATTGATGTGTACTAGTCAGATAAACCACAAAGGACGATAAAAATCTATTCGTCATGATTTGATGTTGGTTCAGTAAATATGGTTATGCTTACATGTTTAAGTGTAATTCTGATACATTGAAAAGTTTCAATATATAGCAGAAAGAATAATAAGAATCAAATTTGGACGAAAGATAAAAGTTTCTCCAATCTGAAAGGAAAGGTGAGTACTTTAGTATCATGTTTTATGATCATCCTAATGATTGTGGAACCATGTCACAATTGATCCTCTAAGGACACATTAGTACATTTACATGACTAAGAAGAGGTATCAGAAATTGTTGGAATGGTTAAATCAAAAGGATAAATTATACTTCATTCCAGAGTCAAGTTTTAGAGTCATGCTCTAGTTAATCCAAGTTGTACCATGAGTAACATGTTCTAAGTAGGTTTATTACAACTCATGAAATGTGGAGTAGAAAAATTTCTTTCTCTTGCACATTTAAAATTAGTTGTTATGATGTTTTGGCTAAAACAAAGACCAACGAAGACCAATTATATGAAGTATTTCTTGATAAGAACCCAGACTAACTCTTGAATATTTGTTTGTCAAGGAATGTTCCTTGATAGAGAATCTTATATGTCAAGAGGTTAGTGGGAGTCTTAATGGTCTTGCATACTTTCAAGAACTAAACAAGAATAAACCTTTTGGTTATCACTAGCGTACGACCTGAGTTTAACTGCCTATCATGTTGACATATTCTTATTTTTTTACCTGTTATAGTTAAGTTGACTATGCGTGTGTCGTCTGACTTCTCATTTGACTGCATAAGGCAAAGCACCTTGGTCAGTGAAAATACATTGATCAGTGTAGGTGAGCTGCTCACTAACCTGGAAGCACTAGTAGGCTCTTGTGCTGCCAGATGGAAAACAATTAAGAATATGCAGGTTCGGTCCCTATGAATGTGAATTTGTCATAACCCTTGTTTTATGATAGTGGTTCAAAATGACAAGTTAACATGGATGGATCACATACACCATAAAAATCTAAGTGGCAATAGGTTACTCTCTAATTTATGAAAATGATTGTGAGTAAACGCTTTCACCAATAGATTTAAAGGATTAAAGTTAGCAGTTGTGATAATTGTGTTCTCATATTCGAATATGATTCCAGCATCCCTCTTCATAGTTCGAATTCTGAGAAATGACAATTAGTTTGAACGTTCGATACTTATTGCTAAAAGTTTTGAAAAGGTTTAGACACACACATAATCTGTCTAATGAAAGGTGTATGAGCTTGAGAAGTCTAGATAGAGACTTATCGAAGCACCACACATCAAAATTTTGAACTTTGGTAAGAAAGTCAATAAGTGTTGATTTCTAGAAGTCCAATTGATTTCTGGATACATGTCAAAGCTAGTGGGAGCATAATTGTTATGCTATTAAGAACATAATTCTTATGCTAGTGGGAGCATAATTATTATGTTAAGCGTTATAAGCAGGCAATGCTATTTATAGGAAACAAAGTTCTAAATATGAAAATTCGCAGAATTTGGAAATTGTTTCGCTATAGTAAGGCTTAAGGGAGAGGGCATCAATACTTCATTTCGAATCTAAAAGCTTAGATTATAATTTTAATAGAACTTAGTCATGAACGTATATAAATGTCATGTTAAATGCTTCAACATAGGAAATTCTATTTACGGAAGTATTATAGCGACAGACTGGTCCAGTATCTTGTCTTTATGTAAGACATTATGAATCGTATCCTATATGCTTCGGGTATAGGATCAATTCTATATGTTATAATATTCGCATGTTCTAGTTTTTCCGAATACCTTACGCATTAAGAGGGAAAAATGACTGGAAGCAGATATTGATGGGTTTTGAGCACTATCGGATCTATGCTTTTCTCATGTTATACATGCAAATCAAGTGATCTAAAGCATAAACCCTAAGTAGCATGCATTTTTTAGAAATAATAACATAATACAAGTTTAGAAGAATACCTTTTTATTGTAATTTGTATATCTTGACATTTAAGAGCCTAGTGCCTCAATTGTTGCACCTCTATTGGATTACAAACACCAAGTAGTAAGTTGGAAGAATATGCGAGAGGTTTAGGAGGCTCAAAATCGGCCAATATTCCTTCTAGGGTTCAAGTGGCCGATTTTAGGGATCCATGGGGTTCCTTATATAGCTGACCTACTATGGTCTCAGGTAAAACCCTAAACCAGTTGCTTAGTCCTCAGGTCGCCCACATGATCCTTCCAGAAAGCCCTATGGAAGAAATCTATGTAGACTCCCTCATAGAATTCGTCCATCCCTTCCTTAGGGATCTATAAGCCCAAATTTGCAATTATCTTTTAATTACAATATCAGTCCCCTTAATTCAATTAATCTCTTTTGATCACCAAATTAATTTTTGATCAATAGTAGTTAAATAATATTATTTCTCAATTAATATATTATTCTTATAATATATTAATAAATCACAATTAACCTCTTTCTCCATTATTCATCTAGTCAAGTTCCTATGGTGAAGGAAACCCAAAAGGACCATGCTACTATCGAGTCAAGTACATACCAAATATAGTTATGGGCTTAGACACCTAATACAAAAGTCTCCCAATTGGATAAGTCTAATAACTATAATTGCAAGTGTGACTTCAAAATCCTATTAGCAATCATAGGTCTCAAAAGCCGTTGTCGAACTCTACCTAGTCAGTAACACATACTTTAGATAAGGGATCATGTAGTCCTCCGTTCTCAAGATATCATGTGGACAAAGACATGGAATAAAGTCATACTCATTGTCCAATAGTTTGTTTCTCGATTTCTGATTTCTCTGACATAGAAGTTAATTGAACACATCAATTCAGTCCTAACCGGGCCCGACACATAAGTCAACACAAAGTTATCGAGGGGCCCAAGATATCGCTTTTAATCCTCTTGGGATAAAAGGAATATATAAACTTTGACATATACGCTTGTACTATGTACATATTAAATCATACACAATAATACGTTTTATAACACCAAGTTAGTGATGTGTTTACGCACTATCAATGCACAACCAACTCATAAACAACAACTCATATGTCTTGGTTTAAAGAATATATGATATTATCGTCTCACAATCACTCGTGTTAAATTCCATGAAGTGGTTCACATGAGTGTGGGTTTAATCCAATACTCAAATCTTATTTTAAGAGCACTCATAGCCTACTTCCAAAGTATGATCAATTGTGGATAATTCGAATAATCTTATTATTCTGGAAGTCAAAACATGCAAAATGAAACAATAGTAAATAATTGACACAAGATAGTAACTTTACTCATAAATAAAACTCCTTTATTCAATCATCAAATGTCAATTACATTTTATCTATTAGAAGTTTCTAAACAACTATCTAATCACTAAAACTAATATCGTCCTTCAGACCAATGCTCCTCGCATGTTGTAAGTGCTTAACCCGACTTTGACCCTTTATGAGGGGATTTGCTCGGTTCTCTTCTGATGATACCCTATTTACTACGAGGAATCCTTCTTCTACCCGATGTTTGATGAAGTGGTATTTTCTGTCGATGTGTCTGGATCTCCCATGATCCCTCGGTTCCATGGTCACGACAACCACTCCTTTGTTATCGCAGAAAATATCCATAGGCTCCTTTATGGCTAGTACAACTCCAAGGTCTCTGATGATGTTCTAAAACCATATCGCCTCCTTCAATGCTTCACTCGCTGCTATGTACTCTGATTCACACGTTAAGTCAGCTATAGTCTCCTGCTTGGAACTTTTCTAAGTTATTGCTCCTCTATTTAGAGAAAATACCCAGCCAGACTGAGCGTGCAAGTTATCTCTGTCGGTCTTAAAATTGGCGTCACTGTATCCTGTCACTCTCAAGTATTCATTTCCACCAAGTACAAGGACCCAGTCATTCGTCCTTCGTAGATACTTATGAAAGTTCTTTACTGCTATCCAGTGAGCTCTACCAGGGTTCTCTTGATAGCGGCTGACCATGCTCAAAGCAAAAGCCACATCAGGGCGAGTACATGGCATAACGTACATGATCGAGCCAATGGTGGAACCATATGGTACACGACTCATTTCCACTATCTCAACATCGGTACTCGGACTTTGAGTCTTACTCAACTTAGTATTCCTTTGGATTGGTAACTCCCTTTCTTGGAATTCTCCATGCTAAAATGTTTGAACGCTTTATCTAAGTATGTACTTTGACTAAGTCATATTAGTCTCTTGCTCCTATTTCTCAATATCCTTATCCTTAGAACAAAAGTAGCGTCTCCGAGGTCCTTAATTCATAGCGAAACACTTCCCAAGCCAGGACTTAACCTCCTACAAGGTTGGGACATCAGTTCATTTGATTAGTATGCGATCCACATACAATACCAATAAGCTAACTATATTCCAACTAGCTTTGACATATACGCAGGACTCATCTTCGCTTCTCGAAAAAACAAACTCTCTGACTTTCTCATCGAAACAAAGATTCCATCTGCAGGATGCTTGTTTCAATCCATAGATGGATTTCTCAAGAATGCATACTCTATTCGGGTGCTTTGCATCCATAAAACCCTCTGACTGATTCATGTAAACATCCTCAGCCAACATTCCATTAAGCAAAGCAATTTTGATGTCCATCTGCCATATTTCATTATCATGAAATGCAGCTATGGCTAGCATAACCCTTTTAGACTTGATCTTGGCCACTGATGAGAAAGTATCATCATAGTCAACCCTAGGGGTTTGAGTATAGCCCTTTGTAACCAATCGTGCCTTGAACGTATGCACTTTCCCATCCATATCAGTCTTCTTCTTGAAGATCCACTTACACCTGACCGTCTTACGACCTGGTACAATGTCAACCAAGTTCCAAACTTGATTGTCATACATGGACTGAATCTCACTGTCCATTGCCTTTTTCCACTTTGCAGACTCCGGGCCTGCCATGGCTTCCTTGTAGCTGTTAGGTTCATCCATATTTATTAGTGTACTATCACTAAGAAACGTATCACCCTCATCGGTTATATGGAAGCCATATAATACGGGTGGAAAACTAACTCTACTGGAACGTCTAAGAGGTAAGGACTCATCAATCAGTTGAACAAGAGCTTCTTCCTCTGGTTGATCGCTAGTGTTTGAGGTTCCTTCATCACTAGATTCTTAAAGCTCTTCAAGGTCAATTTGCCTCCCACTTTCCTCTTGGCATATGATTTCTCTCTCTTGGAAAACCCCTCTCCTCGCAACGAATACAACATTGTCACCTTGTCTATAAAAGAGATATCCAAATGAATGTTGGGTTTTGGTATAATACAACATCCTATGGTGCACATACAACCCTAAATACCTTGGATCTATGTTTTCACTAATTATACATGCAAATGGTTTCCAAGGCATTAAACCTATAACTAGCATGCATTTGACATAAACCATATAATATACTAGTTAGGGAAACATACCATTTATGTGGCTTGAAGTCTTGACGTCTTTGGCCTTAAGAGCTTAGCACCAATAGTATGAAATGCCTCAAATGGAATCACAACACACCTAGGACAAAGGTCGCTCTTGAGAGAGAATTCCATGCACCAAAACATCTCCATATTTCTCTAAGAAAAGAAGTGGTGATTTTGGCTATGGAGTAACCTATTTATATGTAGGATTCCAAGGGTCATGGGTATAACCCATAATCCATACCCATGGGTATTATGATCCATGGTTCATGTGGCCCAACTCTTTATGTATCCATACATAAACTTGGTCCAACATGGATCATAAGCCCAACACATATAAATATAACTAATTATCATAATTACTCCCCATAGATTTAATTAGTCTCTTTTGATCACTAAATTAGTTCCAAATTAATTCTTGATCGATACTAATTAAAACATATGATTTCATATTAATATATTATAACTTATAATATATTAATAAACCATAAATAACCTTCTCTCAAAATTCCATCCTAACAAATTGTCCTGATGATATGCAACCCAAATTGGCCATGCTACCCTCCGGTCAAGTACATACCAATTATAGTTATAGGCTTAGACATCTAATCCAACAGTCTCCCACTTGGATAAGTGTAAAACTATTATTGCAAGTACGACTTCATAACCCAACTAGCAATCGTAGCTCTTAAAACCACTGTCGAACTCTGAACAAATCAATGACGTGTCCATTAGATAAGGGATCATATATTCCTCCATTCTAGATATCATATGGACTGAGACATGGATTATAATCATTCTCTCTTTCCATTTGTTGTTTCACGATTTCCGATTTATGACGACTGACTAATTGAACAAATCAAATCCGTCCTGGCCCGGCCGAGCACTTCCATTTGTCATCATCAAATCATCGAGGGGCCCACAGATATCGCTTTTATCCCGAAGGTAAAAGGAATCGATAAACTTCGACTCATATGGCTTGTTCTACTACTTGTTGAATCATACACAAAGGCACGTTTTATAACATCGAGTTACCAATGCGTTTTCATGTAATCAATGTATAACTAACTCATAGTAACAACTCATATCTCTAGGTTTGAAGAATATAAGATATTATCGTCTCATGATCACTCGTGATAAAATCCATGAAGTGATTCCAATGAGCGCGGGTTGAATCCAATACTCAGAACTTATGAGGACTCATGAGTGTTGTAGCACCACCTTGTCCAACATCTTAGACCTCTACAAACCCAACCCATGACAGTCTTGATTCATATCTACTTCCAACATATCATCGACTGTGGAAGGTTTGAATAACTTAGTCAATCAGAACAATGACCTAGTTATTCTAGAAGTCAAAACATGCAAAGTGAAACACAATAATAATCGAATCCAATATGGTCTCAGAACTTATGAATATGAATAAAGCGCCTTTTATTTATCACCATATGATTACACATTATTCATTGTATATTGTTTCAGCTATCAACTATATTCTTGAATTAAAACAATAGTTGTCCCATGCTCCAAGCATGTGCACTATGTTTTTCTAAACACTAGTCATGCCACACACCAAATATGTATACTATGTTTGTCTATGATCTATACTTTGTGAAATAGATCAATTAAACATAACTCCAATGATTCTCATTTCATAGTCACAAATCTTACTGCAAATGCAAGAATTCCAAATTCATGTCATTTACTGAAATCTGTTAGATTCTAAACTTATATGCATTGATCCTCTTGTAATGATTATGCACAAATTCACAAAGACTTGGCAACAATCATTACAGAGTATTCCAAAGGAGATCAACTCCTTGGAAATATCCTTCTTGCATTATGTTTCCTAATTATACAGATTGAATACATTCTAACTTTGAAGCATTTCCATATTCCATTTTGACTATCACTTCTAAACAAGAGTTGCCTCCTTACAAATTATGTCAATACGGTCCTTCCAGAATTAATACTACACTTCCAGCTGTCCTTGAGCAACCAATATTTGGTAAACCTTAGATTGTCCTCAACAATTGCTTAATCATTTTAGTCATATAAATTTCTAGACCTTTTTCCCTTCTTCATGCCCCGGGCATTTGGAAAAACTTAGAAAGATTGAATATAGCACATGTAATCGATCCTATATCCGAAGCATATGGGACACGATTCATGATGTCTCACATAAAGACTAAACCAGTCATTTGCTATAATATTTCCATTTCTATTTGCCAAGTTCTCATAATTCAGATTATGAAAAGGGATGCCGTAATCATAATCAAAATTTAGAATGCAAATAATGAACCCATATATAGAATTTCCTTATGTTTAGCCATCCCAACATGAAATTCATATATATTCTTGACTAAATACGAGTAAGACCTCAATCTAAGCTTTTAGATTTGAGATGAAGAGGGATGCCGTAATCATAATGTTTAGACCTTTTGTCATTCCCACAATTGCTATCTACTCAAAATCTGCTTAGTGAAAGAGTTTCCTTACCATCATTTTCATGAATCGAAGAGAAACCTTATGACACTTAGATTTAATGTTGTATGTGTTCTTATCCATGTGAATTGTGAAAACCATAGTCACAAGACAAGAATGATGACAAATCCAAACTCATATGGATTGAACATTTGCAATCTTAACTTCTTGCCACCTGGCAGCTCAAGGGCTTGCCATTGCTTCCAAGTAGTTATGCAAACAATTGAGAACATGTAGAACTCAAATGTATAGCCAACTTAACTGGAATGGGCACAGAAATGTCAGCACGATAGGTTATAAACCTCTACTTGTGTGCTAGCGATGAAATACAGGTTTTATTCTTGATTACTTCTTGAAACCTTTTCAGGATCTTTTAGAATACCACTGTCTCCTTGACCTATATGACTTTATTGCCAAATATTCAAGAGATAGTGTGGATTCTAATCAAGACAGACACTTAACACAATAGGCCTTAGTTGGTCTTTGTTTTATCCAAAACATCACAACTTACCAATTTCAAATGTACAAGAGTAGAAAACTTTTACTCTTATATTCGACAAGTGTTTTAAACATTCTTTAAGACATGTCACTCAAGTTACAATCTTAGAGTCTAAATCTATGAATTGTTTTGGTATGAAGTATGAATCATCTTCTTGATTTAACCACTTCAACAATTCATAACTCCTCTTCTTAACTATCAAAATGTACTTAGAGGATGAATTGTGATAAGGTCTCAAAATCATTAAGATGACCTTAAAACATGATACTAAATTACTCTCCCATCTTTTCAGATTTGAGAAACTTTTATCCTTCTGCTTAATTTCATTCTTCTTATTCATTCTGTCATACATTGAAAATTTTCCAATGTTTCGGAATTATACTTAAGCTTGTAAGTATAATCATATTTACTAAACCTTAGTAAATCATGACGAATAGTCTTATCCATCTTTTGTGGTGGACTTTGACAAGTGCACAAGAAAGTGTACTTGATCCCTTATTCATTCTCTTGACTCACACATCCATGTGAACAAATAGTTAGTCTTAATTTTTCCAATGCTCGAAAGTTCTCATTCATCATACTATACAACTTGCATGATTCCAAGTTTCAGTCCAATTGAAACTTGGGTGATGAGACTCTTTCCTTATTTGGTAAATTTAGACACTACCACAACTGAACGAATAAAATTCATATTTCCAATATTGCTATAAACATACAAACATCAACTTTTCATGAATGCCATTTTAAGGAGATAAAAATAAAGTAAAACAAACTTTTATTTATTTTAAAATGCAGAAAAAACTTTTTCCTTACAATGTAACTTGAAATGAAAACTATGTTATTACTTGTTTCCTAGCAATCTATCATAACTCCTAAGAGTAGCTCAAGAATCCAATCTTCAATCGAGCGATAGAAATCCATCTTCGTGATCAGATTCAACATACTCTTTCTTTAATTATCCTTCACTTTTCCTTTGATTCTTAAAACAACCACATGTGACCCAGTCACATCTTGTAATAAGAATCTCAGAATAGAAACTTAACCGAGTTAGATAGAGGACCTTACCTGAAATAGAGTCAAACTTATTGACTTTACTAGCCTTATGATCTTTCAGGTAAAATTGACAGCTTCGCAACCAATGCCCTTTCCTTTTGGCAATAGGACAATATGGACCCTTAAGTGATAGTACATGGGACTATCTCAAACTTAGCCTTTCTCTTTACCATTTGGTCAGCCGAGTTGACTATGGCCGATCCCTTTCCATTAGGAAGAGAATGCTTTTCTGGATTTCCTGTGTCAGTATTGTCCCTGTCCATAAAGTTTTGGGAAGTTGATCTCCTAATCAAATTTGCTTTACTAGTACACTAAATCATTTCTGATTTAGCAGCACCAAGCAAATAGATAAGATCATTAAGGGTCTTGTCATAGTCTGTTTCGTAGGAGTCCCAAGGAACTCACTATGTGACTTAGAAAGTGATTGAAGCACTAACTTTCTTAAGACTTTGACACCCAACTCTCCCGGCTTGTCAGTATGTGACTTCATCTCCAAGATGTGATCACACCTAGACCTTGCCTTGCCAATAGGGCTTGAGTGACCTTGAACTTGTGGGTTAGGGAGAATAATTGGAGGAGGTGGAGGAAGTGAAGTTCCAAGATATTTGGGAAGATCATAGATGTCTTAACTAGACATCTTTTTGGAGATATTCAAGATAGTTGATTTAAAGTCCTTAATATAACACCCAATATGAAATATTAAGGCTAGGACCCAACAAACTATTTTATAACATGGAAGAGGGATGCCGTAATCCAAGCTATAGAATATTTGAAGGTAGGTGAATGACGAT
Source organism: Lactuca serriola (assembly GCF_051521515.1). NCBI lineage: Eukaryota > Viridiplantae > Streptophyta > Magnoliopsida > Asterales > Asteraceae > Lactuca > Lactuca serriola. The sequence continues at coordinate 208,116,359 of NC_136411.1, read as the reverse complement.
TCACCAATTTCCACCATGAAAAACGAAATAATTTATTAGGTTTTAATTGAATTTGAAACTCCTAGATCTTTTGAGATTCATTGAACTTTTCAATGGCATGTTTCAATCTCGAGTGTGCCCTTTAGGTTTTGTGACTGGGATGCCGATGATCACAAAACAAGGTCTGAAGTAACCATGCAAATTACTTGGTACCCTTAAGTGTTTACCCCTCAATCGATGTGCCAGTTAACCACACATGCTCCATCGATACTATGATAAACATTAAGGTACCCTTTGCCTACCTTGTTAAATACGAGTTAGTGTGCCGGTTAACCACACACGCTCCACTAATCGACTTAAACAAAGTCCAAAGTGTAATTTCATGGATTAGCACCTTATTCACATTTTCCTAAGTAACTACGATTGGGTATTTATAAAAGGTTTAGTTACTTAGTATTTATCATTAATACTTTTAATTAAGGGAGAATTATAGTCCTTGTCCTACCCGTTCGGCTAACGACCCTCCACCGGTCAAGGAAGCGGTGGGTGAGAGTGGACACCCATCAAACTGCCATTTTATAGGCAGTAACCTTATACCCCCCTTATAGACCGACTTCGTGAATGAGGCCTACTAACGGTAAGATTGACTTTACTCATATACATATATATAAATATTATTAACTTATAATATTATAAAGTATAAGCGTTGAATTTTAACTTTTAAAATTCTAAGGTCTAGTTTGGAATTAAAGTATACATGGGGGGTAACTTTACAAATTCCAAAACTTAAGGACAAGTTTTGAAACCTTTCAAAACTCTTGGCTTTTTCATAACTTATGAGTTTAATTAAGGTTTAATGAAAAAAAATTCAAGTTCCATAACTTGAGGACAAGTTATGGAAGACATTAAATCATTTAATGATGAAATTAAAAATAGAGACTCTTCTATTTTCATAACCTATGAGACTTAATGACACTTTAAAAAGAAAAACTCTTCACTTTCCATAACTTGAGGACAGGTTATGGAGTTCATAAAAACCATTAAGATCAAATATTCCAATTAACACAATAATCAAATAATTTTTATATGATCTAGATTAAACTCATAAGTAAAGATAATTCACATCAACAATTTTCAAGAAATTAGATAATCATATAAACTAATACAAATCTTGAAACTTTGACAATTATCCTTTGAAGACTCTTTGACTTCATAACCTCAAGAGTTAATAAATGAGACATTTCACATCCATAACTTATGGAAGTTTAAAAACTCTTAAGATCATAACTTTAAAAAAACTTTTGAGTTCCAAAATTTTATGACAAAATTTGTAACTCCTTAAAACCACTTAGATCAAACTTTTAAAACAAATAAAATAATCATACTATTCTATCTTTTAATAAATTGACCTAATTCAACTCTTGTATTAAAGTGACTCAAATTTTACAAATAATTAGTTTTTCATAAAATCAAGTAATTATCATAAAATTTAACAAACTTCATGTTTTTTTTTCTATTTTTTTCCATCAACTTGAAAAAATACATTTGCATCAAATATAGTAGAAAACAACCCATGGCTCTGATACCACTATTGGGTTTTGGTATAATACAACATCCTATGGTGCACATACAACCCTAAATACCTTGGATCTATGTTTTCACTAATTATACATGCAAATGCTTTCCAAGGCATTAAACCTATAACTAGCATGCATTTGACATAAACCATATAATATACTAGTTAGGGAGACATACCTTTTATGTGGCTTGAAGTCTTGATGTATTTGGCCTTAAGAGCTTAGCACCAATAGTATGAAATGCCTCAAATGGAATCACAACACATCTAGGACAAACGTCGCTCTTGAGAGAGAATTCCATGCACCAAAACACCTCCATATGTCTATAAGAAAAGAAGTGGTGATTTTGGCTATGGATTAACCTATTTATATGTAGGATTTGAACGGTCATGGGTATAACCCATAATCCATACCCATGGGTTTTATGATCCATGGTTCATGTGGCCCAACTCTTTATGTATCCATACATAAACTTGGTCCAACATGGATCATAATCCCAACACATATAAATATATCTAATTATCATAATTAGTCCTGATAGATTTAATTAGTCTCTTTTGATCACTAAATTAATTCCAAATTAATTCTTGATCGATACTAATTAGAACATATGATTTCATATTAATATATTATAACTTATAATATATTAATAAACCATAAATAAACTTTTCTCAAAAGTCCATCCTAACAAATTGTCCTAATGATATGCAACCCAAATGGACCATGCTACTCTCAGGTCAAGTACATACCAATAATATAGGCTTAGACATCTAATCCAACAATGACTTCTGTGGGTAGCCAATGAAAATATATCACTCACTACGAGTTTCAAGCTTGTCGTGAGTCTCTCGTCTGACGAAGCCTCGCAACCCCAAACCTTGATATGCGCCAACGAAGGAACCTTCCCTGTCCACATCTCGTGAGGTGTTTTCGAAACCTTCTTAGTTGGGACTAGATTAAGGATATGTGCGAGAGTCTCTAAAGCATTACCCAAAAATGAGATAGGTAACGAAGCTCGACTCATCATGGAACGAAACATGTCCAACAAGGTTTGATTGCGCCTATTAGCCACACCATTCAGCTGCGGTGTCCTAGGCGGTGTCAACTGTGAAAGAATTCCACATTCCTTAAGATAGTCGTGGAACTCTTTTGAGTCCATTTGTGTTGCGTCTTGGGCTTTATGTTTTGTATCCGGATTAGGCATGTCCATCCATGATGATCAAGTAGGGTTATAGTATAAATATGCATGCATGTATGCAGTTAATTATTACATTCATTATTGTGTAACCCTAAACACCTCTACAGTCAAAGTTCTTAGTCGAGCTCTTCTGAGGTGTTGAAGTATCAATCATTCAACACATTCAAAGCCATACTTGTGTTCTTATTTACATTCATAATTGTTTGCTTGCATAGAATCTAACGATCCTTAAAGAACTTTTGTTCTAACAATTAATATCAGAGTAGGAGACTGTGTGATCATTACACATTCCTTCTGTATTCAGAATTCCTTAGGGTTTCCGCTTTTATCATATAAATAGAAGTCGTCATCGTTGTTTCAACGGAAACTCTGTTTTCAAATAAAAACCTAATCTCAAGTTTACATGTTTGATTCTAGAAGCTCACCATGTCTCACGAAGATTCGAAAACAAATCCCATCAACATCTCAAACAACATTGGATCTACTACCAGGATACCCATACTCTACACTCAAGACTATGAAGTATGGTCGCATCACTTTGAAGACTACGTGGTTGGATCTGAAGACAAAGTCTATCTCATCTGGGAAGCTATCATACTTGGACAATTTGTTCATTTGGGAACGAACAGGACAGTTAAGACCCAGAAGGAATATAACAAGCTGGTGGCGGATGAACAGAAGATGTCACGGGATGAGAAAGACAAGCTACTATGTAACGTGAAGGCCATGAGAATGATAAGATTCGCCTTGCAATCTTCCACATTTCGTTTAGTTAGTTCGTGCATGACGGCCAAAGAAATACGGGATAGGTTGAAAGAACTTTATTCAACTAATAAAGAATTGGAACACTCCATTCAAACCTTGCTGCTGTCAGAATTTGGAGTTTTTGAACAGAAACCAGAGGAGAAACTCATACAAACTTTCGATCGGTTCAATCAACTCCTATGTAAGATGATCAAACACGGAATAGAAAGAAATTTGATTGAGCAGAAGGTGACCTTCATGAACGGGTTGAGACCGGAATGGATGGTCGTGGTTTCTACCGTGAAAGCGCATGAACAGTTTAAATCTTACTCGCTAGAGAAACTTGTGGGAATACTTAAGTCCCATGATAGTGTAGTAACCAAAGAAGAAAGTGGTTTCAGGTCTGGGATCGCTGGCTCTTGTATCAAAAGGAAAAAGTATTACAGAAGAAGAGGAAGAGTCTGATATGTCTGAGTGTGACCTTACAAGCGAGGAGTATGTTATGATGGTTACTAATCAAAAGAAGTTTGCAAGAAGAAAATTTCCCGTCAACAAGAACTGAAATTGGCAGGGAAATTGTAGCTCTGAGAAGGTGAAGGATGAAACGAAAGTCTCATCTAAAAAGGATGAAGACAAGAAAGAGAGAAAACTCACAGGAGACTCAGGATACGACTGCAATTACTGTCACGGCAAGAACCACTTTGCCAAAGATTGCATGCTAAGGAAAATGGCTGAGAAAAGAGATGATGAAGATGACGAGGTGTACTATATGCGCAAGTTGGAAGAGATCAAGAAAAAGAAGGCGACTAATAGTTCTATGAATGCCTTTATTGTACAGAAGAATGCTGATGAAGACGAGTTCGGTGGCATCGAACTTTGGTCAACCGGCTCTGAAGATGAAGAAGTGAAAAAGCCCACTCATGGAAAGGCATATGTGGAAAAGGAAGTAGGTTCGGCTGGAAAGTGCTTGATTGTCACAGCTAGTTCATCAACCAAAAGTGCAAGTGAGGAACCGAACCTGACTGAAAACAAGTGTTTTGCAGCGAAGCCAGTTAGTCAGCAGATCAACAACTGTGATCGTTTGATCAAAAAGGTACAATCTATCCTAGAATCTCTTAAAGTTCCAATAATAGAATATGAAGAAGAATTAAATGAATTAAAACTTAAATTTTCTAATCTAAGCGGTAGTCTCATGCATACTCGGTTAAAAAATTCTAACCTAACTGACCAAATCAGCATGGTGACAACGAAGAGTGAGGAGAGACGAATGTGGATAGAGATGAAGGAGCAGGAGTTAGTTAGGGCTAGGGATGAAAGTATTTATTTGCAAAGAGATAATCTAAAGTTTTTATAACAAAGGAATGGTTTTTGTTTAATTGCTAAGCGTTTATATACTAATATTGCTCAATTGCATTTAAATTGTGACATAGGAAAGAAAATTCATAAGATGATTTTGCCCTTTAGTGAATTTAAGGAAGACGAGGTCATAGCTGAATGTGAATCAGTACTGTCATCAGAGGAGACATCCATGTCTTACAAAATAGGACTTGACAAGATAGAAGCCTTCATTGATTCCAAGGAACACAAATGTATGCTAAAAGATATTTTAGATGAAAATGATAGGTTGAAAATTAAGTCACACACTATTCAATCTTTTGACTTGTCGAACGCAAAATTAACGTTAGAAAACAAATGGAACTTAGAGAACATGTTTGAATTTGATGATGAATGTGAGATAAGTGAAATCTCAGTAGAAGACGTGGTTGATTGATCTGAATTTATGATGAGAGAAATCGAGAATGAGAAACCCCTTATTTCTGAAAATTCGGTTAAATTCGCTCGCCTGTAAAAAGACAAGAAACAGAAACTCAAAGAAAAGGCTATGGTTTATCAAAAGGTTCAAACTATGCCAAATCGGGTTTATGCAGTTACAGGGGTCACTCCAAAGCAAACAGCAGAATTAAGAATTTGTATCGACAAAGATAATGCTGAAGGGTGCGACAACCACTTCTGGTCAGCCCCTATTGACAACACAGACGAAACCGTAGGCTTGTCTGAGAAGACTTCCTAGAGAGTTAAAGGAAGAATGTTGCTGAACGCATAAACAAACCCTCAGATTTTGACAAACCAAGCACAAGTGGAACCAAAGAAATCCCTGAAGAACCAAAGGAAGAACCAAATATTCCAGCCAAAACAACTGAAACTCAAAAGGAGGAGCCAAAGGCCAGCTTCAACATCCACAAAGCACTGAAGGAGCTAGCTGAACAGAAACGCTTAAGAAATCAAAGATATGCAAAGAATCTGAATGAGGGAAAAAGTTACTGGCAATCTCAACATCCCAACTATGTCCCTCCTAAGAGAGCATCAATGGACAAAGGAAAGGAAAGACTAAAGGAAAACTTATGTCCCAGTTCCTACTATTTTAAGTCTCAGAACCGAAATTCCATTTTCGGTCCCCAGTCTAGTTTCAGTCCGGATGTCACTCAAAACCGAAAGTCAACTTTCGGTCCCCAGTCTAGTTTTGGTCTAAAACCCAGTTTCGGTCCTAAACCTGGTTTCGGTCCCTCCAAGTCCCAATGCAAAGCAAATTCTATGGAGGACATCAAAGGAAAGGGAAAGCTAACATCAGATTCTAAGCCCCATAATAAGAAATCATCAGCTAACCCTAGGAGTCAAATGAAAAATCAAATACCATCCGACAAACCAACCAATGCACTAAAATTTAAACAAGATAAAACTAAAATCAAAGTGTATACAGTTAAAAGAAAAGATCAAACCACTTTAGTAAAAAGAACCTATTTGGTTGATATTGTTGGAATAGTGTCTAAGGCTGCAACTATATTAGGCAAGTATTTGAACCGATTGTGCATGGTCCTTTTGGGTTGCCTTCACCATAGCAACTTGATAGGATGATTTATTATGAGAGAATAAATATTATTAATTTATTATGAGAATAATATAAGGAATAATAATATTGTTATTTGATTAATATAAGTCATAGATTAATTAGTATTAATTTGGTGACTTGAAGAGATTAATTAAATAAGAGGGTATAAATTGTCAATTGTTTGATAGTTACACTTTAGGCTGTACACATAGGAAAGTTCTTATGGCTAAAACCCATCAGTGGTACCAGAGCCTAGATTGGTTTCTATTAAATTGTGGCTTGTTTGTTTGAATCTTGTTTGCAAAATTCGAATTTTGTGGTTCTGTGTCTTGAACTCGATGAGCCCCATGGTGGACTCGACGAATTGGCCTGACTCGACGAGTCCAGTTGGGAACTCAACGAGTCCGAGCATCAGGAAGGGCCAGATTCGGGATTTTTTGATATTTATCTTATGGAAACTTTCCTTTATCATATTAGATCAACCTTAATCCGATTTTTTGATATATATGACTATAATCTTGATCTAATTAAAGATATTTATCAACTAATAAAATATTTAATTTCCTTATGTGATAATTAATTAATTATTTTGATTAAATTGGTAATTATCTTCCAAGAAATATTTAAATAAATCAAATATGGATAATTATGGAATTAGTTGTTAATTAGGATTATTTGTTATTTGATCCTCCATGTTTTAGATGTTTACAACTTGTCCTCAAGTTTTGAAATTTATGTTTTGTGATTAAAAGTTCTAATTTAGACAATTTAAATTTCAAACCCCAGAATTTTATAAGTTTAAAATACAACCCTATACTAATATAATATTACAAGATTAATATATATGTATAACTAAAATGCTAGTCTTACCGTTAGTAGGCCTCATTCACGAAGCCGATCTATAAGGTGGGTATAAGGTTGCGGCCTATAAAATGACGCTTAATGGGTGTACACTCACACCCACCGCTTGCTTGATCGGTGGAGGGTCATTACCCGAACTGGTAGGATAGGGCAACATCATCCTCTCATTAAAAGTATAATAAGAAATACAAAGTAACTACACATTTTTAAAATTTCCCAATCTTAGTTACTTTAGAAAAAGTGAATTGATGCAATCCCATGAAATTACACTTTGCACCCTTGCTAAGAAGTTAGTGGAGCGTGTGTGGTTTACCGGCACACTAATTGGTTCTAAGCAAAGGTGGCAAAGGGTGATTCATTGTTTATCATGCTTCGATGGAGCGTGTGTGGTTTACCGACACATCGAATAGGTGATTGTTACAATGAAGGCACCATGTGAATTTGCATGGTAATTCAAACCCGCTTTGTGATCCTCGGTATCCCAGTCACAAACAAGAGGGACATATCGAGATTTAAACATGCCATTGAAATGTTTCAATGAATCTCATCTAAACCTAGGAATTCTCAAATTCATTTAGAACTTATAGTTAGGTTTTCATGGTGGAGAATTAGTGAATCGTCATTCACTTACCTTCATATTATTTTCATATTAGATTACGGCATCCCTTTTCTAATTTGTAAATATTGTTGTTGGATCCTAGCCCTGATTTTTCTTATTGGGTGATATTTAGGGATTCATATTCTAATCTATCTTTGTCCTTTCCATTTGTAGATGTCGAACGCGAACAACGCTGCTGCTAGTTCTTTCACATTGATGAGCCTTTGTCAAAAGGTCACCTTTGATGGAACGAACTTTAGCGAATGGATAAGATACATTCGCACCATTGCTCGCTATGAGGATAAGGAGTATGTCCTCGATGAGAAACTCGAGAAGATCAACCCTGAAATCGCTACTCTGGCTGAAATGACCGCTTTTGAAACTCATGAGCACGATGCAACGAAGGTACATTGCATCATGATAGCCACTATGAACTCCGAATTCCAAAAGTCCTATGAGGACATGTACCCGTACGAGATGCATCAAGACTTATTGGAGAGATACCACTAAAACGCGAGACAAGAGCATTATGAGATTTTCACTAACATGATTTCCGCTAAGATGGGTCATGGAGAGTCTCTTACCGTGCACCTGCAGAAGATGCAAAGGTATGTCGACCATCTTCGCAAGTTAAATGTTGACTTTGGGGAAGACTTGGAAATCGACATGGTGCTACACTCCTTGCCTCCAAGCTACAATCAATTTAGGATGACCTACCACATGAATAAAGAGGAGGTCACCCTAAGCAAACTCCAAGGTCTCTTGAGGGTCGCTGAGAGCAACTTCAAGGACAAGTCTGTTGCACCAACTCCCAATCCACCCGCTGCTCCTGTCTTGGCTATTGGACAAGGAAAGGGAAAGAAGAGGAAGGCTTCATCTAAGAACTATCGCAAGGTTAAAGCCCGAGATGGTGCCTCTTCTAGTGGGACCAAAGTTGATCCTGCTAAGCCCTGACCTAACCCAAAGGAGGCAGAGTACCACCACTGCCACAAGAAAGGACATTGGAAGAGAAGCTGCCCAGAGTACCTGCAAGCCATCAAGGAAGGAAAGATCAAGCCATCTTTCGCAGGTATATACACAATTAAATCTAACGATTCATCTCATGCTATTTCTTGGGTTCTTGATACCGGTTGTGGTTACCACATTTGTTCTAATGTGCAGGGACTAAGAAGAAATAGGGATGTGGAGGCTGGAAGAATAAATCTAATCATGGGGAACAGAAGATCGTCTCTTGTCACCAAGATTGGAGTGTATTCTTTAGTGCTTAGGAATGGTTTAAGTTTACATTTGAACAATTGTTGCTATTCACCAGAAATGGCTAGAAACATTATTTCATTTCATGGTTTGTTTAGACAAGGTTTTAGATTTTCTTTTAATAATGAGAATGGTTCTATTTTGGCTTATCTAAATGGTGTCTTTTATTTTGAATCAATACCGTGTAATGGAATTTATGAAACTGTTATGATTGTTGATAACTTAGGAAATGATGTTTTGAACATCGATTCTTCCAATAGTATGGATAGAACATCCTTGTGGCATTGTCGTCTTGGCCATGTCAACAAGATGCGCATAGCCCAACTCCAAAAGGATGGAAGGTTGGAGTCATTCGACCTTAGAGAAGATGACACATGCGAGTCTTGTTTACATGGAAAGATGACTAAATCACCCTTCACAAGTACGTGTGAAAGGAGTGAGGGTCTATTGGACCTAATACATACCGATGTATGTGGACTGTTTAGATCAACCATGAAGGATGGGAACCGCTTCTACGTGACTTTTACCGATGACTATAGTAGATATGGGTATATCTATTTAATCAAGCAAAAGTCAGAAACTTTTGAAAAGTTCAAAGAGTTCAAGAGTGAAGTGGAGAATCAATTTGGCAGGAAAATCAAAATGCTTCGATCCGATCGAGGAGGAGAGTACCTAAGTCTTGAATTCCACAATTATCTCAAGGAGTGTGGAATAGTTTCACAAATGACGCCTCCTAGGACACCGCATTTGAAAGGTGTGGCAGAAAGGCGTAATCGAACCTTATTGGATATGGTTCACTCTATGAAGAAATCCTTTGGATATCTCTTCTATAGACCAAAGGACATTGTTGTCTTTGTTGCGAGGAGAGGAGTTTTCCGAGAGCGACAACTCATAGGCCAAGGAGACAGTGGGAGGCAAATTAAGCTTGAAGAGATTCAAGAGTCGATAGATGAAGGAACCTCTACCGCTGGCACTCAACCGGAGGAGGAAACTCCGGTTGAACCAATTGACGAATCCTTACCTCTTAGACGTTCCAAAAGAATTAGAGTTCAACCTCAGTTTTATGGTTTTCATATTACTACCGAAGGGGACACATATATTAGTGATGGTACACTAATAAACCTTGATGAACCTAATAGCTATAAGGAATCCATGGCAGGCCCGGAGTCTGCGAAATGGAAAGAGGCAATGGATAGAGAGATCCAATCCATGTATGATAACCAGGTTTGGAATTTGGTTGATAATGTGCCCGGACGTAAGACCGTTGGGTGCAAATGGATCTTCAAGAAGAAGACCGACGTGGATGGAAACGTACACACGTATAAAGCGCGATTGGTCGCGAAGGGCTTTACTCAAACTCCCGGAGTTGACTATGATGAGACCTTCTCACCAATTGCGAAGATAAAATCTATTAGACTGATGCTAGCTATTGCCATATTTCATGATTATGAGATTTGGCAAATGGATGTGAAGACCGCTTTCCTTAACGGGAAGTTGGCTGAGGATGTTTACATGGCTCAGCCAGAGGGGTTTGCGGATCCAAAGCATCAGAATAGAGTGTGTAAGCTTGAGAAGTCCATTTATGGAATCTTTGCTTCGATGAGAAAGTCAAAGAGTTTGGATTTGTACGAAGAGAAAATGAATCGTGTGTATATGTCAAAGCCAGTGGGAGTATAGTAAGCTTCCTCGTTCTATATGTTGATGACATATTACTCATAGGAAATGACATCCTGCCTCTACAGGAAGTTAAGTCCTGGCTCGGGAAGTGCTTCGCTATGAAGGACCTCGGAGAGGCTTCTTACATTTTGGGAATAAGGATAGTAAGGGAAAGAAGTAAGAGACTAATAGGACTTAGTCAGAACACTTACTTAGAGAAAGTACTAAAACGTTTTAGTATGGAAAACTCGAAGAAGGGAGAATTACTGATACAAAGTAATGCCAAGTTGAGTAAGACTCAAAGTCCGAGTACCGAAGCTAAAATAGCAGAAATGAGCCGATTACCATACGCTTCCGCAGTTGGCTCAATCATGTATGCTATGACCTGTACTCACCCTGATGTAGCCTTTTCTTTGAGCATGGTTAGCAGATATCAAGGGAACCCTGGCAGAGCCCATTGGATTGCGGTGAAGAATATCCTTAAGTACCTTCGGAGGACGAAGGAATGGTTCTTAGTCCTCGGAGGGAGTGATGACTTGAAGGTGCGAGGGTATAGTGACGCCAACTTTCACACCTACAGGGACAACTACCGTTCGCAGTCGGGCTGGGTCTTTACCCTAAATGGAGGAGCAGTAACTTGGAAAAGTTCCAAACAAGAAACCGTTGTTGATTCAACGTGCGAATCAGAGTACATTGCAGCGAGCGAAGCGTCGAAGGAGGCGATATGGTTGAAGAACTTCATTGGTGACCTTGGAGTTGTACCTGCCATAAAGGAGCCCATGGAGATTTTATGTGATAATAAAGGAGTGGTTGCCTTGACCAAGGAACCAAAGGATGATGGTAGATCTCGACATATCGACATAAAATATCACTTTATTAGACATCGTGTAGAAGAAGGACAACTCGTAGTGAAGAAAATATCATTGGAAGATAACCCAGCAGATCCGCTTACGAAGGGACTGAGTAGGGTTAAGCACTTGCAGCATGCTAGGAGTATTGGGCTGAAGGATGATATTAGCATAGATTAGATAGTATTAGAAACGTCTAATAGATAAATGTAATTAACATTTGATGATTAAATAAAAAGAGTATTATTTATGAGTAATGTTACTGTCTTGTGTTAATTGTTTAACTATTGTTTCATTTTTTGCATGTTTTCACTTCCAGAATAATTGAATTTATTAAGAATAATCGAATTATTCAAATTGTCCACAATCGTTCATATGTTGGAAATAGATATGAATGAAGATTGTCGTGAATTGGTGCGTAGATTGTCTAAATGGTATTAGACATAGCAAAAGATTGTTGTGACGTTCATCAGTGCTTATGAACTGGTTTTGAGCATTGGAACAAACCCGTGCTTGCTGGAATCACCTTATGGAATACGACAAAAAGGGGTGATCGCAAGACGATAATATCATATAGTCCTAAAACCTAGATATATGGTTTGTTATTTGTTAATTGATTGTACATTGATAATGCGAAAACGCATTAGTAACTTGATGTTGTAAAACGCATTGTTGTGTATATTTGATTAATGAATAAGTAAATGCATATAAGTCGAAGTTTATCTGTAATTTTTATCCCAAGAGGGTAAAAGCGATATCTCGTCCGCTCGATGATTTGATTTGACTTATGTGTCGGGCCCAGTCATAACCGAAATTGATGTGTTCGATTAAGTTCTATGTCGAATAAATCGGAGATCGAGAAACCAAAATGCTAGACTAATTAATCCATAGAATTGTCAGCATGATATCTAACAGAGGACTGTACAATCCCTTATCTAAAGGACAAGATTGATTAGATCAGAGTTTGACAGCGTCTTTGAGAGCTACGATTGCAAATCGAATTGTACTTGTGCATATAGTTACTAGACTTATCCAAGTAGGAGACTGTTGAATAGTTTCTAAGGCTGCAACTATATTAGGCAAGTATTTGAACCGATTATGCATGGTCCTTTTGGGTTGCCTTCACCATAGAAACTTGATAGGATGATTTATTATGAGAGAATAGATATTATTAATTTATTATGAGAATAATATAAGGAATAATAATATTGTTATTTGATTAATATAAGTCATAGATTAATTAGTATTAATTTGGTGACTTAAAGAGATTAATTAAATAAGAGGGTATACACTGTCAATTGTTTGATAGTTACACTTTGGGCTGTAAATCCTTCTTGGATAGAGGTTGGACGAATTCTAGGGCTTGGGATAGCCTCAAATTCGTCCAAGGTTTATCTTAGGAAAGGATTAGGATTGCTTTAAGGAAAGATTATTCAACTAGGGTTTAAGGGTGAAACCCTAGGAGCCTTACAAATATAAATAGACCCCTAGGGCAAGAGAAATCGGCACCTCTGCAAAAGCAAAGAAACCCTGGACGATTTCTAATCCCTCTCCTCTCTCTCAAATCATCCTTCTTGCTAGTTGGTGTTTGTAAGCAATTAGAGGAGTGACAATTGTCACTCTAGAGCTCCAAGACAACTAGATCAAAACAAGAGATTCAAAGGTAAACTTCTAGATCTGATTTTGTATTGTTCTTATACCTAATTAGTCATTAGAAGTCTTGGATTCAAAGCATGTTTAATTAGAGAAACCTAGATCCAAGCAATAGGGTTTTGCATGCGCACATAGGAAAGTTCTTATGGCTAAAACCCATCAGATATTTCTACGGCAATTCATGTTTCTGTGAAAGACTCACCAGGACCCAAGCGACTTTGGGTTCCTATATCTGCTTAAATTTGCAGGTAATCAGCGACGAGCAGTTCGTTGTATATAGACAGTGGTTGCTCGCGTCATATGACGGGAAGGAAGGAAGAGCTGAGAGAGTTTCGGTCCCTGAAAGGTGGTGGGTGTGTAAAGTATGGATATAACTCCTATGGAACAATCAAGGGATACAGTATGATAACAAATGGAGATTTCTCGATTTGAAAAGTGGCATATGTGGAAGGATTGCAGTATAACCTCATTAATGTGTCAGAATTAGTTGTGGGCACGGGTTTGAAGGTTTCATTTGATGACGAGGACTCTGAGATAATCGAGAAACAATCCAAGAAGGTTCACTTGAAATCTGAACGCAAGGGAGAGATGTATCCTTTAAATCTCAAACTGATACGAGGAAAACCAACACTATGTTTGTTGTCAAAGGCAAATACAGATGAAAGCTGGTTGTGGCATCGACAATTATCTCACCTGAAGTTCAAAGATATTAATAAGTTGGTGCTTGGGGATCACATTCGAGGACTCTCTCTTCTCAAGTTCGACAAGGAACATCTATGTGCAGCATGTGAGATGGGCAAACAAAGCAGAAAGAGCCACCCTACAAGAATCAATACAAAGATTATTGAAGCTCTTGAACTCTTGCACATCGACTTATGTGGACCTTCAACTATAGAAAGTATCGGTGGAAGTAAGTACATTCGTGTTATTGTAGATGACTTTTCTCACTTCACCTGGGTTTTCTTTCTTAAACAGAAATCAGATGCAACTGCCAAGTTGAAAACGTTCATCAAACAAGTGGAAGTGCGGCTAAGGAAGACGGTAAGGAATATCAGAAGTGACAACGGTCTGGAATTCAAGAATAATGATTTTGAGAACTTTCTAGCTGACAAGGGGATAACTCACAATTTTTTGGCCCCTTATACACCACAACAAAATGGGATTGTTGAAAGACGAAACCATTCTTTATGTGAGGCAGCCAGGACCATGCTCAGTTTCGCTTCTCTTCCATTATATATTTAGGCTGATGCGGTTGCAACCGCATGCTACACTCAGAATCGATGAAGGAATCTTTCTGGGTTAATCACTAACATCAAAAGCATACAGAGTGTTGAATAAACGCTCCAAACGAAGTGAAGAAACCTATTATCTCACCTTCGACGATAATTACATAAAGAAAGTTCAAAGAAGTGAAAGTGACTTACGAGAATTTTTTCCAGAATCTGGACAAGTCTCGGTTCCAATAGCCAACCTATTTGAAGAGTACATACGGTTGTTTGATGAACCAGAGAAAGCGGCACACTCACAAGAGAAATCTTAAGACAAAAAAATTGATAATCTCAAGAAGATTATAGATAAAGCTGCCAAAGAGATGAAAAGTGGAGCTCCTATAGCTAAAGGTGCTCCACCATCTACTGACTCGATGTTTCAGGGGGAGAGTTCAACTACACCAAATACAAACGAAGTATCTTTCGAGGGGGGAATCCTATTCCGTCCCAAGCGCATGAAGGTCCAGGCGAAGGGGAAAGTACTGCTCCCAAACCACCAAATAGTAGTTATATCAAGGGGAGCATCCCACTTCCACAGAGGATTCAAACTTTGATGCTGCCACAGATTGCACTTCACCAGTCGAGGGGGGGGGGGGAAAGAGAATACAACTGATGAAGGTGATGATTATCAATCAGAATTTGAAGTAGAAGTGAATGTTGAATTAGATCTGGCATATGATCCAAATTATCCTCCGTTAGTCAAACGGACCAAGGACCATCCCAAAGCACATATTATTGGGGAATCTTCTGAAAAAGTTCTTACTCGTTCTCAATTGAAAGCGAACCAAACTTCATTATTCTCTAAAGTTGAATTTTGCATGTTTAATTCGTTTGTTTCCCAGGTTGAACTGAAAAATGTAAATGTTGCACTTGATCATTCTGATTGGGTCCAATCAATGCATGATAAACTTCATGAGTTCGAACGCAACCGAGTTTGGAGGTTGATTCCCACACCAAAGGATGCCTCAGTGGTTGGCTTGAAGTGGGTCTTCAGAAATAAGTTGGATAAGGAAGGGAATGTCATTCGCAACAAGGCTCGTTTGATGGTCAAAGGTTATTGCTAAGAGAAAGGAAATGACTATGAGGAAACCTTTTCTCCTGTAGCTAGGTTGGAATCAGTTAGAATCTTCTTGGCATATATTGCTCATAAAAAGTTCAAAGTTTTCCAAATGGATGTAAACTGTGCCTTCTTGAATGGAGAATTGGAAGAAACTATTTATGTTGAGCAACCTTCGGGGTTTGTGAACGAGAAATTCCCTGATCATTATTATGTGATGGATAAAGCAGTCTATTGATTAAAGCAAGCACCGAGAGCCTGGTATGAAACTTTAACTTGCTTTTTGAAAATGTCAAAATTTAAACAAGGTTCGGTTGACCTAACCTTCTTTCGAAAGAAAGAAGGCGAACATCTTATGATTTTTCAGATTTATGTTGATGATATCATATTCGGCTTCACAAATCCTAGCTTAATAGTTGAATTCAGAAAGTTGATGGAGACTAAATTTGAAATGAGTGCAATGGGTCCAATTAATTTTTTCCTTGATTTGAATATTAGCCACGGACCGGAAGGTATATTTATCAACCAGGAGGCATATACAAAGAACTTACTGACGAAATTTGGTATGACGGGTGACTCAAAAGTAAAGGTTCCTATGGCATTTAGCACTAAGTTAACACCATCTCTGGAAAAACCTGTTGTCGACATAACACTATATCATCAAATGATAGGGTCCCTTATGTATCTAACAACTAGTAGGCCGGATATTATGTTTTATGTTTGTCATTGTGCTAGGTTTCAAGCTAATCCAAGAGAACCTCACATGGTGGCAGTGAAGAATATATTCTGTTACCTGAAGCGAACCTCATCTCTCGGTCTCTGGTATCCTGCAAGGTCCAGATTCTTTATTCATGCTTTTTCTGATGCTGATCTTGGAGGATGTGGTCTAGACCGAAAGAGCACAACAGGTGGATGCCAATTTCTTGATGGAAAACTTGTTAGCTGGCAGTCCAAAACGCAAACCTGTGTGTCACTTTCAACAGCTGAAGCTGAGTATATAGATGCAGCATCCTGCACTTCTCAAGTTATATGGATTCAAAGTTATCTGAGAGATTACAGACTGAGTATGAAGAAGTTCCTCTCTATTGTGACTTAGAAAGTGCAATAAGAATTTGTCACAATCCAGTGCAACAGTAAAAAACTAAGCACATTGCACTTAGATATGATTTCATCAATGATCATGTAGAAGATGTGAACGTGGAAGTACATTTTCTTCGATCCTCTGATCAACTGGCTGACATATTCACTAAGGCCTTACCTGAAGCAGGTTTCAATAGAATTTTACAAGGCGTGGGAATATGGAAGCAGAGTTGGTACCGAATCCTCAAATCTTACACTAAAATTAGAGAGGCGAAATGGAGCGATTGCTCAGTCTATTTCGGCTCTATATTTTTCGGGAACCGAAATGAACCGACTACTCGGTCTACTTCGGCTCTGGAATTTTATGGAACTTAAATGAACCGAACGCTCGGTCTATTTCGCTTCATTCTATTAACATAAGGTTTCAGTTGTATATAATTTTAACTACTTTCTGTTTTTATTCTTTTTCAGAAAAATTAAAAATTCCAAAAATATTTTCTCTTTCTGTTTTTCTTATTTTTCAAAAAACTTCAAAAATCCAAAAATATTTTTGTTTTCTTTGTGTGGTGTGTTTGTTTGCTCTTTCTTTTAATTAGGTAACGGATGTACCAGTACAATAGAATTTGGAGCTAAGGCAGGTACAATCTTTACATCAGAACTAGTTAACGATCCCTGGAAGCATGCTGTTGTATGTTGACCAATGCCTCTATGACTTCAAGAAAGGCCATAATGATTCGATCTATACCTATCGTATCTTCCCAATCAGGCTGTTGCAATCAACTTAGTCTAGAGCTACCTTACTCTTCTCATATGAGTTAAGAGTTTTTCTGCTTAGTCCTAATTTTCTAGCAGAAGGTACTTTCGGTTCTTTAGCCAACCTCCTTACATTCTCCATCAACTTTCGGTTCACACTGTAACCCTTGAGACTCTCGGTCCTTACTACTGAGGTTTATGGTTGCATAAAATCTGTGTTTGTGATCTTAGATACGTACACAACGTGCTGAGTGAAACCCAAAATCCAACACCTATAATGAATTGACAGTGAATCATTGCATTCAAGTTCTTACTAGTTACCTATTGAAATCTTATTTTTATTTTTGCGTGATCTTTTATGAATTTGTCTAACACCAAGGCTTTTCTTCCCATAAAGATCCAGCTTATTTTTGTTTTTAATATTTCTATATCCTTTTTAGTCATTCGATGTTCGGTTGAAGATAACACTTGATCCTATTTTTTGGCAAACCACACAAGCACTTCAAGTCTATTTTGACTTCGAAGGAAGCGATTCTTGCCCAGAATTACCTGCTCTCTGTCTTTTAATGACACATCACTCACATCCCATACACATTTGCTTTATTTCTTTATCATTTATCACTCTATTGCACGAAAATTTTGTTTTCCAAACTACTAGTTGCTGATTGGTTCGAGTTTTGTTTAACATTGAATTTCAAACGACGATTGAGGATAAGATTTTGGGCGCGTGAATTTGAATGGTCACTATACTAACACATGCTGACGTCTACCTCGGAGTATCCAACCTGTCACATCGCGCTTTTTCAGTGGACGTTTTAAGTGATCACGTCATTATCGTCATGATCTTTCTCTCTCCTAGCAACGGTATACAAAGGGGTTTTACCTTTATTGGTATTTTACCAGCAACAAATTCTCTCAAGATTACAAGGAAAGTTTCAACTGTTCATCTTTCGTCTTCGTTCAACAATGGCGACTTCTTCATCCGCTCATGATCAGACTGCTTCGTCTACATTGCTTTCAATCAAATCAAACCAAAATATGATCATCGAACTTACCCCGTTTTTGTATGATTCATATATGCTTCATGTTGTTGAATGTTTGAAGTACTCACCACTGGTTGTAGCCCTAACGCAAGTTGAAGCTGTTCTGATGTCGCTATTATCTCAGGTCTACTCTATGACCTCATATAACAAGAACAAAGAACGCATTTACTTTCAAATACACAATAAAAAGCCTTCTATTTGAAAGGGGAGGTTTTGTTCGTTGTTGCATTTTGCTGTTGATTCCTCTGTTATCTTGTCGGACTTTATCACAACTACTCAGTTGTTCACGATGCTTTACGAGATGGGGTATACAAATGTGCTGACTACAGTTACCAAGGTTAAGAAATCTTGTTTACCATCTCAGTTGAATGGTTTACTTACTCTTATCATCAAAGGTTTAGCAAAAGAGATTGGTGGATCAGACGGGACCAGCAAGGGTTTTCTAACCCTTCTCTATGGTCTTTACAACGGCATCAATCTTGATTATGGGACAATTATCTGGTCTCAAGTGGTGCAAAGCCTTGATACTTCTACAAGGCATTCAGAAATTTCATGTGGACGTTTCTGGACTCTCATTAACAGGAGAGTAATTGACACTTTGGCCATTCCGGTTATGAAGGATGCCCTGATCGCATCAATTACAATGTTTCACACGAAGAAGATTATTATATCTGATCCAGTCAAGCTCCCTCACTATGGCTCTATTCCTGAGTCCATGTATCGATGTGTCTCAGCCGAGAGTAGTGTTATGGCGGATTACAGAAAGCTTACTCCTACGGTACCGAGAGTTCTGACTCCAGAATAGAAGGCTGCCCTTGGAATCTCTAGACAAGCCTAGTAACCGATGGAAATGTGCTACAAAGAAAGAGTCAACAGTGGAGGACAAGTCTAAAGCTTCTAAGTCACGGAAGCGAAAATCTGATAAGGGAGATTCTTCTAAGCCAAAAAAGATTAAAAATATGGCAAGGAGGCCCAAGAGTCCAACTCCTCCCAACTCAGAAAATGATAAAAAGGATGCAGAAGAGGAAGCTCATCATGAATCATCAAGAGGTAATACTCCTCCCAGATCCCCAACTCCAACCGAACCCATTCATGATAAAATTCCTACATCACCTTCATCACCGAAACAGACAATTCCAGTTTCGGTTCCTATTATTCCTCCACCTACTACTTCACAACCCACAAATTCTTTATCACCACCACCACCAGTTTCTTCTACTCATGTTTCTACAGTTCCATTACCACCTCCTGTTATTACCCAAACCACCACCACTTCGATTCCTGAACCGACAGTAAGAGTCAACGTATCTGATACGAGGGCGACTATTGAAACCGAACCTCTAGTCATCACTAAACCTCTCTCACCCACAAACTCAACCGATTCTGGTGCTACTCTTGGTGGTGAAAATGTTAAGTATGACTCCACATACTTCAGTCCTTATAGACTTCCTACAGATGAAGATGATGATGCTCCTATTACACGCCAACACCTACAGAGCATTCATGTCACACCCCCAAACCAGAATGGCGGAAATGTTCGGGGGCGGAGGACGTCATATTCAGTATCATAACAGTCCATAGAAAGGAAAGTACACACCACCATACATATATAAAGGTTTTAAAAAAAATGTTTACATCATTGTATTCATTACATGTTCAAAAGATAAATGCATAAACATCTTTCAAAATAAATAATTAACGTCTGCGTGTTAATCCCCAAAAGTTGATTTCCAAACCTGCTTAACGGTTCCCTAAGAATACAAGTTATTTTAAAGAAAAAGTGTCAACAATTAAGTTGGTGAGTTCATAAGTGAATTAGAAACATTGAATGCCATTCTAAAATGAGTATGCATTTTCCAAAAAAATCCCTTATTTTCTTATAAAAGTGTGAGATGCATGTGAATATATGTATTGAATAATATAGCTAGTTGAATCAAGAAAATCCCTTATTTTCATATTAGTCGTTTGTTTTATATACAAGGAAAGTCCCATATTTTCCTAAAGTAATAGTTAGCCTAATGTCCAAGACTAAAAACCGAAAGCAAAAGACATGCTTTTGAAAGTTGAAGCATAGTTTTATATAATAAAACCCATTAGAAGATTTCAGTTTGTTAGATGAAGAATAGTTTTAATAACTACCCATTCATCAATCAGAAGTACTATAATAATTGTATATCCGATGAGTTTTATAACCATACTAAACATAATATACCTGTAGCGACGTTCTTCAGGCGTTGTAGCGTTATGAAAAACTGTCACCGCAAATGACGGACTGTAGCTAACAGTCAGGGCGCGAGATCATGACTTCCCGTATAGATCTATACACATTTGACACGTTCTCCGAATGGGAGACTCTGGTTATAGACAGGCCTTGTAGTGATACCTTGTAGCAAAAGATAGTATTTGAAGATGTACACGTCTCATGGATTCTCAACTAAGTCTGTATTAAAGTAATAGTTTGTATGCAAAGTTTATTCTTTTTCACAATGTTTGATAAAGCATAAATCATAAGTTTTTAGAATGTGTAAAACGGTTTAGCAACGATGAATACTTTGGAATTACTAAATACTTTGTATAAATCTAGTGCATGCGAAGTATGTCAAGAGTTTTCACATAGTAGTACTAAATAACAAGTGATTCATTTGATAAAAACGAGTATAGTGAAATTTTTATGAAATACACGATAATAACCAAATGTTTACTTGTATTCCTCCCCTAAAAGAGTATAAAAGCATTAAAAATGTATTTAAAGTGTGTTTGAAGGGGATATGAACTCACTTGAAAGTTTGAAGATAGCGAGATGGAAAACCGGGCAGAGTTTCGTCTCGGGAACCGGATTTTTCTCGGGATTCTCGGGAATCTCGGGAGTAAAAATCGACCCTCGGGACTTGAGCATGAAGACCAGAGCTTCAGGGTAGTGCGGCCACGGAAATCGAGGCAATATCGTGATAGAAACGAGAGAATTGGGGTGAATTTTCCGGAATCCTCGCACATCTAATTATAGGGGCTGTGAGGCCTTGGTACACGGGGCGTACGAGCGTACGCAGCGCGTACCCGTGCGTCATGTATGAGCGAGTCCTCGACTGCCCCGGAGCTCGGATGGGACGGAAAGGGTGTAGCTTCGCATAGGGGCGACGTGGACGGACCGAGACCAAGGCCCTCGCGTACGTGGGGCGTACGAGGGTACGCAACGCTTAACCCGGATGAGGACGCTGACTCCTCCTTTGGATATTACCCGATTTTTGATTTAAATTTATATATAATTTATTTAATAAACTTCAAAAAATCATATCTCCTTCATACGAACTCCGTTTTCGATGGTCTTTATATCCACGCGTAGGTGAGACTATGCTCTACTTCTTTATCTGACGTCGGTTTTTGCCAGACTTTTTACCGCTGAAATACCATTGTCGAGACCTTCGATTCTCGTTTAGGTCGTTCCGGCCAAAAGTCGCTCGATCTCCGATTCGAGTTTTTAGCTGTCTGCTGCTAAGTCGTACTTGGAAAAATCTTAACTTCAATATACGAAGTCGGATTTGGGCATTCTTTTTACGTGAGATCCTGGTTTAATGATATTAAACATAGTAGGAATTTAAATAGATACTTTTTGGTCATTTTATTATCAAAGTTAATTTTATTAACTCCAAGGCGGTTACAATAAATGACTTTTTAGGTCATTACAAAGAATTGAAATATCGGGTTGTTACATCATCCCCCCGTTAGAGGGAATTTCGTCCCGAAATTTTAATGCAAAAGAGAAGTCTTAGGGGCTGAGGAAGAGGTACGGATACTTCTGATGCATTTGGTCTTCCCGTTCCCATGTGAACTCGGGTCCTCTCTTAGCATTCCATCGAACCTTTACTATTGGGATGCGACTCTATTTAGTTCGTTTAACTTCCCTATCCATGATCTCGATGGGTTCTTCCACAAAGTGAAGATTTTCATTTAGTTCGATTTCATCGAGTGGAATTACAAGTGTTTCATCGGACAAACACTTTTTCAGGTTCGATACGTGGAATACTGGATGTACTTTGCTAAGGTCGATTGGAAGTCGGAGTTTATAGGCCACTGGACCAAGTCTTGAAATGGTTTTGAAGGGTCCAATGTACCTAGGATTTAGCTTCCCACGCTTTCCAAAGCGTATCATGCCCTTCCAGGGTGAGACCTTTAGTAGTACACGGTCGCCAATCTGGAATTCCAAGGGTTTACGTCTCTTGTCGGCATATCTCTTTTGCCTATCCCTTGAGGACTTCAGTCGTTCTCGTATTTGCACGATCTTTTCAGTCGTTTCTTTGATGATTTCCGGACCAGTGAGGGTGCTATTAGGGACTAGACCTTTTGCCAATTGTGTGTCGCCCACTTCTGTCCAGCACAGATGTGATCTGCACTTACGGCCATAGAGGGCTTCAAATGGAGCGGTCTTGATACTAGTACGATAACTATTGTTATAAGCGAACTCGACCAAAGGTAAGTGAACATCCCATGCCTTACCAAAGTCGATTACACATGCTCGCAACATGTCTTCCAAGGTTTGGATCGTCCTCTCACTCTGTCCGTCAGTTTTTGGGTGGTATGTTGTACTCATATCCAACCTTGTTCCCATAGATTTTTCCAGTGATTGCCAGAATCTGGAAGTGAATCTGCTGTCTCTATCTGAGATCATGGACGTCGGTACTCCATGAAGTCGTACGATCTCCCGGATGTAGGTTCTTGATAGTTTTTCCATCCTATCAGTTTCCTTGATCGGTAAGAAATGAGCGGACTTGGTTAATCTATCGACGATCACCCAAATAGTGTCTTGGCCACCCTGAGTTTTGGGCATTTTCGTTATAAAGTCCATAGAAATCTGCTCCCATTTCCACTCAGGTATTTCAGGTTGTTGGAGTAAACCTGAGGGTTTCTGGTGTTCTATTTTTATCTTGGCGCAAGTCAAACACTTGCTCACATAGGTAGCAATCTCAGCTTTTATGTTTCGCCACCAGTAGAGTTGCTTGAGATCTACATACATCTTGTCTGACCCTGGGTGTACGGAGTATGGAGCCTTGTGTGCCTCGCTCATAACTACCTCTCTGAATCCACCAAACTTGGGTGTCCAGATTCGGTTCATGAAGTAGCGTGCTCCGTCACTCTTGATTTCTATGTTCTTGTCCATTCCTCTAAGGGTCTAACCTGTCACGTTTTCAGGTTTCAAGGCCTCTAGTTGAGCTTCCTTGACTTGCGCTGACAGGTGCGAATGGATCGACATGGCTAACGACTTCACCCTTCGGCCAGAGTACTCCTTACGACTAAGGGCATCGGCCACGACGTTTGCCTTTCCCGGATGATAGCGAATCTCACATTCGTAGTCGTTGAGCAATTCGACCCAACGTCGCTGTCTCATGTTTAACTCTTTCTGGTTGAAGATGTGTTGGAGGTTCTTGTGGTCTGTAAAGATAGTGCACTTGGTACCGTATGGGTAGTGCCTCCAGATTTTAAGAGCGAAGACCACCGCTCCAAGTTCTAAGTCATGAGTGGTGTAATTGACCTCATGCGTTTTCAGTTGTCGTGAGGCATATGCAATAACCTTTCCCCTCTGCATTAGCACACAACCCAGTCCTTGCTTTGAAGCGTCGCAATACACCACAAAATCTTCGGTCCCCTCTGGAAGAGAAAGGATGGGTGCACTATAAAGGGCCTGTTTCAAAGTCTGAAATGCAGCATCTTGCTTCTCTCCCCAGTTGTAGGTTACACCTTTCTGGGTTAAAGCGGTAAGAGGCTTTGCGATGCTGGAGAAATTTTGGATGAATCTTCGATAATAACCAGCAAGATGTAGAAACTGGCGAATTTCGGTTGGTGTTATTGGTGCAGACCAGTTTTCGATAGCCTTGATTCTTGCGGGGTCCACGTGGATTCCTTCCTTGCTGACCACGTGACCGAGGAAGTCCACCTTTCTAATCCAAAACTCACATTTTGAGAATTTTTCATAAAGTCTCTCAGTCCATAACGTCTCTAAGACTTGTCTCAGGTGTTGACTATGTTCTTCTTTATTCTTCGAATAAATGAGTATGTCGTCTATGAATACTATCACAAATTTATCCAAGAATGGACGACATACCCGATTCATTAGATCCATGAATACGGCTGGGGCATTGGTTAGTCCGAACGGCATCACTACAAATTCGTAATGTCCGTACCTCATTCGGAAGGCCGTCTTGGGAACATCACTCTCCAGGACTCGCAGCTGGTGATATCCCGACCTCAGATCGATCTTGGAGAAGTAGTTGGCTCCTTGGAGTTGATTGAATAAGTCGTCGATTCGAGGTAGGGGGTATCGGTTCTTGATGGTAAGTTTGTTGAGTTCTCGGTAGTCGATGCACATCCTGAACGATCCATCCTTCTTTTTCACAAATAACACGGGTGCTCCCCATGGCGAGAAGCTCGGCCTGATGAATCCTTTTCCAAGTAGTTCATTCAGTTGGCCGGATAGCTCCTGCATCTCTGTCGGGGCTAATCGATAGGGTGCTTTGGCTACTGGGTAGCTCCGGGAACCAGATCGATTCTGAATTCGACTTGTCTTGCGAGTTGTATTCCCGGAAGATCCTCGGGAAATATGTCGGGAAAATCGCATATGTCGGGCACATTCTTGACGTCCGGGACATCGCGCTTCACATCTACAACGTCAGCCAAAAACGCGCGACACTCTTTGCGTAGGTACTTCTGAGCCCGGATACTTGAGATGATACGAAGAGTGGTACTAGATTTGTCGCCCAAGACAAGGAAGGTTTCGCCGGTTGGCAGATTAAGGCGAACGGCCTTATCGTAAAACAAAATGTCCGCACGATATGAACTCACCCAATCCATGCCAATGATGACATCGAAACTCTTAATCGAGATTGGCATGAGGTTGATTGGAAAGGGATTATCGTTTAGAGTTAGGGTGTAGTTTAAGTATATCTCCTTAGTGCCTTCGGTTTTTCTGTTGACCATTTCTACTATGAATGGTTCACTTGATGATTGTGGTATTGGTTTTAGCATGCCTTTAAAGTCGTGACTCACAAAACTCCTTTCCGCTCCACTATCAAACAAAATGCATGCATACAAGTTATCGAGAAGAAACGTACCCGTAACAACAGTAGGGTCCGCAACGGCTTCATCTTGTCCCATTGCGAAAACTTGGCCCCTTCCGCCAGTATTCCTGTTGTTTGCCTTCGGGCTGTCCCTGCGGTAGTGTCCCGTGTCTCCGCACTCAAAGCAGGCGCGACTCACTGCGGTATTAGTAGTGGGGGTGGATTGTTAGGTTGGCTCTTTGCAATAGTAGGTTGTATGTCCCTTCTTATTGCACCTGGTACATTGAAGGTCACGGCAGAGACCGTGGTGGTGGAAGTTGCATTGGTTGCACTTTGGAAGTTTCCCACTGTATGAGCTTGTGGGGGCAGAGTTGGTAGGTACAGTAATCACGTGGGTCGCTACTACTTGTTGTTTCTTGGGGTTCTCCTGGAGGGTTTGTCCCCTCCTCTTGTTCCAAGGCTTACTCTGGCCCTGAGCCTCCTTAGGTGGATTTGCGGTTGCTGCAATGGTACCCTGTTTCACTCCGTGGTCGATGAGTCGTTGAGCTAGGCGTTTAGCGTTGTTGTAGGTGATAGGGTTGGAAGCTAGGACATGCCCTTGAATCTGGGGTGACAACCCCCAAATGTACCTTTCGACCTTCTTTGA
This sequence comes from Lactuca serriola, assembly GCF_051521515.1. NCBI lineage: Eukaryota > Viridiplantae > Streptophyta > Magnoliopsida > Asterales > Asteraceae > Lactuca > Lactuca serriola. The sequence goes on along the minus strand of NC_136411.1, from coordinate 208,090,211 downwards.
TTCCGGGTTGACCATGGTAGGGCACAAAGTAGCGAGGTCGTTGAACCTAGCTGTGTAGGCGACTAGATCAGACCCAGCCATTTTCATATTCCAGAGCTCCTGCTCAAGCTTTTGCACTTCGCCCCTTGGGAAGTATTCTTCCAGTAGTAGAACCTTCAGCTCTTCCCAACTCATGGCGTTAGCGACAGTGAGTGTCACTGAATTTACATGGCTTTTCCACCAAGTGAGGGCTCGATCTATGAAGGTGCAAGCAACGAATTTGACCTTGCTTGTTTCTTGGCATGAGCAAATCTCGAAGACTGTTTCGGTCTTTTCGAACCATTACATTAGTGAAATGACTCTCCCACTGCCATTAAAAGTCTTTGGCTTTGAGTTGGAGAACTCCTTGTAAGTACATTCCTTTAGATGGCCCTGGCCGGTGCCACGATTGGGATGATTTGTGCTGCTTCCTGTACCTCCATTTGCATTGGAGTTTATTTGAGAGAGGGCTACTGTTACTGCTGCTGTGATAGCAGCCTGGACCATGGCCGGATCATATGTCAGTGGTGGAGGTGGTGGTGGGGTGGCGTTGGTACGTGCTGATCTACGAGGAGGCATTGCGCTGCTAAAAGAAAAAAAATAAGAGATTATAAGTTTTGGTGGTTGCGAGTTGAATGATATTGAGTTAACTTTCTTTAATAGTTTATGAATTTGGTTTGGCCAACACAGGGTTTTGAGCTTGATTTATAAATAACGTTTAAACAGATGTACTTATGAATTGATTGGACTACTCATAATTAAAACAAGAAAGAGATATGTCCTATATATATTAAACATATAGTTGTGTTACATCCGAGTTTAGACAAAACTTTTTGACCTTTCTAAAGGTCTCCGATTACCGAAAGTTTTAAATAAAATTATATTCTTATCCGAAGTCCTAATTTATAACAAAATTTGAAATCCTGGCAAGCACTATTTGCGACGTAAGTTGCGCTTGGAGCTTGACTTCGTATCTGATTGCTTCGATTCCATTAGACGCCTATCAAAAGCGGCTTGTTGCTCCCTTAACTCGGCTAGGGCTGCAATCATTTGTGCCAGAAATGCCTCATTTTGGAGTTGGGCATGGTCCTGAATTCCATCCAGCCTACGGATGTCAGAAGTGTGGACCTGTACTTCTATGTTGATCTCGCGGATCAGGTTGGCTTGAACTCCGGATTGATAGCATTGGTTGGCTAGTTTGCCAACCATGACCGGAAGTGCTCGGTCTGCCGATCCCCCGCCTCTGACATCATAAAAGTCTCGGCACATGCCGTAGGGAGGGCGCAGGCTTTGTTGTTGGCTCCAATGGTGGAGGTGACTTCCCCACACAGGAGTGGGTCCTTGGAAGTTCCTCACATGGACAGGAGGTTGTGGGGCCAGTGGATTGATAACCTCTGGCTCTGAATCCGTACCAGAGTCATCTGCCTCATCCAATTCTATCGGCTCTTCGTCTTCTTCGGAATCTTCTTCGACCCGTCCTCCATTACCTTGGTTGGGGTAGTAGGGGTCATTAGGGTGGTGGAATCCTGCCATTGAGTCTGTACGAGAATAGGGTTAAGAATTGACTATAAGCTAGAGTACATGAAATTTACCCTAAGTTTAATACTTGATGACACCACAAAGACTCCCTTAGAATTATGTAATGATGTGCTTTTGGTAAGTTTTAAATTTGTTGTCCATTGCAGACAATCCTTGGCATACGTTAGTCGGCTCTTGGACAAATATAGTTGATCAGGCTATATTCTTCCCAGTTCTGATTACATGTCCCAAGGCATACCCGCACTGCACAACTTATTTATAATACTCGTATATTGTTTTAATTATGATACTGATCATGTTATTAATATGAAATGAATGAATGCCTACTTTAAAAAAAACTAAATAAATTTAATTTTAAAAGTGTGACTCTTACTCAGAGTGTTTTTGCCCAGTTTTGTTTATAGTTGTATACCAAAAATGGTTTTGATATACTTAATTCACTATAAACAATGCTCTGATACCAATCTATCACACCCCCAAACCAAAGGCAGAAACGTTCGGGGGCGGAGGACGTCATATTCAGTATCATAACAGTTCATAGAAAGGAAAGTACACACCACCATACATATATAAAGGTTTTAAAAAAATGTTTACATCATTGTATTCATTACATGTTCAAAAGATAAATGCATAAACATCTTTCAAAAGAAACAATTAACGTCAGCGCGTTAATCCCCAAAAGTTGACTTCCAAACCTGCTTAACGGTTCCCTGAGAATACAAGTTATTTTAAAGAAAAAGTGTCAACAATTAAGTTGGTGAGTTCATAAGTGAATTAGAAACATTGAATGCCATTCTAAAATGAGTATGTATTTTCCAAGAAAATCCCTTATTTTCTTATAAAAGTGTGAGATGCTCGGATACCAATCTGTCACACCCCCAAACCAGAACGGCAGAAACATTCGGGGGCGGAGGACGTCATATTCAGTAGCATAACAGTTCATAGAAAGGAAAGTACACACCACCACACATATATAAAGGTTTTAAAAAAATGTTTACATCATTGTATTCATTACATGTTCAAAAGATAAATGCATAAACATCTTTCAAAAGAAATAATTAACGCCAGCGCGTTAATCCCCAAAAGTTGATTTCCAAACCTGCTTAACGGTTCCCTGAGAATACAAGTTATTTTAAAGAAAAAGTGTCAACAATTAAGTTGGTGAGTTCATAAGTGAATTAGAAACATTGAATGCCATTCTAAAATGAGTATGTATTTTCCAAGAAAATCCTTTATTTTCTTATAAAAGTGTGAGATGCATGTGAATATATGTATTGAATAATATAGCTAGTTGAATCAAGAAAATCCCTTATTTTCCTATTAGTTGTTTGTTTTGTATACAAGGAAAATCCCATATTTTCCTAAAGTAATAGTTAGCCTAATGTCCCAGACTAAAAACCGAAAGCAAAAGACATGCTTTTGAAAGTTGAAGCATAGTTTTATATAAAAAAACCCATTAGAAGATTTCAGTTTGTTAGATGAAGAATAGTTTTAATAACTACCCATTCATCAATCAGAAGTACTATAATAATTGTATATCCGATGAGTTTTATAACCATACTAAACATAATATGCCTGTAGCGACGTTCTTCAGGCGTCGTAGCGTTATGACAAACTGTCACCCCAAAAGACGGATTGTAGCTAACAGTCAGGGCGCGGGATCATGACTTCCCGTATAGATCTATACACATTTGAAATGTTCTCCGAACGGGAGACTCTGGTTATAGACAGGACTTGTAGCGATACCTTTTAGCAAAAGATAGTATTTGAAGATGTACACGTCTCATGGATTCTCAACTAAGTCTGTATTAAAGTAATAGTTTGTATGCAAAGTTTATTCTTTTTCACAATGTTTGATAAAGCATAAATCATAAGTTTTTAGAATGTATAAAACGGTTTAGCAACGATGAATACTTTGGAATTACTAAATACTTTGTATAAATCTAGTGCATGCAAAGTATGACAAGAGTTTTCACATAGTAGTACTAAATAATAAGTGATTCATTTGATAAAAACGAGTACAGTGAATTTTTTATGAAATACACGATAATAACCGAATGTTTACTTGTATTCCTCCCTTAAAAGAGTACAAAAGCATTAAAAATGTATTTAAAGTGTGTTTGAAGGGGATATGAACTCACTTGAAAGTTTGAAGATAGCGAGATGGAAAACCAGGCAGAGTTTTGTCTCGGGAAACGGATTTTTCTCGGGATTCTCGGGAATCTCGGGAGTAAAAATCGACCCTCGGGACTTGAGCAAAAAGACCAGAGCTTCGGGGTAGTGCGGGCACGGAAATCGAGGCAATATCGTGAGAAAAATGAGAGAAATGGGGTGAATTTTTCGGAATCCTCGGTATGCGGGGCGTACGGGCGTACGGGCGTACGCAGCGCGTACCCGTGCGTCATGCATGAGCGAGTCCTCGATTGCCCCGGAGCTCGGATGGGACGGAAAGGGTGTAGCTTCGCATAGGGGCTACATGGACGGACCGAGACCAAGGCCCTCGCATACGCGGGGCGTACGAGGGTACGCAACGCGTAACCCGGATGAGGACGCTGACTCCTCCTTCGGATATTACCCGATTTTTGATTTAAATTTATATATAATTTATTTAATAAACTTCAAAAAATCATATCTCTTTCATACGAACTCCGTTTTCGATGGTCTTTATATCCACGCGTAGGTGAGACTATGCTCTACAACTTTCGTTTAGACTCCGTTGGCAAATTATGAAATTATTTTTATTGTTTATTTATAAAATATCGTGATTAAGGAATTTCTTTAAAAATTCATAACTTCTTTATCGGACGTCGGTTTTTGCCAGACTTTTTAGCGCTGAAATACCATTGTCGAGACCTTCGATTCTCGTTTAGGTCGTTCCGGCCAAAAGTCGCTCGATCTCCGATTTGAGTTTTTAGCTGTCTGCTGCTAAGCCGTACTTGGAAAAATCTTAACTTCAATATACGAAGTCGGATTTGGGCATTCGTTTTACGTGCGATCCTGGTTTAATGATATTAAACATAGTAGGAATTTAAATAGATACTTTTTGGTCATTTTATTATCAAAGTTAATTTTATTAACTCCAAGGCGGTTACAATACTTGACTTTTTAGGTCATTACAAAGAGTTGAAATATCGGGTTGTTACAATTCATGAGAAGCTAGATACTTTGATTACTGACAACAAGGCTTATAGTGGTGTTGTGCTCAAGGCATTTATCGATACTACGCTTGAACAATACACTGAGTCCATTGAAAAATCCACCAAAACCATTGATGAATCTATCTCTTCTTGCAAGAAAGTTGTCAATGATGTTACTGAAATTGTTGGTACAACTCAAATTTTTCTTGATTCATTGAAGGGGCATTGTGACATCCCCAAAATCACGGCCAGAAAAGACCGATTTTGTTTATGCTTTATAAAAATCAGAGTACTTTTTTTCATAAAAATGTTGCGGAATTTGTTCTCAGAAAAACAAGATAAATACGTTATTAAAACATTTTCGAAGAAACGTATTTATTTCATTTTAAAACGTTTGGGATGTCATTGTTAATACAGAAACATAAGCATAAACAGAACTTACAATTATTTACACTAGTGTTCTACATCTCTTTAAATCTCTCAGTGTAATGTCACTTCATATCGTCACCTGTGATGTAAATAAACTGAGTGGGTCAGGTTGGGAAACCTGGTGAGTACATAGGGTTTTCAACCCACAATAATATAGTTATTATGTTTAAACAATCAAACAATCAACCCAATTACCCATCCCCATTATCTTCTTTTAGTGTTCCCTAAGGATATTATCTCAAGGGTCATCTCCTATATCATATTTACTTCTTATCTCCTTACATCGTATTTCCTTAGTTGAGTGTTCCTACGAACTTTACCTAAGGATCATCGCCCACATTGCATAGACAATACTAATCCGGGGATTATTCCCTCAATATGTGTCTAGCAAGAGTTAAGGTATCATCGCATGATTACGCAGCCACAACATCACCTGGACTTGTAAATCATGATAAGGGTTAGTCTATCATCGCATGAATACGTATCCACAACATCGCCTGGACTCGTACTTCATAATAAGGGTTAGACTATCATCGCATGAATACGTAGTTTCAACATCGTCTGAACTCGTAATTCATCACCTACAGGTTACTAGCCTACTGGTGTTTCCATGGGGTTGTCTATAATAGTCCGTGGTCACCATCTATAGTCTAGTAGATGACTACATCTCCAAATTGTCGGACAAGGTTGTAGTATCCTACATCACCGATTCATAATCACCTATCTATCCTCACCTAATTATCATCATCTTCCTATCATCACCTATCTCTCATTATTTTATTTCATCACTCACCAACTATTTCATCTACCCATGTTTTATCCCAACATATTCGTAGATATAAAATAAATATACAGTTTAAATCATTTAAAACATGTATAAATCATTCATCCAGCATAGATAACAAGTATTCAAACAATATGCACACATAGCACGTAATTTATATTAAAATACTTCATATCTATGTGTAAGATGAAAGGGACCATGCACTCACCTGAGTAGGTGGTGACTCAACACTCGGACAGCGCTTCGATACTCTGAAAACGATATTCCTTCGATAAAACCTAGTACCGATACCACTAGGGTTTAGTTTCACGATGACCGCGACAAATTAATTGGTCTGACTATTATTAAGCGTTAATAACGCTCAATATAACTCATAATAATAGCTCAAATAATGATTTTAAGGACCTAATAACATTCCTATAATTATTTGAAAGCTATATAAAAAATTGCGTAAGCGTAGCACACTTACAGCGAATTTTATCGAAAACCGGGACTTAATTGGAGCGGCGTTTCAAAACCGAAAAACTCCTTTTTCTCGGGACTCCGGGAGCCTCGGGGCTTCCCTAGGGTGCTAAGGGGTTTTTCTAGGGTTTAGGGGGCTTTAGATGAGCTAGAGAGAGAAACTAGTGAGAGAAAGAAGTGGATTTGGAGTGAAAAACTCGGAATGGCTCGCATGCTATTTATAGCCCCAGCAGCCTCGGACTACGCGGCGCGTCCAGCAGCTACGCTGGGCGTAATCTCGGATTGGGTCGCCAGCTGGCACCAGCTGGCTCGCACTTCGGAAGAGGATAAGGACCAAGGGTACGATGGGCGTACCGAACTCCGACGCGGGGCGTAAAGCGAAGCGAGGCGACGTGGCGAGATCCGAAGGGCGCTCTGTTGATCGACGATGGACGGCTGCGATGAGGCCACGTCATCTATCTCGCATCAGATTTCGCAAATTGCATGCCCATCTTTAAAAATTCATAACTTTCGCGTACGACCTCCGTTTTCGACGTTCTTTATATCCACGCGAAGGTGGGAACGTACTCTACAACTTTCGTTTAGACTTCGTCGGCTAATTTTGGCTCGATTTTAAATTTTATATTATTAACTGGCCGAGACACGATTGGTCCGTTAAATCCTCATAACTTTTTCATCCGACACCCGTTTTCGCCCATATTTTTCTCGTTACGCTACTCTCAATGAGATCTTCGATTCTCGTTTAGGTCGTGTCAGCTAAAAACCGCTCGATCTAATATTCGAATTTCGGGTTGTACACTGCTAGTCCGAGACTTCGAAAAATCATAACTTCTTCATACGAAGTCAGATTTGGGCGTTCTTTTTATCGATGTTCTTAGTTTAACATATTTTACGACTTTCGTTTAGATCGCTAAGGCTAAATCTCGCTCTATCGTAAATCCGCTATTTACGCTTCCCGGTGTCGTGCCGGTTTTGCCGTAAAACTTCGACAGGCCATAACTTCTTCGTTATAACTTAGATTTCGGCGTTCTTTATATGTACGGAAACCTCGTGACATATACTACAACTTGGTTAATATTATTTATTATAAATAATCTTTTGTCGAAAAGGCGTTTTCGACTCCTATTGCCTCTATTTTGACTAGCCCGGATCTACGGGCGTTACAATTATCTCCCCCTTAGGATGATTACGTCCCGGAATCATCAACGAAACATGGTCATATAATGACTCCATACGTCGTCTCTTCATCCTAGGTAATAATTATAACTTCTACATTCCTTCAAGTCTATCTCTCAGACTTATTGACTGTATGCAGTACTCGATCGTGCACCCGCTCTCTACCTCAGGCTAGACTCCAAATTATGATCTTCAAGTCAAAATCTCGATCCTTACTGGATACGAACTTGAGACGACTTCTTTTATTACTCCTATGGATCGATGTGTCATATTCTAATGACATATCATCGTATGTTGCAACACTTAGACTTAGGTCTCTTAGAGTTAAATTCTAAAACAGACTATGCCTTCCTTCATGTTCTAATGTGATATAATCACACTTTAACATTAGGCATTTCTAGCTACCAACTTCTTTAACAACGAGCGCGATATTTCTATTGATCGCTCTGATTTCAATCGTTTGGTTTAATTCGGACGCTACATCAAACTTGGTTCTCTGAACCACACAACATACTCATCGTAGTCGGACTCGATTCGATATGGCCACTAGGGTCGGAATATCAACAATCTTCTTAGTCATTACCGAAACGATGGTAACAACACACTTAAAACGAAATCAATTACTAGCTTCTTGGTAACCTTGTGACTTTCCCTGATCCAAGTGTGAGTCCTGTGCTTCCGGTAGTATAAGCCTCTACTACCATTCACACCTACTCATACTCGTCCCAAGTATTGTCTCGCAGTTTCCCAAGTCACCATGCAGCGAATCACACAACAACTTAACTCATCAGATAACAAAACAAAGGTTTTATATTATTTCTTGAAACGATTACATAGCTGTTCAAGTTCACCCTAGGCTATGCCTCTAATAGGCTACATCATACGAAATTATGGCTACTACATAATTTGATCTTCGGGTAAGAAGTCCTCATTCTTGATTCCTCGCATGGTTCTCTGCTTCGTCAAGGATCATGTGAAATGCCCTTGGTTTCGGCGGTGCATTTGGTCTTGCAGCTTCGTTTTTCTTTGGACAGTTCTTTGAAATATGCCCATCATTTCCACATTCGTAGCACTTCTTGTTGTCGAATGTACAATCTCTGGAATAGTGACCGGTCCTACCACACTTATAGCACGTCACTTCACCATCGCATCTTCCGAAGTGCTTCTTCTTGCACTTCTCACACCACTTGGCTTCATTCCTTCGGTCGTCCAGGTTAGACTTCGAGAACCTTCCCTTATTATCAGGTCTTGAGGATCCTTCCAACTTCCTCTTCTCACCAGCTTCAACTTTCTCCAGACCCTTTTCTCTTATTTGGGTCTCAACATTCTTGGCTGCCCAGATGGCGGCTTTCAAAGTGGTTGCTTGTTTGACCATTGGACCAAAGTCTGCTGGTAATCCATGGGCAAACTTATTGACCTTGGAGAGTTCAGTTGGAACTAGATAAGGAACAAGCTTCATTTTCTCCGTAAAACTTGCAGCATACTCAATGACACTCATCTTTCCCTTCTTTAGATTCTGAAACTCGTTGTTGATCTCTAGTAGATCCTGCTCAGAGCAGTACTGCATTTTTAGCTGCACCAGAAAATCCTCCCATGACATCTTTCTCGCTTCTCCTTTGGGTATTGAATCGGCTAGTAGCTTCCACCAGCTTAGTACTCCAGATTTCAACAGAGGAACCGCGAGAGCGGTCTTTTGCCTGTTGCTACACTCACAACTCTCAAACATCGTCTCCATCTCGGAGATCCAGTTTATGACTTCCACCGGCGTCGGGCTTCCAGATAGACTCGGTGGTTTGGACGCCATGAAATCCTTGTATTTGCATCCACGTCCATCATTTCCTCCATCCTGGTGGTTTTGCCTAACTATCGGTGGGTTGGCTTGACCAACAGTCCCACTATAGTTTCCCTCCTCAGTCTGCCCCTCGTTCAACTCGGGCCGTTCGATCTGAATGGTCGCTTCCTCTCGATTTTGCTGGAGCAAACGCCTGGTTTCCTCCATTTGACGATCCAACATCGCTTGGATCATCGCTTGCACTCTGGCCATTGAGACTGGCTCAGCAGCGGCTTCCATCACCGGTATTTGCTCAATCACTGGGGGTTGGTTTCTGTTCCCATTTGCATTCACGTTTCCGCTACGGGTTCTTACCATCTTGATCTATACACCTAATGAGGTGAATCTAGACCTTTACTTAGGATTGACGTTTAAATCATCCTTATCACTCCGAAACGTTTACATGCTAGTTCTAATATCGTAGTCGTACGTTTAGAATCCTAAACACATAAGGTTTCCAGATCCGGTCGACAACAGACCATAGATCCGATCAAACAATAGCATAACAAATCATTTAGCACATAAAAGCAATTCAGGCATCATTCCTAAAATAAGCTAGTGCTCACACCTCACAATCATCGCTTAGCATTCTAAGTTTAAGTCTAGAAATAAATCCATATTCCTAGTTCGCTTAAACTAATGCTCTGATACCAACTGTGACATCCCCAAAATCATGGCCAGAAAACACCGATTTTGTTTATGCTTTATAAAAATCAGAGTACTTCTTTTCATAAAAATGTTGCGGAATTTGTTCCCAGAAAAACACGATAAATACGTTATTAAAACATTTTCGAAGAAACGTATTTATTTCATTTTAAAACGTTTGGGATGTCATTGTTAATACAGAAACATAAGCATAAACAGAACTTACAATTATTTACACTAGTGTTCTACATCTCTTTAAATCTCTCAGTGTAATGTCATTTCATATCGTCACCTGTGATGTAAATAAACTGAGTGGGTCAGGTTGGGAAACCTGGTGAGTACATAGGGTTTTCAACCCACAATAATATAGTTATTATGTTTAAACAATCAAACAATCAACCCAATTACCCATCCCCAATATCTTCTTTTAGTCTTCCCTAAGGATATTATCTCAAGGGTCATCTCCTATATCATATTTACTTCTTATCTCCTTACATCGTATTTCCTTATTTGAGTGTTCCTACGAACTTTACCTAAGGATCATCGCCCACATTGCATAGACAATACTAATCCGGAGATTATTCCCTCAATATGTGTCTAGCAAGAGTTAAGGTATCATCGCATGATTACGCAGCCACAATATCACCTGGACTTGTAAATCATGATAAGGGTTAGTCTATCATCGCATGAATACGTAGCCACAACATCGCCTGGACTCGTACTTCATAATAAGGGTTAGACTATCATCGCATGAATACGTAGTTTCAACATCGCTTGAACTCGTAATTCATCACCTACAGGTTACTAGCCTGCTGGTGTTTCCACGGGGTTGTCTATAATAGTCCGTGGTCGCCATCTATAGTCTAGTAGATGACTACATCTCCAAATTGTCGGACAAGGTTGTAGTATCCTACATCACCGATTCATAATCACCTATCTATCCTCACCTAATTATCGTCATCTTCCTATCATCACCTATCTCTCATTATTTTATTTCATCACTCACCAACTATTTCATCTACCCATGTTTTATCCCAACATATTCGTAGATATAAAATAAATATACAGTTTAAATCATTTAAAACATGTATAAATCATTCATCCAGCATAGATAACAAGTATTCAAACAATATGCACACATAGCACGTAATTTATATTAAAATACTTCATATCTATGTGTAAGATGAAAGGGACCATGCACTCACCTGAGTAGGTGGTGACTCAACACTCGGACAGCGCTTCAATACTCTGAAAACGATATTCCTTCGATAAAACCTAGTACCGATACCACTAGGGTTTAGTTTCACGATAACCGCGACCAATTAATTAGTCTGACTATTATTAAGCGTTAATAACGCTCAATATAACTCATAATAATAGCTCAAATAATTATTTTAAGGACCTAATAACATTCCTATAATTATTTGAAAGCTATATAAAAAATTGCGTAAGCGTAGCACACTTACAGCGAATTTTATCGAAAACCGAGACTTAATTGGAGCGGCGTTTCAAAACCGAAAAACTCCTTTTTCTCGGGACTCCGGGAGCCTCGGGGCTTCCTTAGGGTGCTAAGGGGTTTTTCTAGGGTTTAGGGGGGTTTAGATGAGCTAGAGAGAGAAACTAGTGAGAGAAAGAAGTGGATTTGGAGTGAAAAACTCGGAATGGCTCGCATGCTATTTATAGCCCCAGTAGCCTCGGACTACGCGGCGCATCCAGCAGCTACCCTGGGCGTAATCTCGGATTGGGTCGCCAGCTCGCACCAGCTGGCTTGCACTTCGGAAGAGGATAAGGACCGAGGGTACGCTGGGCGTACCGAACTCCGACACGGGGCGTAAAGCGAAGCGAGGCGACGTGGCGAGATCCGAAGGGCGCTCTGTTGATCGACGATGGACGGCTGCGATGAGGCCACGTCATCTATCTCGCATCAGATTTCGCAAATTGCTTGCCCATCTTTAAAAATTCATAACTTTCGCGTACGACCTCCGTTTTCGACGTTCTTTATATCCACGCGAAGGTGGGAACGTACTCTACAACTTTCGTTTAGACTTCGTCGGCTAATTTTGGCTCGATTTTAAATTTTATATTATTAACGGGCCGAGACACGATTGGTCCGTTAAATCCTCATAACTTTTTCATCCGACACCCGTTTTCACCCATATTTTTCTCGTTACGCTACTTTCAATGAGATCTTCGATTCTCGTTTAGGTCGTGTCAGCTAAAAACCGCTCGATCTAATATTCGAATTTCGGGTTGTACACTGCTAGTCCGAGACTTCGAAAAATCATAACTTCTTCATACGAAGTCAGATTTGGGCGTTCTTTTTATCGATGTTCTTAGTTTAACATATTTTACAACTTTCGTTTAGATCGCTAAGGCTAAATCTTGTTCTATCGTAAATTCACTATTTACGCTTCCCGGTGCCGTGCCGGTTTTGCCGTAAAACTTCGACGGGCCATAACTTCTTCGTTATAACTCAGATTTCGGCGTTCTTTATATGTACGGAAATCTCGTGACATATACTACAACTTGGTTAAGATTATTTATTATAAATAATCTTTTGTCGAAAAGGCGTTTTCGACTCCTATTGCCTCTATTTTGACTAGCCCGGATCTACGGCCGTTACAGGCATGCCGACACAAATGCAGCCAAGGTACATGCCTCTGTTGATTCTTTCTCAAAGTCTCTTCAACAAGAGCAATCAAATTTTGAGGCTGTGCATTCTACTATCCAAGCTGAGAATTCTTCACTTCTCAGCTCAGTGAGTTCTAAGCTTGAATTTCTTCACTCGTCTCTATCAACAGAAAGTACTTTGAAGTAAGAACTGGCCAAACAATCATCTACGATTGAAGTACAGAAAGTGCAGCTAGCCCAAGAAGAAAAAGAAATCTCTTTATTGCAGATCGAAAGGGCTGTTTTTCGTAGCTGTGCTGGAGATGTGAAGGACATGTTAACCAATCTTCTTGGTGCTCATGATCCTATTCTTACTTTGACGATCAGAAATCATCTAACCACAAAACTTATTCCTGCCCTTGGCATGTTACATGAAATGAAGGGTGTTTCAGAGCCTTTCATCACTCCAAAACAAGGGGGAGAAGGCGGTCAATAGAAGGTGATTGTGAAAACTAAAACTGCTCAACCGAAATTCCCAGTCACAACCGAACTGAAGGGTAATGTAGCTTCAGGTTTTGGTCCAGAAGCTAAGCCAACAGAGATCATTAATGACAGTGATAGTGATGTTGAAGAAACTATTACTGAGGCTCTCAAGAGAAGGAAAAGAGTCCAAGAGTTGGAAGAACATCTCAAAATTGCAAAGGAGGCTGAGGAGATGGAGAGGAGAAATAAGGATAGAGAAGATGCCTTGAACTGTAAAAAGGCCTTGTTTCCCGTATGGACAAGAGAGACACTGATCAATCAAGCTATAGAGTTTTCAAGCGTTTATTCGCTGGAACCCGTTGCCTCGTTTGACTGTGACAACTCAAAGGACTCGCAGTTCGATATGATGATAACAAGGAAAGCATTCACATTTCATTGCTTTGACTCGACTGCTAAGGTTCCTTTTCCTCACCCACAGGTTAACCGAGAGTTGATTGACTTTTATCTGAAGTTTGGACAACTTCAGTACCTAACATGGAGTGCTCAGAAGATAGTGACTGTTAAGGTGCTAAAACCCTCAACTGCTTGGAGATTTATCAATGTCCATTTTTAAATCACTCGAGGTTCTGCAAACTCGGTGTCTACTATCTCTCTAGCAGACCTTCCTAGTTTGAATCCCCATGACTGGATTCTGCTATACAACATTCTGCTCACTATCCGAAGGAATATGAGCCTATTCTAGAACACTTGAAGAGAATGTTGGCCTCCTACCTGCACGAACTTGCTAATATGGATCAGGAGATTGCGAAGGTCATGTATAAGAAGCCGAATGTGAAGCCTACACCGAAACTTGGAGATGTAAACAAAATGAAGATGGTTCAAATAGATTCAACACATTTGACAGCGATGTTTACCAAAGGCAAAGCTCACAGGCTTTTATTCGCTGTTGTGGATAAACACTTGTTTTCCACCGACTGCTTGGAGCACATCATCAACATCATACATCGGTGCAAGCAGAACTCTGAGGATGACAAGAAGAACTTTACGGACATGTTTCGGCGATACATTACATTTCGCTATCATCTTTTGGCCATCATACCGAGGGTGTTCAAGACAGTGAAGAAGTCTTCTGTTGGTAAACATAATTGAGGATTGGGCTCCAAAGATGTAAAGGGGGAGATTGTTGAGTCCATTTGTGTTGCGTCTTAGGCTGTATGTTTTGTATCCGGATTGGGTCTGTCCATTCGTCATTATAAAGTAGGGTTATAGTATAAATATGCATGCATGTATGTAGTTAATTATTACATTCATTATTTTGTAACCCTAAACAACTCTGCAGTCGAAGTTCTTAGTCGAGCTCTTATGAGGTGTTGAAGTATTAATCAATCGACACATTCAAAGCCATACTTGTGTTCTTATTTACTTTCATAATTGTTTGCTTGCATAGAATCTAACGATCCTTAAAGAACTTTTGTTCTAACAAACTCGATACAAATATACTTACCACCTCGAACGGATCGGAACATCTTTATCTTCCTGCCTAATTAATTCTCCACTTCTTGCTTAAACTCTTTGAACTTTTCAAAAGTTTCTGAGTTATGCTTGACTAAGTAGATATGCGCATGTCTGCTATAATCATCGGTGAAAGTCACATAGAAGCGGTTTTCATCCCTTGTGATGGATCTAAAGGGCCTACACACATCGGTGTGTATGAGATCCAATAATCATTCACCTTTTTCATAAGTGCCAATGAAGGGTGACTTATTCATATTCCCAAGAAAACATGACTCGCATGTGTCATCAGACCTAAGGTCAAATGACTCCAATACTCCATCCTTTTGGAGTTGGGCTATGCGCTTCTTGTTAACATGTCCAAGACGACAATGCCACATGCAGACCTTGTCCAAACCATTTGACGAATCAATATTCAATACATTATTTCCTAAGTTGTCTACAACCATCATAGTTTCATATATACTATTACAAGGAAATGCTTCAAAATAGAAAGTACCATTAAAGAAAGCATTAATAGAACCAATTTCATTACTAAACAAAAATCTAAAACCTTGTCTACACAAACAATGAAATGAAATAATGTTTCATGTCATCTGTGATCAGTAGCAACAATTTTTCAACTCTAAATCTAACCCACTACTAAGCGATAAAGAATAAACTCCAATCTTGGTGAAAGGCGACGCTTTCCTGTTCCCCATGATCAAGTTCATCTTCCCATGCTCCACATCGCTACTTCTTCTTAGACCCTGCAAATAAGAACAAATGTTAAAACCACATCCTGTGTGAAGGAAACAATAACTAGCATGTGATGAGTTATTAGATTGAATAGTATAAATACCTGCAAAGGTGGGCTTTATCTTCCCATCCTTGATGTCTTACAGATACTTCGGGTAGCTTCGTTTCCAATGCCCCTTTTAATGGAAGTGAAAGCACTCTGCATCCTTTGGATTAGAAGAAGGAGAAGCCGAACCACCATTGGTCCCACTAGAAGAGGATCCATCGTGGGACTTTCCCTCGTGGCTCTTAGAAGTAGCCTTCCTCATCTTCCCTTTCACTTGTCCAATAGCCAATACAGGGGTAGCAGCAGTAGGAGTAGATGCAACAGCTTTTCCTTTCAAGCCGGTTTCAGTAGTTGTTAACAACCCTTGAAGCTTGCTCAAGGTCACTTCGTCCTTGATCATATGATAAGTCACCTTGAACTGCTCATAATAAGGAGGTAAAGAGTAGGATAATATCAATGGCCAGCTCTTCATCGAAGTTGACATTCAACTTGAGCAAACAATCAACGTATCTTTGCGTCCTTTGCAAGTGGGTTGGGATGGACTCTCCATCCTTCATTTTTGTTGTAATTAACGAGGCAACTATCTCGTAGCTCTCTTGATGTGCATTTTGATGGTACTTTTCCATAGAATATTGGTGCATGTCATAAGGACAATAGTCCTTATAGAACTTTTGAAGCTTGGGAGTCATAGTAGCTACCATAATGCACGACACCTTTGTCGCCTCTTTGCATCGAGCTCTATACTCGGTGTTTTCTTAGGGAGTATCAGTGTTTTCATTTATCTCAATGAGTTCCTTGTCGAGAATGTCTTCCCTTTCGTCGTACCTTAGGGCAATGTGAATGTTGCAAATCCAATCGTTGAAATTGGATCCATCAAATATGACCCTCCCACAAATACCCAAAAGAGAAAGTAGGTTTGAGGAGTTGGTGTTGGAGGAGTTTGAGCCTGAAATCTAAAAAAGAAAAGAGATAAAGTTTAGATTAGATAACAATCCATAATATAACACCCAAAGGAAATATTAAGGCTAGGACCAAATATAATTTTCTACAATTTGGAAGAGGGATGTCGTAATCCAATTGCAAAATATTTGAAGGTAAGTAAACGACAATTTATTTAAATCAGTTGAAATTCATAGTTTCTTTGAGATTTAATGAACTTTTTGTTGAATTTGGTGTCTAAGCCCATAACTATAATCAGTGTTCTAAAAGGCGTGCCATGGCGTGAGGCGTGGCTCCGCCGTTATGAAAAGTCTCATAACATTGTTGTTAGGCGTGGCGTGTGGCAATGCGTGATATGGCGCGCCATGGCACGTTATGGCGTGTTATGGCGCGTGTTTTTTTTCATTTGAGACACAGTTTTTTTCTCTTTATTATGTCTTTTCTAATCGAAGATATAGGTATTGTGGTTTTCGTTAAATTTGTGTTACTAGTTATTGATCTAACACTTCTAAAAAGTAGTTATATTTAATATAAATTTATATTTATATCGTAATATAATTTTAAATTAATACAAAATCACCGCCTTACATCACACCTTGAAAAACGCCATGGCTCGCCATGGCTCGTTAAGCTTGAGGCTTGACCTTTCCGCCACACCACGCGTCACGCCATTTAGAACCTTGACTATAACTGGGATGTACTTAACCCGATTGTAACATGGTCCTTTTTGGTTGCCTTCACCAGTGCAATTTGATAGGATGGACTTTTGAGAATAAGGTTATTTATGATTTATTAATATATTACACGTATAATGTATTAATATGAAATCATATTATTTAATTAGTATTGATCAAGAGTTAATTTGGAATTAATTTTGTGATCAAAACAGACAAATTAAATATATGGGGATTGATTGTGTAAATAAATGATTCTTATAGTGTGGGCTAATGATTCATGGTTATTTAGGATGGGCTAAACCAATAAGATAGTCCATGGAGGTTTAACCCATGGACCCGAAGTAATATGAAAGGTCATTAGGGTTTACAAGGTGTAACCCTAGCACTTGCTACACTATAAAAGCACACTCTTATGAACAAAATTGGTTACACTCATACACACCATCATTCTAAGATGTTTGATATTGCTTTGTGCTAAGTAACTTATTCTCTCAAACCTCCTATTGTTTGTTGGTGTTTTTGAAGCATTAGAGGCATCACACATCAAGTGCTCAAGCTTTCAAAGGTCAAGAACTACAAGTCCTTCTAAGAGGTAAGTCATCTAACTAGTTGTATTGCTCAAATGTCAATTTGTATGCTAGTTAGGATGTATGCTTTGGAAAGTTGAAAATATGCATGTACAATTAGAGAAAACATAGATCCAAAGCCTTTAGTGTTGCATTTGCACCATTGGAGTGTTATAGTGCTCAAAACCCAAAAGTGGTATCAGAGCATAGGATTGTTTTATGTTATATTTGATGCTTGTTTTTTTTTCAAAGTTGAAAAAATCGATTTTCTGGCCTCTAACTGATGAACTCGCCGAGTCAACTAGCTGAATCGACGAGTCCACTCAGTAATAGAGCAACTCGACGAGTCAGTTCATGCACTCGACGAGTTATAGGCTCTGGCTACAGAAATTCGAGGTTTTTGACCAGAATTGGATTAGGATCATTACCACAAACTATTTTGAATCATAAAATCTATTTTTTATGATATGGTAGTGATCATCCTCATCCAATTAAAAGATAATTGTCAAAATTTTAAGATTTGTATTTGTTTGTATGATTAGGCTAATTTCTTGTAATATTTTTGATGTGAATTACCTTGTGTTATGAGTTTAAATATAGCATAGATAAATTACTTGATAATTTTGTTAGTTAAAATCATTGATCTTAATGCTTTTAATGACCTCCATAACTTGTCCTCAAGTTATGGAAAATGAAAGGTCTCATCCATTAAAATTCATAAACACATAAGTTATAGAAATGAAGAGTTTTGACAAGTTTCAATACTTTCCCTCAAGTTATGGAATTTGTAAATTCTCACTAATGAAACTTTAATTCCAAACCCCAGAGTTTTAAAAGTTTAAATTCAACCCTTATACTTTATAATATTTTATGTTATATATATATATATATATATATATATATATATATATATATATATATATATATATATATATAAGATAAGTTAGTCTTACCGTTAGTAGGACTCATTCACGAAGCAAGTCTATAAGGGGGGGGGGGGGTATAAGGTTACTGCCTATAAAATGGTAAGTTTAATGGGTGTCCACTCTCACCCACCGCTTCCTTAACTAGTGGAGGGTCGTTAGCCGAATGGTAGGATAGGACATTAATTCTCATTAAAAGTATAATGATAAATATAAAGTAACTAAACTTTTATTAAATTGCCAATCTTAGTTACTTTAGGAAAATGTGAAAATGGTGCTAATCCATGAAATTAAACTTTGCACCTTGTTAAGTCGTTAGTGGAGCGTGTGTCGTTAACCGGCACACTAATTTGTGACTGAAACTGTGTGGCAAAGGGTAGCTTGATGCTAATCATAGATCAATGGAGTGTGTGTGGTTCACCGGCACATTGATAGGTGATTTGTAACATTCAGTGTACCAAGCTAATCTGCATGGTTATTCACACCATGTTTGTGATCCTCAACATCGTAGTCACAAACTTGAAGGGCGCAATCAGATTTAAACATGTCATTGAGAAGTTCAATGAATCTCAAAGGATCTAGGAATTTCAATCCAATTAAAACTTAATAATCCATTTCGTTTTTCATGGTGGAAATTGGTAAAATCATCATTTACCTACATTCAAATATTTTACAATTGGATTACGACAACCCTTTTCACAATTATAGAATATTGTGTTGGGTCCTAGGCTTAATATTTCATTTGGGTGTAATATTAAGCATTATCATCTAATCTAAACTTTGTTCTTGTTCTTTTTCAGATGTCTATCCAAAACAATGCTTCCAACCCAATCCCTTCAGGCTCTTTCTCCATCATGAATCAATGTGCGAGGGTTACTTTCGATGGCTCGAACTTCATTAACTGGATTCCAAACATCCAAATGGCCATTCTCTATAAGGAAAAAGAACATGTCCTAGATAAAGAGCTTAAGGAGATTGATGTCACCCCTACTACTCCCGAACAAATCGCTGAACATCCTACTCATGAGAGGGATGCGACAAAGGTGTCGAGTCTAATGATTGCTACCATGACTGCCAACCTATAGAAGTCCTATGAGGATTACTATCCTTTTGAAATATATCAAGATTTGATGGAAATATACCATCAAATTGCTCGACAAGAGAGGTATGAGATCTTTGCCTCCATGATCATAACCAAGATGAAGGATGGAGAACCGATCATGGCCCACTTGCAAAAGATGAAGAGATATGTGGACCGCTTGCTTAAGTTAAATGTCGATTTTGTTGAAGAGTTAGCCATGGATATTATTCTACACTCTTTACCTTCTTGTTATGATAAGTTTCATATGACCTATAATATGCACAATGAGGAGGTCACTCTGAGCAAGCTTCAAGGCCTTTTAAGAACTGCAGAAATCAATTTGAAAGGTAAGTCAGTTGTGTCTACTCCTACTACCACTTCTGCCCCTGTTTTGGCAATCGAACATGGGAAAGGAAAGAAGAGGAAGGCTCCCTACAAGAGCCACAAGGGAAAGTCTCTTGATGGATCCTCTTCAAGTGGGACCAAAGCTAGTTTCGCTAATCCCTCTTCCAATCTGAAGGATGTAGAGTGCTTCCACTGGAAACAAAGCTGACCCCAGTACTTGTTTGTGGCAACCCAAAATTTTCAGTTAGTTTTAACGTCGAAATTAACGTCGAAATTAATAACGTCAAAAATTAGCCAAATTTATCCCGAAAATATTTTTGACCGGATTTAAACCCGTTGGAATATTTTAATTAATATTCGTCAAGCGAAAATAAAAACACGTAAATTATCATTCCATTTTATTTGGAAAAAGTTTATTTTTATTTACGGCCATTTAACCGGGTAAAATTTTAAACCTAGTTAAACATAAGTATCGGGTAGTCGTATATCGGGTACAACAACCAAGCCCTATATAAGGGTGGGTGGACACTCCTTAGAAGCCTTTTCCCACCTTAGACTCTCTCTCTCTACTTTCTCTCTCTACAAACGGGTTTTGGTCAAAAATCGCCCCTCCGAGCGTCAAATCGGTATGTAAACCTTCCTAGCTTGTTATCTAACTTATCTAGCTTGAAAATTCGTGACTTAGTCATCCAAGAAACCCAAGAACATGAGTTTACGGTCTTGGGAGCCTCCCAAAACCGTAAATCCATTTGGAAGTGGGTTTGATGCCTAAAAACCCTCCCAAACACTTCTCATGCTTAGCAACGGCTTAGAGGCTTACTAAAAGGACTTAGAACACCAAAATCGGACCAAATGGGGAGTAAACATGATTTTGCGGTCTAAGGATGTTCTTAGACCGTAAACCCATATGCATGGACCATAAACGCTTGTTTAAGTGTTAAACTACCCCTCAAACAACTCCAAGGGCTTCCATGAACTTCCTAGAGTGCATAGAACCTTATTTTCCTTCATTATATGCACCGAAGCATACAAATATGTGTCACACTTGAGTTTACGGCCCAAGAAGGTTCTTGGACCATAAACACCTATTCTTAGACCATAAACACCCCCAAAGGGTGTTAAAGTGCCCTTAACACTTTGTATGGCTTGGAATTGGACCTAGAACTTCATATGCTTAACCTACAACCACGAAAACAGAGAATTTATGGACAAAATGAGTTTACTACCGTAAACTCATGTGTTTAAGGTAGTAAACTCCCCATCAACATCTTCTTAGACCGTAAACACCTTTCCAAGGTGTTTAAGTGTCCTAAACACCTTCCTATCCTCCTAAATGTGACTAGAACCTTACATGCATGAGTTAGAACCACCGAACAACAAACTAAATGGACCAACATGAGTTTACTATCGTAAACTCATGTGTTTATGGTCGTAAACTCCTCAAGGAGTATTCATAGTCAGTAAACTCCTTTAATGGCCCATTTTCAAGCCTTAAACCCTTCATAAGCCCTATAATTGAACCTAGCCTAATTCCACAAGTGTTATAAGACCTTAATGCATCAAAGAACACACCATACATGAGTTTACGGCCGTAAACTCATGGGTACAAGGTCTTAGGACCGTAAACTCTATAAAGAGTTTACTCTTGAAGAGTAAACTCCCTATCTAGGCCATACACACCCTTAGATGTTACCCGGGACACTCCTAGCACATGAATCAAAGTGTTTTTCGCATTTTAGGATGCGTATACGTGTTTAATTAGTATTATATTTACTAATTGTGTGTAAAAATATGTCATCATATGTTTATAGTTCACTAAGTGTGTTCAAGTTTTTACTTGACACCGAGCACCCAACCGACACTTTCGTTCGATCCGCTTACAACAGGTGAGTTCATACCCCTGAATTAACCTTTTAAATGTTTTTACATGTTTTTATGGGGGAGGGGATACAATTTAAAACATGTTAGTTATCATATTAATCACATGTGATTGATAACCCGCATGCACAAGGATTTATTACATTGTCAACTGTTTTACCAAGTATGATACTGTAAATGCTTTTCTAAAACGTCTTTACTTGTTCAACGCTTTTCTCAAATTGACTCTCGCGCTGTATGTTTTATTTTAGATTTAGTTACAGCAGTATTTTAAACAAAGGATTTATTTACCTATAATGTTTTATCAAAGTTTCATTTAACACTTGTTTATGAAAGGTTTTCAAAGAATATCTAAAGGTTTTCAAACTTATTTTACAAAAGAATACCAAGTCGTGATTTTCTTAAGTATAAAGGTTTTCCAAAGTTTTCATCAAAGTTTTCTTCCATGTTTTTATACTCCTACTTTGTTAGATACTACTGATTCGTTATACTTCTACTTAGTTAATGCTCCTACTTAGTTATATGTTATTACTTTGTTAACGCTTATACTTCGTGATATGCTCCTACTTCGTGATACGCTCCTACTTGTTAACAATGTTACTTTGTGATACACTCCTACTTCATGATACGCTCCTACTTGTTAAAGCTTTTACTTCGTGATACACTTTTACTTCGTGATATGCTTCTACTTCGTGATACGCTTCTACTTGTTACCGCTTGTACTTCGTGAAACACTTCTACTTCGATAAACACTTCAACTTCGTTAAATTCTTTTACTTAGTTAAATGTATGCCTGTACTTGTATAGTTATATAAATAATGTTTAAAGGACTTTGGAAGGCAAGTTCGCCCTATTTCCTTTTCCTCGTTGGGATGTGGTCTGGTGGGATCGGATATCCGTCCGAAGGTCATTTGATCATTAATTATATATTATGTATACATGTATAGACATATAGGTTTACGTCGGTCAGTTTATTTGTGAGTCTCTATCATTAGTCCAGTATTGACATCAGAACTCACTACACCAGATGCATCTTCCGGACACCCCCACACCCTGATTGCTAGTTGGTAACCAGAGTCTCCTGTTGGGAGAACGGGAATTGTGTGTATAGATCTATATGGGATTGACACCCCCACACCCTGATTGCTAGCTACAGTCAACGACCTACCAAGCCAAGGGGTGACAAATGTCACATTCTTTCCGACGCTTGCAGGGCGTCAACTTCTCTAGTGTCTATCAATATGGTTACGAGTATCTCGGGGTTACCTTATAATTCATGGCCTTAAGGTAACGGGAATTAACACTGTATTCACTGTTTTTAGACCTTGCTAGACGTATCATTCAATTGATATTGTCTGGGGTCTGTGTTCACTGTTTTTAGACCATGCTAGACGTATCATTCATTTGATATTGTTTGGGGCCTGTATTCACTGTTTTTAGACCTTGCTAGACGTATCATTCATTTGATACTATTTGGGGTCTGTATTCACTGTTTTTAAACCTTGCTAGACGTATCATTCATTTGATACTATCTGGGGTCTATGTCTCCTTTCGTTAGACTAGGCCAGGTGTGTTGTTCATTCAATACTCTCCTGGAGTCTATGATTTCTTTTGCCTTAGTGAGCAGTTTTTCCTGCTGAGTCCTATGTTATTTTCCCTAAAGTTTTTACTTGTGATATCCTTCTACTTACTTTAAAATCAAATACCGTATTTTGGTAATGATAATATTTTAGGGAAATTCTCTTTAAAACATAACACTATCGGGTCTTGGTAGAAGACTTCTTTTATTTAGAAAATATAGGATTTTTTGGAAAGGACTCTAATACACCGTTGATTCTAAAGTACTACTTTTTATAAAGTTACTTGAATAAAATGACACTAAATACTTATGAACTCACCAGCATTTATAAAAATGCTGATACTCGCTTTCAAATAACTCGTATTCTCAGGTCAGCAATAGACAGGTACATCCCAGGAGCTTTCGGTGAAGGCAGTTTAGTACCAAGCTGCACCTATATTATTACTTGTATTACTTTGATGTTTCTGTGTAATGTAAACTATGTAAAACTATTACTATTAATGCAATGGTTGTTGTACTTTAATTACTATACTGCATATGTTGTGATACTTAACATGACGTCATCCACCCCAGAACGTTTCTGCCATTCCGGTTTTGGGGTGTGACATTGTTGGACATAAAGGATGGCAAGATCAAGCCCTCCTTTGCAGGTATTTACACTATTCAATCTAATAACTCATCACATGCTAATTCTTGGGTCCTTGACACATGTTGTGGATTTCACATTTGTTCTTATTTGCCGAGACTAAAAAGAAGTAAGGATGTGGAGCACGGGAAGATAAACTTAATCATGGGAAATAGGAAAGTGTCTTCTATGACCAATATTGGAGTTTATTCTTTATTGCTTAGTAATGGTTTAAATTTAGATTTGAATAATTGTTGTTACTCGACCAATATGGCGAGAAATATTAATTCCTTTCACAGTTTGTATAAACAAGGTTTTACCTTTTCTTTTAATAATCAAATTGGTGGTATTAATGCTTATTATAATGGTGTATTTTACTTTGAAGCATTAGCTTGCAATGGTATATATGAAACTATGATGGTCGTAGATAACCTAGGAAATAATGTGTTTAATATTGATTCGTCCAATGATTTGGATAAGGCGTGGTTGTGTTATTGTCATCTTGGACATGTCAACAAGAAACGCATAGCCTAACTTCAAAAGGATGGACTCTTGGAGTCATTCGACTTTAATTCGGGTGACACTTGCAAATATTGTTTACTTGGAAAGATGACCAAGTCACCCTTCACTGGTACTTGTGAAAGGGGTGAAGGTCTGCTGGATCTCATACACACTGATGTGTGTGGACCATTTAGAACTGCCACAAGGGATGCTAACTACTTCTATGTGACATTCACTGATGATTACAGCAGATATGGCTATATCTACTTAATCAAGCATAAGTCAGAAAGCTTTGAAAAGCTCACAGAGTTTAAGCAAGAAGCAGAGAATCAATTGGGCAAGAAGATAAAGATGTTGCGATTCGATCGAGGAGGAGAGTATCCTAGTATCGAGTTCCACGACTATTTAAGGAATGTGGAATTGTTTCACAATTGACGCCACCTAGGACACCACAGTTTAATGGTGTGGCTGAAAGGTGCAATTGAACCTTGCTAGACATGGTTCGTTCCATGTTGAATCGAGCTTTGTTACCTATCTCATTATGGGGGGATGCCTTAGAGACTGCCGCCCATATCCTTAATCTAGTCTATACCAAAAAGGTTTCCAAAACACCTCATGAGATGTGGACATGGAAGGTTCCCTCATTATACCACATCAAAGTTTGGGGTTGTAAGGCTTTCGTGAGACGCGAGACTCATGACAAGCTTGAACCTCAGAGTGAGCGATGTATTTTCAACGGCTACCCGCAGATGTGTTGGGTTTTGAGCAATCTAACACTTCCTAAGTGTGCATGCAACCCTAATAAACCTTGGATCTATGTTTGTCTAGATACATGCAAAATAATAATTTTTCCAAGGTTCAAAACCTATCTAACATGGCATGGGGTACTTTTAAACATAAAAGAATTAGATGAGATTACATACCTTTTTGATGATGAGTTTGATTCCTAAGGAGTTTGAGGGCCAAGCACCAATAGTGTGAATGCCTCAAATGGAATCACAAATCACCACAAACTCTTGGAAAACTTTGAGAGAGTGTATACACACTTATAAAATCGGCCACACACACAAAACCACACTAGTGTCACTAGTTGCCATTTCATGCTCCATAAGCATGCTTATATAGTGTGCATGGTTAGGGTGAAATAGCCCATTAACAAATGAGTGTTAGCCCACACCATATAAAACCAATAGCCCATAATCTAATTATTCTTCCTTTTAATCTCTAAATTAATTCATAATTAATTTAAGACTAATACTAATTAAATAACATAACTTCATATTAATATATTATAACTTATAATATATTAATAAACATATGTGTATAACTCTCATAAAATTATCCATGAATAGTTCGGGTCAGATGCAACCCAAATGGACCATGCCGGGTCAGGTCAAGTATATACCAAATAAGTTATGGACTTAGACACCTTATCCAACAGACTCCCACTTGGATAAGTCTAATAACCATATTTGCGTATGTTACTTCAGGAACCAACTAGCAATTGTAGCTCTCGAAAACTCTGTTGAACTATGAAGCGCCATTTTAGATAAGTGATCGTATAATCCTCTGTTCTCATGATATCAGCCGGACAAATACATGGAACAATGTCGTACTTATTGTCCAGCAGTTTGTTTCCTGATTTTCAATTTGTTTGACAAAGAACTTAATCGAACACATCAATTTAGTTCTGACCGGCCGGTACATAGGTCATAACAAAATCATCGAGGGGCCCAGATATCGCTTCTATTTCTAGAAGGAACAGATAAACTTTGACTCATATGCTTGTTCTACTACTTGTTGAATTGTACACAAAGGAACGTTTTATAACATCAAGTTACTGATGCGTTTACGTGCAATCAATGCACAAACAACTCATAGGTAACAACTCATATCTCTAGGTTTGAAGATTTATATGATATTACCATCTCACGATCACTCGAGATAAATTCCATGAAGTGATACAAGTGAGCGTGGGTTTATTCCAATACTCATAACTTATGAGCACTCATGAATGTTGTAGCAACCATTGCTATGACTAAACCCATTCAGCCATCTACAAACTCGATTCATGACAGTCTTGATTCATACCTACTTCCAACATATGAACGACTGTGGAGTGTTTAAATAACTTAGTCATTCGGAAAGAATAACCTAGCTATTTTGGAAGTCAAAACATGCAAAGTGAAACACAATAATAATCGAATCCAATATGGTCTCAGAACCCTTTTGAATATAAATAGAACCACCTTTTATTTATCACCATATTGATTACACATTATTCATTGTATAATGTTTCAAACAATCAACTTAAGACTTGAATAAAAACAACAGTCGTCCCATGCTCCTAGCATGTACACTTTGTTTTTCTAAACAATAGTTATGCCATACTCCAAGTATGCACACTATGTTTGTCTATGATCCTTACATTGTGATGTAGATCAATTGAACATGATTCCAATGATACTCATTTCACAATCCCAAATCCTTATTGTAAATGTGAGAATCCCCGATTCCCATCATTTACCAAAAAAAATCTATTAGATTTTAAACTTTTATGCAATGTTCCTCTTGTAATGATTATGCACAAAGTCACCAAAACCTTGTCACCAGTCATTACAGAGTATTCCAAAGAAGGTCAACTTCTATGGAACGGAAGTCTCACACTCAAAGTACATTGCTTTGAACATCCTTCTTGCATTAAGGTTTTCTAATCTTACATAGATTGAATAACTTCCACCTATGGGGACATTTCCATAGTCCCATTTTGACTATCACTTCCGAACAAGAGTTACTTCTTTTCAGAATATGTCAATATGGTCCTTTCCGACAACTTACATCATACTTCCAACTTTCCCTGAGCAACCAATCTTTGGCGAACCTCAGATTGTCCTCGACAATTGCTTAATCACTTTCGTCATATCCAGTTCTAGACTTTTCCCTTCTCAATGCCTTAAGCATTTGGAAAATTTAGAAAAGATGAATATTATAGCACATAAAATTGATCCTATATCCGAAGCATATGGGACACGATTCATGATGTTTGACATAAAGACATGATACTAGACCAGTCTTTTGCTACAATATTTTTTATTTTCCATGTTTTCAAAATTTAACTATGAAGAGGGATGTCGTAGTCATAATTGAATTTTGAAAACGCAATATATATATAGAATTTCTTCAAGTTGAACCATTCCAACATAAAATTCATATATATATTCTTGACTAGAGATGATTAAAATCTCAATCTAAGCTTTAAAATGAAAATGATGTATAATTTCCTCTCCCTTAATTATAGCAAGACAACTTTTTCAACCCCTGCAACTTCATGAATTGAAACTTTGTTTTCTATAATTAACATTGCTAACTTGCAACACTAAACGTAATAATCATGCTCCCACTAACATGATGATTATCAGCATAACACTTATGCTCCCACTAGCTCTGACATATTTCTAGAATTTTGCTGCACTTCTGAAATTTAGATTCATACACCCTTTCTTAGATAGCTCACATGTGTGTCTAAACAATATTCAGGACTATGAAAAGGGATGCCGTAATCATAGTCTCAATTGCTTAGGCATTTGCCATTTCTCAGAAGTCCATGTTAGTGTGTCGGTTAACCGCACACGCTCCACTAACGACTTTTGAAAATGCAAATAACACAATTGATATCTATGTAAAATCTACTTAGTGAAAGCATTTCCTCACCATCATTTTCATGAATCGGAGGGAAACCTTATGACACTTAGATTTTATAGTGTATGAGTTCCTATCCATGTGAATTTGTCAAAACCATAATCGCAAGATAAGGTTAGTGACAAATTCAGCCTTACATGGATTAAACTTGTTCAGTCTTAGTTTCTTGTCACCTTGGTAGCACAAAGCCCACCAATGCTTCCAAGTTGAACTCTGATAACTCACATGCAAATTCAACTTATTTGAAGTAGGTACAGAAATAAGAATTACGTCAACACGATAGGTTGCAAACCTTAAGTCGTGTGCTAGTGATAAATTACAGGTTTTACTCTTGATTAAATCTTGAAACTTTTTCAGGATCTTTAAGGCTCCCACTGTCCCCTTGACATATAAGTTTCCCCAGTCAAGAACCATTCCTTGACAAAACAAATATTCAAGGGATAGTGCAGATTCTTATCAAGACTAACACTTCACACAATTGGTCTTAGGTGGTCTTTGTCTCATCCAAGACATCACAACTTACCAATCTCAAATGTACAAGAGTACAAAACAATTTACTCTTACATTTGACTAGTGTTAATAAATCTTCCTTTATGTCACTCAAGGTTACAATCTTGGAGTATGACTCTAAGAATTGTTTTGGAACGAAGTATGACTCATCTTCTCGATCTTAACCAATCCAACAATTCATGACCTCTCTTCTTAGCCATAACAATGCACTAAGACGTCCTTAGAGTATGAATTTGTGATATGGTTTCATAATCATTAAGATGAAATACGATACTAAAGTACTCTCCCATCCTTTCAGATTTGAGAAACTTTTATCTTTCCGCCTAATTTGATTCTTCTCATTTGTTTTGTCATACATTGTAACCTTTCCAATGTTACAGAATTATACTTAACCTCATAAGTATAATGATATTTACTAATCTTTAGTAAATCATGACAAATCAATCTTTGTGGTGGACCTTGACAAGCGCACACCCAGTGTACCTAATTCCTTAGTCCTTCAATTGACTCACATATACATGTGATCAAAGAATTAGTCTTAATTTTCAAAGATGAAAATTCTCATTCATCATACAATACAACTTATATGATTCCAAGTTTCTATCCAATTGAAACTTGGGTGATGAAAAACTTTCTTCATTTGGTAAATTCAGACACTACCACAAATGAAAGAATCAAATCCACTCTCCAATATTGCTATTACTGGAAACATATAAGCAACAATTTTCCACAGATGCCATTGTAAGGATATTTTTTTTAAAATAAATAAAATTAAAACCCTTTTTTTCTTTTATTTTAAAACTTTGCGGAAAAACTTATCCTTACAATCCACATGAAAACCTTGTTGCTGTCTATTCATAAGCAATATATCATAACTCTTAAGCAACAGCTCAAAATTCTGATTACCGAACCATGCGATCGAAACCCACCTTTGCAATCAGAATCAACATATACTTATTTTAAGCTTCCTATCTTTTCTTTGATTCTTAAAAACATCAGCATGTGACCCATTCACATTATGTAATAAGAATCTCCAAATAGAAACTTAATAGAGTTAGTCAGTGGACTTTAACCGAAGTAGAGTCAAACCTCTTGTCTTGATCAACCTTATGACCTTTCAAGTGAATAGGGCAGCTTCGCAACCAATGCCCCCTATTTTGGCAACAAAACACATGGTCCCTTTGGTAATGGTACATGAGACCATCTTAGACTTAGTCTTTCTCTTTACCATTTGGTCAACCGAGTTGACTATGGCCGATCCCTTTCCATTTGGAAGAGAAATCCTTTTCTAGATATCCAATGCTACCATTGTCAATGTCCATGTAGACTTGGGAAGTTGTTCTTTTAATCAAATTTGCTTTACTGGTGTTCCAAATCATTGCTGATTCCACAACACCAAGCAAATAGATAACATTATTAAGGGTCATGTCATAGTCTGTCTCATAGTAGTCCCAAAGAGACTCACTATGTTACTAAGAAAGTGATTTAACATCCAACTTTCACGAAACTTTGACACCCAACTCTCCCGGCTTGTCAATATGTGACTTTATCTCCAAGATCTGAGCACACATAGACTATGCTTGCCAATAGGGATTGAGTGACTTTAAACTTTTCAAGAACTTGTGGGTGAGGGAGAATAATTGGAGGAGGTGGAGAAAGTGAAGCATGATGTTGAGGGACACCATCTTCAAGAGATTTGGGAAGATCATAGTTGTCTGAACCAGACATCTATAATGGGAGAAAATCAAGTTAGTTGATTCAAAGTCCTTAATATAACACCCAATATGAAATATTAAGGCTAGGACCCAACACAATATTTTATAATTTGGAAGAGGGATGCCGTAATCCATGCTATAAAATATTTGAAGGTAGGCGAATGACGATTCACCAATTTCCACCATGAAAAATGAAATAAGTTATTAGGTTTTAATTGGATTTGAAATTCCTAGATCTTTTGAGATTTATTAAACTTTTCAATGGCATGTTTCAATCTCGAGTGTGCCCTCTCAAATTTTGTGACTGGGATGCCGAGGATCACAAAACAATGTGTGAATAACCATACCAATTCACTTGGTACCCTTAATATTATCACCTAATCAATGTGCCGGTTAACCACACACACTCCATTGATCTATGACAAACATTAAGTCACCCTTCGTGATCCTTACTAGTCCAAGTTAGTGTGCCGGTTAACCACACACGCTCCACCAATGACTTGGTAAGGTACAAAGTGTGAATTCCATGGGCTAGCACCAAATTCACATTTTTCCTAAAGTAACTAAGATTGGGAATTAAATAAAAAAAATATTTAGTTACTTTATAATAATCATTATACTTTTAATGAGAATTTAAAGTCATTGTCCTACCCGTTCGGCTAACGACCCTCCACCGATCAAGCAAGCGGTGGGTGAGAGTGGACACCCATTAAGTCGCCATTTTATAGGCAACAACCTTATACCCACCTTATAGACCGGCTTCGTGAATGAGGCCTACTAACGGTAAAATGACTTGTTCTTATACATATATATAATAATTAACCATTATTCTTATAATAGTATAAGGGTAGAATTTTAACTTTTAAAACTTCTAGGGTATGGAATTAAAGTTTGTGTGAGACTTTACAAATTCCAAAACTTGAGGGCAAGTTTTGAACAATTCATAAACTTTTGGATATTCATAACTTATGAGTTTTAATTAAGTGTTTAAAACTTTTAATGAAGAGTCTCTTGGAAATCCATAACTTGAGGACAAGTTATGAAGTCCATAAAAGCATTTATGGGAAAAACTCTTCAAGAAAATGTAACTTATGACTTCTTAAAAAACATTTAAAAGAAAAACTCTTGGAATTCCATAACTTGAGGACAAATTAAGAATTCCATTAAAACACATTAAGATCAAGAATTAACTAACAAACAATTTGCAAATAATTCCTATGATCTAGCAAAACTCATATGAACGTGAACATCCACATCAACAATTTCAAGAATCATATGAACACATATAAACTTGAAATTTTGATTATAACTTTGAAATTGGTCCACCATCATCATTACCACATCAAAAACAGGTTTTATGAGTCCAAAACAGTTTAAGGTAATGATTCTAGACGAATTCCAGCACCAAAACTCGAAGATATGCTGTCTGGGGGTCCAACTCGTCGAGTGCGTGAACCAACTCGCCGAGTTGGATGAGTTTTGCCTTGGACTCGTCGAGTCCCTTCATGGAATCGGCGAGTCAGCTGTGCAGACAGCATAAAATCTTCGATTTTCAGCAATTTGCATCAAGTATTCAAACAAGCAAGCCTAGGCTCTGATACCATTTGTAACATCCCACTCTGGCATGTATCACAATATTGTCCGCTTTGGGCCACTCGGCACGAGGACTTCCCAGGGGGTCACCCATCCTGGTACTACTCCCGCCCGAGCACGCTTAACTGCAGAGTTCTTATGGGATCTGCTGCCCTTACGGCTTTAAAACGCGTTGTGATAGGGAAGGTATCCACACCCCTTATAAGGAATGCTTAGTTCTCCTTCCCAACCGATGTGGAATCAGATCTAACCCACTTTCACCCCCCATTATAGGGTTCGACGTCCTTGTCGAACACATCGACCTGTGCCCTGGCTCTGATACCACTGTTGGGTTTTGAGCAATCTAACACTTCCTAAGTGTGCATGCAACCCTAATAAACCTTGGATCTATGTTTGTCTAGATACATGCAAAATAATAATTTTTCCAAGTTTCATAACCTATCTAACATGGCATGGTGTACTTTTAAACATAAAAGAATTAGATGAGATTATATACCTTTTTGATGATGAGTTTGATTCTTAAGGAGTTTGAGGGCCAAGCACCAATAATGTGAATGCCTCAAATGGAATCACAAATCACCACAAGCTCTTGGAAAACTTTGAGAGAGTGTATACACACTTATAAAATCGGCCACACACACAAAACCACACTAGTGTCACTAGTTGCCATTTCATGCTCCATAAGCATGCTTATATAGTGTGCATGGTTAGGGTGAAACCCTAATAACCCATGACCTTTCGTTTCCAAGGATCCATGGGTTAAAAGCTCCATGGATCATCCATGGACTTCCAGATAAGCCTAGCCCATTAACAAATGAGTGTTAGCCCACACCATATAAAACCAATAGCCCATAATCTAATTAGTCTTCCTTTTAATCTCTAAATTAATTCATAATTAATTTAAGACTAATACTAATTAAATAACATAACTTCATATTAATATATTATAATTTATAATATATTAATAAACATATGTGTATAACTCTCATAAAATTATCCATAAATTGTTTGGGTGAGATGCAACCCAAATGGACCATGCCGGGTCGGGTCAAGTACATTCCAAATAAGTTATGGACTTAGACACCTTATCCATCAAGATGTCCTTTGGATATCTCTTCTATAGACTGAGTGACAATGGTCTTCGTCACGAGGAGAGGAGTCTTTGATGAGAGAGAACTCATATGCCTAGGGGACAGTGGGAGGAAAATTGACCTTGAAGAGCTTCAAGAGTCAAGCGGTGAAGAAACGTGAAACACTAGCAATCAACCCGATGAAGAAACTTTGGTTGAGCCAATTGACGAGTCCGTACCTCTGAGGAATTCTGGTAGAGTTAGTATTCCACCTATGTTATATGGTTTTCATATAGCAAATGAAGATAATACATTTATCAGTGATAGCACAATAGTAAATTTGGATGAACCTAACAACTACAAGGATCCCATGGCAAGCCTCGAGTCTGCAAAGTGGAAAGGGGCTATGGATAGTGAGATTCAGTTTATGAATGAAAATCATGTTTGGAACTTGGTTGACAATGTACTGGGTCGTAAGATAGTCGGGTGCAAATGGATCTTCAAGAAGAAGTCCAACATGGTTGGGAAAGTACACACATATACAACGCGACTAGTTGCAAAGGGATTTACTCAAGCTCATGGAGTTGATTATGATAAGACCTTCTCACCAGTTGCAAAGATTAAATCTATAAGGGTTATGCTAGCCATAGCTACACTTTATGACTATGAAATATGGCAAATGGATGTCAAAACCGATATACTTAATGGAAAGTTGGCTGAATATCTTTACATGAGTCATCCAGAGGGGTTTGTCAATGCAATGTACCCCAACAGAGTGTTTAAGCTTGAGAAATCCATTTATGGATTGAAACAAGCACCTCACAGATGGAATATTTTTTTCGATGAGAAAGTCAAAGAGTTTGGATTTTTGAGAAGCGAGGATAAGTCCTGTGTATATGTCAAAGCTAGTGGGAGTATAGTGAGCTTTCTGGTGTTGTATGTAGATGACATACTACTCAGAGGAAACGACATCCCAACCTTGTAGGGGGTTAAGTCCTGGCTTGGGAAGTGTTTCACTATGAAGGACCTTGGGGAAGCTGCTTACATCCTAGGGATAAGGGTATTAAGAAACAGGAGTAAAACACTAATAGGACTTAGTTAAAGTACCTACTTGAACAAGGTGTTGAAGCATTTCAGCATCAAGAACTCCAAGAAAGGTAACTTACCTATCCAAGGCAATGCCAAACTGAGTAAGACTCAGAGTCCAAGTACAGAGGTTGAGGTAGCATAGATTAGTCGAATACCATATGCTTCTGCAGTTGGATCGATCATGTATGCTATGACTTGTATTCGTCCTGATGTGGCTTTTGCTTTGAGCATGGTCAGTAGATATCAAGGGAATCCTGGTAAAGCTCATTAGACTGCGGTTAAGAACATTCTTAAGGATTGGATCCCTAGCCTCGGTGGGAGTGATGATTTGAGAGTGACAGGCTATACAGACGCCAACTTTCAA
This sequence comes from Lactuca serriola, assembly GCF_051521515.1. Classification (NCBI taxonomy): domain Eukaryota; kingdom Viridiplantae; phylum Streptophyta; class Magnoliopsida; order Asterales; family Asteraceae; genus Lactuca; species Lactuca serriola. Next base: position 208,055,647 of record NC_136411.1, on the reverse strand, counting down.
ACCGACAGAGATAATTTCCGCTCTCAGTCAGGCTGGGTGTTTACCCTGAATGGAGGAGTAGTAACATGGAAAAGTTCCGAGCAGGAGACTATAGCTTATTCAACATGCGAAATAGAGTACATTGCAACAAGAGAAGCATCGAAGGAGGCGATATGGTTGAAAATTTTCATCGGAGACCTTGGATTCATACTATCCATAAAGAAGCCTGTGGAGATTTTTTGCGATAATGACGCGGCGATTTCCTTAACCAAGGAACCAAGAGATCATGGTAGATCCAAGCATATCAACAAAATGTGCCACTTCATAAGACATCAAGTAGAAGACGGACACCTCGTGCTAAAGGGGACATCGTCAGAGGATAACCCAACAGTTCCGCTTACGAAGGCTCTGACTAGGGTTAAGCACTTGCAGCATGCAAGGGGCATTGGGCTAACGGACGATATTACTTTTAGTGATTAGATAAATAGAAACTTGTAATAGCTAAATTGTAATTGACATATGATGATTAAATAAAAGGAGTTTTATTTATAAGTAAAGATATTGTCTTGTGTTAGTTATTTAATATTGTTTCACTTTGCATGTTTTGACTTCCAGAATAATAAGATTAGTCAAACCATCCACAGTCGATCATACCTTGGAAGTAGGTAATGAGGCTAGACTGTCATGGGTTGGCTTGTAGATTGTCTAAGGTGTTAGACATAGCAAGAGTATGCTACACCATTCATCAGTGCTCCTGAAATAAGATTTGATTATTGGATTCACCCCGCGCTCACTTGAATTACTTCATGGAATTTATCATGAGTAATTGTGAGACGATAATATCATATAGTCTTCAAACCAAGATATATGAGTTGTTGACTACGAGTTGGTTGTGCATTGATGGCATGGAAAAGCATTAGTAATTTGATGTTATACAACGTGTCGTTATGCATGATTTGATGAGTAGTTAGAACAAGCATATAATGTCGAAGTTTATATGTTTCTTTTATCCTAAGAGGATTAAAAGTGATATCTTGGGCCTCTCGATGATTCTGTTTTGACTATGTGTTGGGCCAGGTCAGAAGTATATTGATGTGATCATTTTTTGTTCTATGTGAGACGAATCGGAAATCAGGAAACAAATTGTAGGAAAATAAGTATGACTATGTTCCATGTGTTTGTCCGCATAGATATCTTGAGAAGAGAGGAATATATGATCCCTTATCTGAAGTACGCGTCACAGACTAGGTTAGAGTTTGGCAGCAGCTTTTAAGAGCTTATGAATGATAAGTTGGATCTTAAAGTAGCATTGGCAGCTATAGTTATTAGACTTATCCAAGTGGGAGACTGTTGGATTTGGTGTCTAAGCCCATATCTATAATTGGGATGTACTTGACCCGATTATAGCATGGTTCTTTTGGGTTGCCTTCACCAGTGCAATTTGCTAGTATGGACCTTTGAGAATAAGGTTATTTATGATTTATTAATATATTACAAGTATAATGTATTAATATGAAATCATATTATTTAGTTAGTATTGATCAAGAATTAATTTGGAATTAATTTTGTGATCAAAAGAGACTAGTTAAATATATGGGGATTGATTGTGTAAATCAATGATTCTTATAGTGTGGGCTAATGATCCATGGTTATTTAGGATGGGCTAAACCAATGAGATAGTCCATGAATAGTCAATGGTGGTTTAACCCATGGAGCCTAAGTTATATGAAAGTTAATTAGGGTTTACAAGGTGTAACCCTAGCATTTGCTACACTATAAAAGCACACCCTTATGACCAAAATCAGTTACACACATACACACCATCATTCTAAGAAGTTTGATATTGCCTTGTGCTAAGCAACTTATTCTCTCAAGCCTCCTCTTGCATATTGGTGTTTGTCAACCATTAGAGGCATCACACTTGAGGTGCTCAAGGTTTCAAAGGTCAAGAACTACAAGTTCTTCTAAGAGGTAAGTCTTCTAACTAGTTGTATTGTTCAAATGTCAATTTGTATGCTAGTTAGGATGTATGCTTTGGAAAATTGAAAATATGCATGTATAATTAGAGAAAATACAAATCCAAAGCATTTAGGGTTACATGTGCACCATAGGAGTGTTATAGTGCTCAAAACCCAACACTTTTCAATGGCATGTTTTAATCTCAATTATGCCCTTGTAGTTTGTGATTGGGATACCGAGGATCACAAACAAGGTATGAATAACCATGCCAATGTGCTTGGTACTCTCGAAGTCATTTATCACCTAATCAATGTGCCGGTTAACCACACACGCTTCATTGATATATGATAAACATCGAGCTACCCTTTTCCAACCTTGTTAGTCCAAGTTAGTGCACCAGTTAACCATACACAGTACACTAATGACTTGGCAAGGTCCAATGTGCAATTTCATAGAATAGCATCATTTCACATTTTACCTAAAGTAACTAAGATTGGAATTTTTATGAAAAAACGTTTAGTTACTTTATAATAATCATTATACTTATTAATGAGGAATTATTTGTCCTATCCTACCCGTTCGGCTAACGACCCTCCACCAATCGAGGAAGCGGTAGGTGAGAGTGGACACCCATTCAACCGCCATTTTATAGGCAGTTTCCTTATACCCCCTTATAGATCGGTTTCGTGAATGAGGCCTACTAACAGTAAGACTGACTTATCTTTTATATATATATATATATATATATATATATATATATATATATATATATATATATATATATATATATTAATTAAGCTTGTAATATTATAACAATATAAGGGTTGTATGTTTTAAAAAACTAGGGTTTAGAATTAATATTTCAAAATTAAAAACTAGTTAATCAAATTTTAGATTTCAAAACTTGAGGGGAAGTTTTAAAACTTTTCAAAACTTTCTAGATCAAATTTTAAAAACACATAAAATAATCATATAGTTTTATCTTTTACCAATTTGACCTAATCTAACTTTATTTGGCAAGATAATTTCAATTCAAATTTTACAAATAATTAGTTTATCATATGATCTAGTAATTAACTTAAATTTTTGACCATTATCTTCCAATTAGATTAGGATATCCATTACCAAAATGTAAAAACCGGATTTTGATAGAAAAAGTGGTTTATGGTAATTATCCAAATCTTATTTATGCTAAAATTCTGAAAATCATGCAGTTAGACGAGTCAACTCGTTGAGTTAGGCTTTGGACTCGTCGAGTTGCCTTAACTCGTCGAGTCCCAATATGCAGTCGTCGAGTTCATCAGTCAGGGGCCAGAAATCAATTTCATTCAGCTTTGAACAATTGAACATAACATCAAATACAACAGCAAAACAGCCTAAACTCTGATACCACTGATGGGTTTTGAGCACTACAACATCCCTATGGTATATGTGCAACCCTAATTCTTCTGATCTATATTTTTTCTCAAGTTATACATGCAAATCAAGTTATCCAAAGCATAAACCCTAACTAGGGTGCAATTTTCAGAAATCATAACATAATACAAGTTTAGAAGAATACGTTTTTATTGTAACTTGTAGATATTGACCTTCAAGAGCCTAGTGCCTAATTTGTTGCACCTCAAATGGATAACAAACACCAAGTAGAAAGTTGGAAGAATTGGAGAGAGGTGTAGGAGGCTCAAAATCGGTTGGTATTCCTTCTAGGGTTCGAGTGGCTGATTTTAGGGATTCATGGGGTTCCTTATATAGCTGAGCTACTAGGGTTTCGGGTAAAACACTAATCCTGTTGATTAGTCCTCAAGTAGCCCTATGGACGAAATCTATGTGGACTCCCTCATAGAATTGTATATCGCTTCCTTACGGATCCATAAGCCCAACTTTGTAATTATCTTATAATTACAATATCAGTCCCCATAATTCAATTAGTCTCTTTTGATCACCAAATTAATTCCAAATTAATTTCTAATCAATACTAATTAAATAATATGATTTCTCAATTAATGTATTATTCTTGTAAGATATTAATAAATCAACAATGTAACATCCCCAAAAATACGGTCTAAATTTTTTTGTTTTAATACATTACTAAAACCATATTTATAAAAGCCATAAGTCATAACATAAATTCAGAGTATTAGTTCAAAACATATTCCTGTATCAGAGTGAAACATCCCAGACTGGCTAGCTATGGTATGTACACTGCATTCTTCACGAGCTCATCTTCTGAAAACTGAGTACCTAAAACCAAAACTGAAAAATGTAAGAAC